>NC_090392.1:53293367-53596397 GCF_036365525.1 Heterodontus francisci | reverse complement strand
GTTTTTTAATTCCTCTGACAGAACCTGTTCCCTGAGATTCTCATAGCTGAGCTGTATTTTAAGAGCCCTCAGCCACTAGCCAGAAGCCAGCTGCTTACTTCTTTCATACTCCAGATAAGTTTGACTAGCTTGCTTCTTGAGGGTTATAAACTTTTAGTGATAGGCTTTGGGTGCTAATTCATATGCCCCGAGGATAGCATTTTTGATCAGTTCATAATTTGATGAACTCTCATCTGGCAACAGAGAATAAACTTCATGGGCTTTTCCAGTTAGCTTGCTTTGTAGTAAAAGAGACCAGGTCTCAGCTGGCCATTTTAGCTGCCTTGCCAGTTTCTCAAAAGACACAAAAAACACTTCCACATCTTCCTCATTGAATTTTGGTATTAGTTGAGCGGGTTTTAGCAATTTTGTACCCTGCCCTGAATTATGCTCCTCCATTTTGGCCATGCTTTCACTGGGATTACTCTGTCGCCCCCCCTAGTTAACTCAAGTCACTTCAACTCTCTTTTCTCGCATTCTTTCTGGAATTTTCTTTCTCTCTCTCTCCTCTCTCTCTTTCGTTCCTTCTCCTGTCTTTCTTTCTCTCTCTCCTCTCTCTTTCTTCACGCTCCTTCTGGAAGGCTCTTTCTTTTTCTTCCAGTTCCTTCTGGAAGGTTCTCTCTTTCTCCTGCTCCTGCCTCTCTCTCTCTTTCTCTCCTTCTTCTAATTCAAGTTTCCTCTGTTCCAACTGGATCTTTGCTAACAATACCCTGTCAGATTCTGCTTCTAACCATGTTTCTGCTTCTCCAGATTCAAGGGAAAAATGGTTGGCCACTGGCCTTATGAGTTCCAACTTCCAGCCCTTGCCACATACAGTGATCCCACACTGCTCAGCCATTTTCCTCAACTCCTCCATAGACAGTCCTTTTAACTTATCCCAAGTTACTTCACCCTGGCTTGGAGAGCTATTAGCTTCAGTTGCAGACATGTTAATATTCAAGCACCCACCCACAAGAAAACCTGTATTGAAATCTTGCTCTTTTTTTTTGCTTTTCATTGGGACCAATTTGGCTTCCTATTTCCAATTTCTTTCATTTGTCTGTGGGTCAAGCATGGATGCTAGCACCCAAATTTCTGTTATGATCAGGTGAGAAAGGTGTCTAAGGGTCCCTTTCAGCCTTCACCTGGTCTTACTGTAACAGGGTTCTATTTTTAAACACACTGTGTTTTGAGTTCCCCCTTGGTGAATCCTTATTCACTGCTTTTCAATTATAAGGCAAAGAAATGAGTACAAACAGGCTTTCTTAGGTTTAGAAAAGAAAGGTGAAATTTTATTAAACTTAAACTTTAATTCAGTTAATGCCTATGGATACACGACGCACCCCATGCTAGCATGCATACGTGATACACACATGCAGATAGGGACAGAAAAGAGCAAAAGAAAAAATAAAGTGGAAAAGTTTGAGGCAATCTCTGAGGAGGGTTATTTTTTAACTGTGCTTCAAGCTCGCTGTAGAGTCCTTGATTGAAGGTATGGTCTTACTTTTCATTAGGGCCCAATATTCTTCTTAAACCTTGTTCACTGTAGGAGACTTTTCTCTCTTGGGGTTCATGTGTCTTCAATGGGTCTTGGAGTTTCGAGAGAAAGAGATGGGAGCAGACAGGACAGACTCTTTTCAATCCAGGAGCCAAGAGCTTTCTCAGTTCAAATGCTGTCTCTGCAATTTAAAATTCCCCAAGCTGACCAGCAGGGTAGTCACGTGACTGGTATAACCACTTCTGGCTTTGTGTATTGGGTGGGCCAGGGAATGGTTCCTTGTCTACAAATACTGTCTGTTAATATGCAAAAATGTCATTCCAGTCAGGGGCCTGGCAACTCTTTGTAACAGGCCTTCTCTTCTTCCCAGCAACAATTTGAAATTTAATGTCCATGTGGTAAAATTAATGTGCCTCATTCTTGGTAAGTGGGGGCCTGCATGACAATATGTTAATGAGGAACCTGCAGGAATCAGAACAGCTCCAACCACCAGCAAAAGAACAGCTGATTTATTCATACCACGAGACTGGAATGGAGCACCAAATAGAGCCACGTAGTTTTAACTCCTGTACTTCCAGCTAATTCCGTCCCAATCCCTGGCTGTTGCCCGCAAGGCAATTTTTAATTTCCCTCCCTCAGTATCAGAGATTTCCACCCAAATAGTTTCTGTCTTCAATGCATCAGAGGTTAATTTATCTCTTCTTTAAATTCAGATCCCTTCTTACCAGCAATGCTATTAGCCCTCAATCTATTTTTCTTATCTCTTCTAAGCTTTCTAAATACTGCTGTGTGAAACTTCTGTCTATTCTCAGGCTTTCGCCTAATGCTGTTAAACCGATGCTATCTGCTCTCCTCTTCCATATCTATCATTCAGACATGTCAACTCTTACACAATTTGGAGTAAAGAACCATTGGCCTTGATTTTAACCCTCCAACACCACACCCAGCCCCCCGACTATCACCCCTCCCTCCAACCCAACTGCAGGAAATGTCAGGCGAGGGATTAAAGTCCTGAAAATAGAGATCCCGCCTTCAATCAGCCATATTCCCAAGTACTGTACAGAAATGGTGGAAATTCAGAACACTGGGGGTATCCCACACTGTCTACTGCCCAACAACAGAACTACGGCAGGAGGATCTGATTGGCCAGAAGTAGCCAAAGTAAGTGTAAGAAATGTCCTTCTGTTTGAACTCTTTGTGAGCCAGGAATCCTTCTCCCACCCCCTACACAAGGAGTCCTTGGGCCTTCCCAGCCCTGTCCTCTCTACTCCCGTGCCCCCATCCTCCCAAACACCCCACTTCTGATCATGAGGGAACCCATCCCCAATCGCTGATGGACAATTTCCTCCACTGGCTGCCAACGATCAGACCCATGGTTCCCTCATGTGGCCTCCTGCCACCAAGTTCCCACTTATGCTCGCCGCCCAAGTGGTGAATCTGATTGGGTGTTGGGCAGGACTCCGGGAACTTTTATTTAAATAATGTCCAACCATTAAGACTGGCAGGGTCTCCATGTCCGTGAACTCTCTGGGTGCACCCAGGGGTCGGCAACATGTCGGTACACAGTCACTAGTGTCCTTGGTAAAACATTTTGAGGTTCGTGGTTTTCATCCGGCCCGCCAATCCTCTGACTGACAGTGGGCTGCCCATGGCTCGGCTTTGATTGATGGCTCTCCTATTAAAGTGTGCATTAGGTGGAGGCGGGACCTGCGTGTGATGGACAACGGACGCCTGTCTGTGATTGCTCAGTGTCAGTGACTGACAGCTGGCACAGAATGAATGCTAATTGGCGGTTCGTGATGCAGGCCTGCTGGGATTGACCATCCCTGCTGCCCGCTGTTTTCATGCAGTTCAGTAAGCGAGCTGCTGCAGGGGAAAAGGCGGGAGAGGCCGAGGGGAGAACAGGAAGCAGGGCAGCACACCGCCAGAGGCACCAAGCGGTGTGGAGGGGAGGGAACACGCTGAGAATCCGGCATCTCTTTAAACAAGCACTGGCCCAGGGAGCAGAGGTGAGGGTGAGAGGGGCATGGACATGGGAGGAGGGAGAGTGGGATTGATACAAAGGGGGATGGACACAGGGAGGGGAGAGGGGGATGGGCACAGGTGGTGGGGCAGGGGGATGGTCATATAGCTGGAGAGGGGGATGGACACAGAGTTTGAGGGCGGGGCAATGGATACAGATTGCGGAAGGGGGGATGGTCACAGGAGGGCAGAGGGGGATGTACACGGGGGGGTGGGAACAGAGTGGGGAGAGAGGGGATGGATACAGGTGGGGGGGAAAGGGGGATGGACATGTGGGTGGATGGACACAGAGTTTGGGGGAGAGGAGGATAGACACAGCAGAGGAGAGGGGGATAGACACATAGGAGGATGGATGGGGGCAGAGGGGGTTGGACACAGTGGGAGAGGGGGTTAGACACAGAGGAGTCAGGGGGATGGACATAGAGAGGGATGGACATGGGGGGCAGGGGGGCTTGGACGCAGATGGGGGAGGTGGGGATGTACAAAGGGGTGAAATGGGGATGGACACAGAGAAGGGAGATGGGAATGGACATACTGAGGGGGGAGGAGGGGATGGACATGGCAATGTGAGGGGGATGAACACAGAGGGGCAGACAGGGGGATGGAAATAGAGGGGGGAGAGGGTGATGGACATACAGAGGGGGGAGAGACAGAGATCACAATCACTCCTGACAGATGGACATCTATCCAAACTCTCCGCATCGCTACATCAAGTGTGTGGACAGATATTGACTACTTGTGCAAGCAAAAACAATGCCAGGTATCTCACTAAATGCATCGGACTGGGTTTTGATGGCATTAGATTGGCTATGCACTTTATATACAGATTAATTGTCCCCATGTCCATGGCTGCGTCAATAATTTTGTCAAATATCCATGGTACAACATGTTAGTGCCTATCCCTGGATCCACCACCACACACTGTTCCTGGCACCTCCTTTCCCCATAATAATCAAGGCCATTGTTTTTGGTATATATCATTCCGTGTCACTCTTTGCCATCACATCATTCTCCCCTAGCGTTTTCCTGGTGTTGGCGACCTTGAGCTTTGAGTCCTGTTCTGGTTCCAACATTTTCCTTTGCTTTAAAAATGGATTTTTTATTTTCACCTAAAAACAGAACAAAATTTTAAAAACTAAAATCTCTTCTCTCTATCTGAAAGATCTGATGATGCAAAATTTTCAAGCCAGCTGCGGACAGGGATTTTTTTGCTGCAAGTCTTAAATAGTGTAGATTTTGAATCAATTTTTTCACCAGTTCCTCATGCTCCCAAACTCTTGGTTGTGGAAATGATGTTGGAGGATGTGAGAAAAACAGTTAGACAATGAGAGGGGAATAGGTAACAAACAATCTTCTGTTTAAGGGATTTGTGAACCCAAAGTTCCCTCAGTTATACGTTATTACTAATCTTACTTTCAGCTGTGACAGAAACACGGCAATAGCAGATCAGCCGCTCCTTATAAATCCCGCCCCATTTTCCTTTCCATCAGTTTTCTGCCATCTCTGAAGGTCAAAGCATCATCCCTTGTAAGTCTATCCAGTGAGTAGCTGTGCCATAATCCATGGCTGTCTTACATGGTCTCATCTTGGGTGAAAACAGTAAGGCTACAGTTGAGTTCACCACGATAGAGTTCCCCTAGTCCTGACCTTCTAACCCCCCAGCTTCTGCATTCAATGGATCATCCTCTGCCATTTTCACCACTTCCAGCACAATACCATCTCCATCTGGTAACAGGAAGAGATGAAACCATTTCAAATCACATAATATTTAATTATACTGACGATCTCACATACATCAAAATCTTCATTAAAACCTGTAAGCTTCACATTTTACTTTCTTGTGGAGGGTGAAGGATGGTCGGTTTGAATACTGAAGGATGACCTTTCTCAGTGAGTATCTTGTGGCCCATTTTCCTTCCGACAAATTTCCAGGCTTCACATTCTCATGAAAAATAACCCAGAATGAAATGGAGGAAAGCTGGAATTTATTTTGAGAGCAAAACGGAAAAAAAAAAGATTACTTTGTTCTCATAAAATTGAAAACTTGTGGTGAAAAAAACCCTGTCATTGCTTTTGCCAAAATGTTGCTCTACATCTACATCAGACTGCAGAGAAGATGGAAAGCATCGCTGTGTTAACAGGCTCAGCCTGAATATTTGAAAAGGTTATACCATTCAACATCTCTTATACACTGGAGAGCCAAGTAGGAAAACTCGGACTGCATCTGCTATTAACAGGCATTACACATTTTGTTCACTGAGGATTAATAATAAAAGAAAATATTCCTTTTGAAAAGTAAATTTAGTTTAATATCCAGATATCCTGAGGAGGCAGCTCAAATGATGCCCCTGTGAAGAGATTAGCTAATGTTTGTAGCTCATATGGTAATAACTTCGAGGCATCAGGTTCAACCTGTGACCAAGTCGATCATTAAAAAAAAGTAATTTGTTCCATACAGATGGAAGTAATCTGCAGTAGAAAAGAAGATATTAGTTTACTCATTTCAAGTTGTGAGAGTTGGGATTCAAACAACGTACGGTAAAGACCTGTAATGATCCAGGGTGCTTTCCACATGTTAAAATGTTAACATTAATCCCACATTTATGAATTAATAGTGAGTAGGACAAAAAGTCTTAGGAATACAAATGCTGATGATCAACATGCAGCAAGGTGAGGAAATGTGACTCGCAGAAACTCAAGGGTTAGGAGAGGTGAGCGACAAAGGTAATTCTGGACATCAGGAATTTAAATTTTCAGGAAAGGTTACAGCAAAAAGAAAAATCTCTGATATGACAAAATTGAACTTTTCAATATAATGAAAGGAAATGGTATGACTGATCCAAGGAATTTATTCACCGTGGTGGAAGGATCAAACACTGGGGCAAACAAGTTGTAGATGAGGAATTTCTGAGTGAGGAGAGAAGCCAGGCAGTATGTCTTCTGCTCACAGAGTCGTGTAGTGTGTTATGAGAGGAGATTATTGAAGCAGATTATGTAACTTTGTTCATCAGGTAATTTGACAGTCAATTCCCTGCTGGTGTGCTCAGGACTGCAGCCAACCATTTGGTAAGTCAAGGCACTGAACTCCAAATTCTCCAACAGAAAAAACATCTATGCTAAAACTGTGCACAGGCTCTAATACATCCAACAATCTAATGCTGATACAGTTAAATTGCTCTGAACAGCAAATTCCATATCTGTTGTCTTCACTTCTTATCACTGTCTATCCATATCAAGTAGGCAATACTGTCTGTCCATGCTGTTTGCCTGGGAATTGGATTCTTAAATTGTGCCTAAGAGATCAAAGATGATTTATAATCAGGTCCATTCTTTGACTTTTCACACTGCTATATTGATTTGCACTGCTTTCGTTTACTGTGTTTTTTTTAAACACGGATGCCAGTTGCAGAGATCTATTGCAGTGTTGCTTACAGCAGCTGGACACCTTGACTAATACCACACTGCTCAGCAATTAGACCTTCAAATGAGCTGTTATGAGGAGTTCAGGCGAATGGAAGAAAGTCCAGGCGTACATGTAGCTCAAGAATCTCACACCCACTTGGAATCAGCCCAGAACACAAGACTCAAGTTCCAGGCTCAAGCACTTGGCATGTCTAACAAGAACTGCTTTCACTTCCAAGTAGGAGAAGGTCACCAGGTTATCGCTGCTGAAGCCTGATGTGCAGACAAGAACCTGCACACCTGAGCATTCTGCTGGGGCGGCACCACAGTGTTGAACTTTTACTTGACCAGACCTTGTCAAGGTTGAACTTTTACTTGACCAGACCTTGTCAAGCCACTACTGGCAACATTTACCACATTGGTCAAAAGTCAGACAATCAATGCATCAAACAGATCACAGAAGCCTTGTTTTCCTCAGGCATCACTTCTGTCCTTTTTCACTAAAATCACTTTTAAGAGGTGGCTGTCTTCCCTAAAGTGCAGGGTCTTGTTGACGGCACACAGTTGACTATCAAGGTCCCTAACAACCCTACCCGTATATGAAGAGGAAAAGATGAAAGACTTCCACTCCATGAACATACAGGTGGTGTTGGATTACAGGAAGAGACTTATGCAGGTGAATGCACAATAACCTGGAGCAGCCATGGTGCCTTGACTTTGTGCCAGCTTACGATGACTATACTATTTCATGAAGAAGGTAGATTGGATAGAATAATGATCGGGCTTCAGGGATACCCCCAGAACCCTGCTTATCAACTCTAGGAAACTCCCAAGCAGAGGCTGATAGGAAATACAATAAGGTTGATGCCTCCACCTAAATTCTGGTTGGAATTTGCAATCGGAATGCCGAAACACTCTGCTATCTGTACAAATGAAGTAAGGCAATGTTCTACAGCCCTGACAAGGTATTGAGAAGTACAATTCAACTCCTGATAATACAAAATCGTCTTTTGCACTCAAAATTGTCCATTGAATTAAGCAACAAAAATAACACAAGAACAAGTGAGATATAAGATGACTGAGGAAGTTTGATTTAAGAGGAATTGACTGTGTGAGCATCTGCAGCCCAAATCATTTCATGCTGGGTCATGAGATGGCCTTGCAACTACTGACAGGCCTTTGACCCCTGCACTGGCTGACAACTCCTGTCTACTGACCAATTGTGAGGTGATACAGCGGGGGGGCACAGGTGGCATCTGTGACAGGGAACTGAATCTGGAAGAAAGATACAGGCCTGCAATCGGCAGCCAAAAGACAATTTTGATTCTATCTGACACAATCCACTCACGGAAATATAAATGAAATTTCAGGTACTAGTCTAGTCAGTAAGGAAAACGTTTTTTTATCCTGAAGTCAAAGGAGGTAAAAGAAAGAAAGACATGCATTTAGATAGCACCTGTCATGATCTCAGGACATCCCAATGCACTTCATAGCCAATGAAGTACTTTTGAAGTGTCGACACTGTTGTAATGTACGAAATGCGGCAGCCAATTTGTGCACAGCAAAACTCCATAAAACAACAATGTGATAATGTTCAAATAATCTGCTTTTACTGATATTTTTGAGGAGCTAAATGTTGGCCAGGACGCCAGAGAGAACTTTCTTACTTTTCTTCAAAATAGTGCTGTGGAAACTTTTCTGTCCACTTGAGAGGGCAGACAGGGCCTCAATTTACCATCGGTAAGAGTACATGGTGGTAATCTTGGCAAGGTTAAATTGCAACATCAACCATCTTCATGCCAAAGCCCAGCTATTGTCTGGTGCCCTGGGCCTTCTTCCAGCCTGTCCTGCACATATTTAAAGCTCAGCAGCTGCCAATTTCTAAAGGTATGGATCCCCCTGTTCAGCAGTGCAGCAAGAAGTTTTTTAAAAATACCACACCACATGTAACTGTTGGTGTGGCTGTGATTGTGCCTGGAGTCGAGCGACACTGATTTTTCTACAATATCTATTGAGCAGCTCAGCAGCACCACCTTGTGGAACAGTGAATCATTTCTGCAAAGAATTCTCATTGTGTATTCATTTGAGGTTGAATTTTCTGTTTGCCTGATTTGTGACTCTACACCTCCTTCTTCTCCGCTCTTTGTTCACTTACATAACTGCAGCTCCCAAAACAACACTACATTCTGAAACACACCATCAAATCAAAACTTTTTGCGCAGTGGGTGGTTCGGATCAGAGATGCACTGCCTGAGAGTGTGGTGGCGGCAGATTCATTCGGGGATTTCAGAAGGGAATTGAATAAGCACCTGAAGAGAAAGAAATTTGCAGGGCTACAAGGAAAGGGCAGGGGAGTGGGATTATCTGTGTTCCTCTTGCAGAGAGCCAATACAGTCACGACGGAGTGTATTCATTATAGGATTGTATGAAACTGCTGACTTTAGTTTCACTTTTTAACTCTCAGCTTTCCAAAAAGATTTCTTTTTTTTTATTGAACTTCATTCCTGCTTTTTCACTTAGAGACATAAAGTCAATTATGGCACAGAAGGAGGTCATTCGGCCCATCAAACCCATGCCAGCTCTCCACAGAGCTATCCAGTCAGCCACACTCCTCCACTCCATCCCCGTAGCCCTGCAAGTTTACTTCCTTCAAGTAGCCATCCAATTTCCTTTCAAAGTCATTTTGACTCTGCTTTCACCATCCTTGTGGGCAGCAAGTTTCAGGTCATTACCAGCTGCTGCATGAGAAGTTCTTCCACACATTCCCCCTGCATCTCTTGCCCAAAACCTTCAATCTGTGTCCCCCAGTACTTGTTTCATCAGTTAATGGGAACAGTTTTTCCTTGTCTAACTTATCTAAGCCTGTGATAATCTTGTACACCTCGATTAAATCTCCCCTCAATTTCCTTTGTTCTAAGGCAAACAACCCCAATTCCTCCAACCTAACCTTGTAACTAAAATCCCCCATCCCTGGAATCATTCTGGTAAATCTCCTGTGCACCCTCTCAAGGACCCTCCTAAAGTGTGGTGAACAGAACAGGGTGTATTACTCCAGTTGGGTCCTAACCAGAGCTTTATAAAGCTTCAGCATAACTTCCCTGCCTTGTATTCAATGCTTCTATTTGTGAAGCCCAAGATCCCATATGCTTTACTAACCACTCTCTCAATAGTCCTGCCGCATTCAAAGATCGATGCAAATGCATCCCCAGGTTCGATCTACTGTTTTAATTTTTTTTTGGTTGACTTAAACATTTGAAACAGAAACTTTATTATTTGTTTTAACAAGTGCAGCATACAACTTGTGAATTGAACCGTATTTGGAAGAGGGAGAGTCACTGCTTCAGGAAGGATAAGCAACCATATGTTGTGCTGCGATTTTTGCATTGATGCTGTTTTTCACTCACGGTCCAGAGGAGTTCCATTCCCTCTTGCACACGATTTTTAGCGGACTTAACGCATTTGTCGTGACTTCCTGCTTTTTATAGAACACCCTTTTCTTATCCCAATAATTTCCATGGTGGAAGTCTACATCAGGCACTCGGTTCACTCTGCCAGGTTAGCACCCAGGCAATAAAGATGGAAATCTTCTTTCTCGTCACCATTTTAAAACAGTCAATACAAAGATGTATTAAAATAGACCACAGACCATCAAATATCCTCAGATGGCTAATTTTTGCTACCTCCAGAACCAAGCAGGGGGGAGCATAGGGGTGGGTCCAGAGCTGAAATCTGATGTGATACTTTCTGCACTACTGGTGAAAATTCAATAGAAACCTTAGGAATCTGTCCCTAAAGAGTGTTGAGCCCCAATAGGTCACAACCTGTATTATCACCTTGTGCAATTAATATTGCATGATTAATCCTATTGTGCTATCAGTTGGAAGCTGATATGAAACCTCCTGCTGGTTTATGTTTGTGGCAGAACTGTCAGAAATAATCAGGAAATCTATCGTGGACTTTCCTCAGACACATCAGTCTGTCGAACATCCTGATCCATATCGAAAAGAACAGTTGCTCACTACGGCAGCTGGTAATGATCAATAGTAATGACTCCTCACTTGGCACTGTACATTTGTTATTCAGCCTGTGTTATCTTCTATTCTGTTACATTATTGATATCTCAGTTAAAACACGAGTGCAAACACTACAATTTGCCTCAACGTTCTTGATCTAGAAAGACAAAATATTCAGTTTCAGAATATCCTGATATTCAACTTGTTTTAAAGTACAAGTACATATTTGATTGAAAATCAGATCACTTTGTTAAGGTTTGAAAGAGCATTATCAACAATAGTAGTCATTCAGCTTCTGTTAAGAAATGGTCGGAGTGAATTTCCATGGGGATTCGCCAGTCTTCCACCTTAATTTAAATGGAAGAACAATGAGCCCCGGGATAACGGCGTTAAAACAATTTAAGCAGTTTTTCCAGGGTTTCTCAGCTCTTCCACCAAAGCTACAGTGAACGAGAAGAAGAACTTCTGCAGAAATTCAACCTTCAGGTGCTCTCTGGCCAGAGTATCGGGCAACCCAACTGGTTGGCTAAATGATACATTGACAGATATTGATTGTGAAAAGACTGTCTTTAAATTACTTACCCAAACTGATTTGAAATATTGGCACTACCTGATGTAAAGGAACTATAGAAATATTTGGATAGTGTTATCTCAGTTCTCACTCCAATTGCTAGCTACTGACTCATAGCTGCAATGCCTGTTTCCTACACATAGTTGAATAGCAGGCCTACATTCCCCTTCTAGACTTGCAGATGACAAATGGTCATTTCCATAAGAAGCACAAGAAGTAGGAACAGGGGTAGGCCTTATGGCTCCTTGAGTCTGCTTCACCATTCGATAAGATCATGGTCCATCTTTTATATCAGCTCCACTTTCCTGCCCTACCTCCTTATTCCTTGATTCCCTTAGTATCCAAAATCTATCGACCTCAATCTTGAACATACACAGCGACTGAATATCCCCAGCCCTCTGGCGTGGAGAATTTCAAAGAGTCACAACCCTCTGAGTGATGAATTTCTCCTCATGTCAATCCTAAATGGTCAACCTCTTATCCTGAGACTGTGACCCCCTAGACCCTCCAGCCAGGGGGAACAACCTTTCAACATCTACTGGCTATGTACCAGCGGGCTCAGGTACCAGTGGAACTGTACACCATAATCGGGGGGTATTCACAGTGGGGAGCAGTGCTTACAAGGAAATTCCAGAGTCTGCAGACCATGACTATTCCTTTAATTCCATTAACATTAATTAATTGAAAATCCTGCTCTGAGTGTGGGATCGCAAAACCAGCACTTCCACCTTCAGGAGAGGAGCGGAAAATTAAAAAAAAACATTATAACCATTCTGCTGATGACAACAGTGACTTTTCCTGAAGCTTTCCTGTTCAAAAATAGTGACTCATCTGAAAGCATTTTCAAAGACACTGGATTTAAGGCTGAATTCAATATCTGTCTGTTGAAATCAAGACAATGGTGAAATAATTATTTAACATGACTATATCTAAAAACTCTTCTTCTTCTTCTTTGGCCTCCTTGTCTCGAAGAGACAATGGGTAAGCGCCTGGAGATGGTGAGTGGTCTGGTGAAGCAACACCTGGAGTCGCTATAAGGGCCAATTCTAGAGTGACAGACTCTTCCACAGGTGCTGCAGATAAAATTGGTTGTCGGGGCTGTTACAAAGTTGGCTCTCCCCTGGCGCTTCTGTCTTTTTTCCTGCCAACTCTTCGACTCGCCACTCTTTAGCCCCGCCTTTATGGCTGTCCGCCAGCTCTGGCGATCACTAGCAACTGACTCCCACGACTTGTGATCAATGTCACAGGACTTCATGTCGCGTTTGCAGACGTCTTTAAAGCGGAGACATGGACGGCCGGTGGGTCTGATACCAGTGACGAGCTCGCTGTACAATGTGTCCTTGGGGATCCTGCCATCTTCCTTGCGGCTCACATGGTCAAGCCATCTCAAGCGCTGCTGACTCAGGGTGTATATGCTGGGGATGTTGGCCTCCTCGAGGACTTCTGTGTTGGAGATGCGGTCCTGCCACCTGATGCCAAGGATTCTCTGGAGGCAGTGAAGATGGAATGAATTGAAATGTCTTTCTCGGCTGACATACGTTGTCCAGGCCTCTAAAAACTAAAATCTAAAAACTAGACCAAAGAAAAGGATTTGTGTCTTACCTTCAAAGCTAAAATGGGATTTACTCATTCCTGTTGTGATATCAATGAGAATTAGAATTAGAATTAGAATTAGAATATTACAGCGCAGTACAGGCCCTTCGGCCCTCGATGTTGCGCCGATCATCTGACCTACACTATTCCATTTACATCCATATGTCTATCCAATGACCACTTAAATGCCCTTAAAGTTGGCGAGTCTACTACTGTTGCAGGCAGGGCGTTCCACGCCCCTACTACTCTCTGCGTAAAGAAACTACCTCTGACATCTGTCCTATATCTTTCACCCCTCAACTTAAAGCTATGTCCCCTCGTGTTTGCAGAATGTTTCCTTTTAGTTTATTTATTACCCCCGGTCCCCCTCCCACCCCCAACATATAACCTGTTTAAAATCTTCACAGTTTTAGATATTTGGGGACTCTCCATTCAGGAAGGAAGGTGTGTAATCTACTCCCAGGCCTCTGTGGCTCTCTGGATGCTAAGAGATGAGCACGGGGGAATTGTCTTTAATTCTTCCTCTGTGTTGACTGTGTCTGACCTGCACACAGTCCTTTCCCTTAGTCCCTCATAAGAGGTCTGGAACTCTGGGCAGAATCTTCCCGGTCCTGCAGAGGCAGGCTTGAAGGCACAACCAGGAGGAAAGTGAGATATGAGGGTGTTGGGTCAGTGGGCCACTGAGTTCCCACCTCTGGCTGATCTTACTGGAGGCGGGGTGGAAGCTACAAGAGCTATCTGGCTGGCAGCAGTGGGTAGAGAATGTAAATAATTAAGGTCCTATTATGGGCAGATTGGGGATGCCACCAGGATCTACCCGGCAGTTGATGGGTCCCCCACTGAGGCCAAAACTCGGCAAGTGCTTGGAGGCAGCTTGCCAATAGCTAGCTGTGAGGCCCGCGAGCCCTCTTTTATTACCCCTTCACCGGAGGCGCAGGGATCAGAGGGTCACAGCTGCAGCCACAGGTCAGCCTGCAGATTCCCCTCCAGGCCTGGCAGCTGTGCCCACAGTTTATTTGGAAAAAGTGCAGAACTGTTCAGAGGGTGCCTCCATCCTGCAGTGGCAGCGCTCATCTCTGCCAGTGCAGCTGCCATCCTTCCAAAGCTGCAGGCCTGCTGATTGGGCCTGCAGCCTCAATAACCCACCCATCATCCTTAATTGGACAGAGGGCGTGGAGGTGGCCAGTTAGGAGAACACCTTCCATAAGATCGTGCTAGCGGGAACACTGCCAACAAGCACGGGGTCAGAACCTGGAAATGTCCCCAACCTGCGATTATTTTTAAAGCACACCCTCTGTGTTGGTGATAGCAAATTTGAGCCTGCAAACAATTCATTTAGTTTTTAAACAGAGTCTGATTTTTGAATGAGCTGTGCAGAAACTGTTAAATATAAACTGGACATCAAATGTACAATCTTGAAAGTCCACCTTTTCATGCTTATTGGACCAAACTGCTGTCAAATTAATGGTGAGGCTAATAACACTCGCTGTGATTCATGCGCAAATGCCACAGCGTCTTCAGGTAAGGGCAGATTAGTCACTGGTGCAGTTGCTTTCCAAGATGTGCCACTCCGCCATTACCTTGGCAAAATGACGTCTTGGTGTCTGGCTCCCCACTCAAATACATTGAGCAGTGTGACGCTCCAGCACCTCTATTGTAAATATGGAGTAAACTTGCCACGGAAAGCTAAGTCAAATCATTTCAGTTTAAGTATCCATTTAACTATGTGATAAGAGTTAATTTTAGCCAGCCAACCTCTCAGGCACTGGCAATTAACTATTACAAGTGTGGAGTCTCATTCCTTCCTAATTATTGCTGGAATTTTGTATTTTACTTTATCTTTCTGTCTCTTTTTTTCTGTCTCTCTTTTTCCAATTTTTCTTTCCCTCTCTTTATTTCACTTTCAGTTCCTGGTTTGATATTGAATTCACCATTCTAAATTACACTTCCTGCTTCGTTTTTGTGCTGTGCATTTCCCAATCCTTTAAACTGATTGGTAAAGTCGTTGGTTGCCCTGTTCGCTCAGAGCCCAGATGCCCTGTAGAGGGTGCGATTTCCATCTCTCACTTACACCAACTTGCAGGGCCAAATATCATCGCCATTAACCAGGCAAGGGAAGTCTAACTAACAGCAAGTGCTGTTCATTGGCCTGTCACAGCAAATTTTGAGCCATTATCTTCCTCATGCTATGGTAACATTATTTTTTGAGTTTTCAATAAATTTGCAAAGCAAATGAACTCAAACCGTGATCCCATCCCTTGCCCCAACTCCATCTTTGGACTTAGTTAAAGGTGGCAATGCGACTGTTCCTTAGCATATGACATTGGTGCACAACTCATAGTGTCATGCTTTGGGATCTGTTCAACAATGCTAACATTTTACAAGACCAGTGGTTGATATGGAAAGCCATTCGACACATCTTAGCTCATTCTTGCAACAAGACTCTGCTATTTCCCAACCATAGCATTCAATTATTTCCTAAATAATTGCAGGGATTTCACTTCCATTGCTCTACCAGAATATCCAGTCCATGTCTTGATCAAGCTTTATGTGAAGAATTTCCTTACTTTGGTGCCAAAATTGCCTTTTTATTATTTTGAGCCTGTGTCTCCTGGATCGATTCGCATGGTTTAGTTTGAAGGAGTTCTCTGAATCTATCATTTCCATCCTATTTACTACCTTATATTACTGTAATAGACCACCTTTCATTCACTTCTACTTTGTTTAAAAAGCCCAGATTTTCTAGTTTGCCCTCGTAACTGAGTTCTATGATGCTAAGGATGAGCCTCACAGCTGTTCTTTAAACTGCCTCCAGTACCTTGAAGGTTTTCACTGCATCAAGGTGTCACTATCCACTTTCAATGTTTTCCTCAACCCAAATCCCAAATTGGTCAGGGTTCCTTTAAACCTTAAGCAGATTCTGTTAAGCAACTTTATTCCTTTAATTCTTGAACAAGGATGGAAGAATTAATCAACATGGGAAGAGAGCATGAAAATCAATATCAGTTCAACCATTTGAGAAATTCACCATTGCAAATGACCTCTGCAAGTGTGACTTTGATTGACTGGTTGTATGTTATGCTTCCTGACAGGATTACTGATTCAGGCTTCAACACTGTAGGGATTAAATGACCATATGAAGAGGGGATCTGGTGTTATGATGAAAAAATATATCCCAAAAAGGAAAGTACAAAATTGAAAATTCTGAGCTTGTATGATGAGTGAGAAATACCTACTTAACTCACAAATAATTTAAAAAATTAAATTAGATATAACAATAGAGTCAGTACCAAAGTTCTCATTCATTATTCTAGTTGAACACTATGTTTGATATAATACACACCCATAAGATTAACAACACTGTACCTAACATGATCTGCGACATCACACATTTTAAAGACGTCATGCATCAAGAGTCCACAGAACAAAGAACATAAGAAATAGAAGCAGGACTAGACCATATGGGCCCTTGAGCCTGACCTGCCATTCAATCATATCTAATTTGACCTTGGCCTCCATTCCACTTTCTTGCCTGAACCCCATAAACCCTGGGCTCTCATATTGTTCAAGAATCTGTCTATCTCAGCCTTGAATATATTCAATGACCCAGCCTCAACAGCTCTCCGGTGTAGAGAATTACAAAGATTCCTAATTACTTGCTGTCGCTGCATGCTAGCATTTTGTGTTTCATGGACAAGGACACCCAGATCTCTCTATAAAGCGAATACAAAAGCAAAATACAATGGCTGCTCAAAATCTGAAATAAAAACCAAAAATGCTGGAAATACTCAGCAGGTCAAGCTAACCTGTGAAGAAACAGAGTTAACGTTTCAGGTCGATGACCTTTCATCAGAACTGGGAAAATTTAGAAATGTAATAGGTTTTAAGCAAGTTAAAGAGGGGACGAGGTGGAAAAAGAACCAAAGTGAAGGTCGGGATAGGGTGGAAGTCAGGAGAGATTAAATGACCAAAGAGTTGGTGGTGCAGGGCCAAAGGGAGTGTTAATGGGGCAGGTAAAGAAACAAAAGGGTGGCGCAGTGGTTAGCACCGCAGCCTCACAGCTCCAGCAACCTGGATTCAGTTCTGGGTACTGCCTGTGCAGAGTTTGCAAGTTCTCCCTGTGACCGCGTGGGTTTCCGCCAGGTGCTCCGGTTTCCTGCCAAAGACTTGCAGGTTGATGGGTAAATTGGCCATTGTAAATTGCCCCTCGTGTAGGTAGGTGGTAGGAGAATGGTGGGGATGTGGTAGGGAATATAGGATTAATGTAGAATTAGTATAAATGGGTGGTTGTTGGTCAGCACAGACTCAGTGGGCCGAAGGGCCTGTTTCAGTGCTGTATCTCTAAATAAAATTAAATAAAAGATGTATCTAGAGGAGGTGCGAATGGCAGAATGCTGAACAGCTGCCATCTGAAAGCAAAAACAAGGGAAAAAAGCATGACTAAAACAAAAACCTGCAAATAAAAAGGAAACAAAATGAGCATGGAGATTATGGTACAAAGTTGTTGTATGCAATATTGAGTCCAGAAGGCTGTAGAGTGCCTAATCAAAAGATGAGATGCTGCTCCTTGAGCTTGCATTGAGCTTCATTGATATATTGCAGGAGGCCAAGGACAGAAAGATCAGCATGAGAGTAAGTTGGAGAATTAATATGTCAGGTCACCAAAACTTTGGTGTCAGAGATATTCTGCAAAGCAGTCACCCAATCTGCCTTTAGTCTCCCCAATGAAAAGGAGACTGCATTGTGAGTATGAATACTGCATACTTAAATTGAGAGAAGTACATGTAAATCGCTGCTTTACCTGGAATGAGTGTTTGGGGTCTTGGACAGTGAGGTGAAGAAGAAATAATTGGGCAGGTGTTATATCTCCTGTGCTGTCATGGGAAGGATAGGGGGTATTGGAGGTGTTTGAGGAGTGGACCAGGATGGCGCAGAGGGAACAGTCAATTTGGAATGCTGGGAGGGGAGGGAAAAATATGTTTAGAGGTGGCATCGCACTGGAGGTATTGGAAATGGCAGAGGATGATCCTTTGAATACGAAGGCTGGTGGGGTGGAAGGTGAGGACAAGGGGAACCCTATCATGGTTCTGGAGATATGGAAGGGGTGAGAGCAGAAGGGTGGAAAATGAGACAGATACGGTTGAGGGCCTTGTCAATGGTGGTGGTGGGGAATCCTTGGTTGACGGTTTTTCCTCAGACCCAAGTTTCTCACCCTAAAACTGAATGTAAAATTCTATCATGTTATAATCACTCTTCCCTAGAGGATCTCTTACTATGAGATTGTTAATCAATCCCTTCTCATTACACACTACCAGTTCTAAAATAGCCTGTTCCCTGGTTTGTTCCACAATATATTGTTCTAAGAAACTGTCCTGAATACAATCTATGAACCCATCCTCAAGGCTGCCTTCGCCAAATTGATTTGTTCAATCGATATGAAGATTAAAGTTTCTCATGATTATTGCAATATCGTTCTTACAAGCCTCCATTATTTTTTGATTTATACTCTGTCCTACAGTGTAGCTACTGTTAGGGGTCTCCAGGGGCGGCACAGTGGCGCAGTGGTTAGCACCGCAGCTTCACAGCTCCAGGGACCCGGGTTCGATTCCGGGTACTGCCTGTGTGGAGTTTGCAAGTTCTCCCTGTGTCTGCGTGGGTTTTCTCCGGGTGCTCCGGTTTCCTCCCACAAGCCAAAAGACTTGCAGGTTGATAGGTAAATTGGCCATTATAAATTGTCACCAGTATAGGTAGGTGGTAGGGAAATATAGGGACAGGTGGGGATGTTTCGTAGGAATATGGGATTAGTGTAGGATTAGTATAAATGGGTGGTTGATGTTCGGCACAGACTCGGTGGGCCGAAGGGCCTGTTTCAGTGCTGTATCTCTAATCTAAACTACTCCCACCAGTGACTTCTTTCCCTTGCTATTTCTTATCTCCACCCGAGGATCATGATTGGCTCAAATTGGTACTCTACATGAAATTGGCCATATTTAGAAGTTCAAATACCACACTGACTAAATGTGAACTGATCAAAATCACTTCCAATCACTATACAAGTAGGAATAGTAATCACCAGTGAGCAAGCAGCACAATCATTTCTTTTCTTTTAATCCCAGAAATCTGGAATCAGGAATTAAAATGAATCACACAAATTGTTCAAAATACATCAAAATGCTTTTAACTGTTATTTTCTTTGCTGAGTATATAGAGCAAAAAAAAATCATTTATGACATAACAAGGATTTAAAAATATATATTTCTGAAAAAGAATCACTAAACATATTCAAGACATTTCTCCAACAAAAGCTTGTCTGTCTCTGGGCTCTCGGACTGAGTCTTGGATATGTCTCAGAGTCCAAACTTCTAGCATGGCCCTGATACACTGGGGAATTCCAGTTCTTGAAGGCACATTATCCTACTGCTGTAGATATTATCAGAGTGCACCATGACAACCCATGTAGCATGACAACCAGATGCATTCACAAAGGAATCTCTGTGAGGTTTGAGCACCCAGGATAGGGTTGGGTGGGATGGCAGAAACAGAATTAAAAGGATTTCGTACTTTCATTGTTTTTGCATTTAAACCACTAAATGAAAATCCTGACGTGAGGACATTGTTTCACATGAATTTTCATTGTTGCTGTTTAAGAGGGTTTTGAAGTTACATTACGACCACGGTAAATGATCAGTTCTCCAAGGTATGGACCATTGAAGACTCAACAATAGGAAAAGCTTCCTTATTGCAGCACAAGGCCCAATAACAATAAAACTTGTATTTAAATAGGGCATTTACGTAGTAAAATGTCCCTAGGTGGTTCACAGAATCAAATAAAATTTGACCAAGTCACATAAGGAGACATTAGGGAAGATAACTAAAAGCTTGTTTGAAGAGGTAGGTTTTAAGGAGCGTCTTGAAAGAGGAAAGAGAGATCGAGAGGCAGAGATGTCGAGCAATTGAAATTCCAGAGCTTAAGGCTGAGGCAGCTGAAGGTATATCCACCATTGGAGAAATTTAAATTGGAGATGCTCAAGAGGCCAGAATTTGAGAAGCACAGTTATCTCGGAGGGTTGTGGAGCTGGAGGTGTTTACAGAGATAGGGAAGGAGGAGAGGCCATGGAGCGATTTGAAAACAAGGATGAGAATTTTAAAATCAATGCGTTGCTTCTCAGCAATGACATTGTCAGCAAGAAGCACACACCCAGCATGAGGAGAAAGGGAGAGAAATAGATTTTATAATTGTGTGCATAACTAAGAAAATGGGAAGGTTTGGGATGGAGGAGGGAAGAATAAACAATTCATTAATGTGTTTGCAACCTAAACAAACATTGCAATTCCCCAGTAGGAGGTGAGACCAGGTATACCATACCACTAACTGGTGGAAGTGGACACAAGCTGGGGTTCAGCATGATCCTGTGAGTTACTACAATTACTGCCACCCCAGCACAACAACATCACAAAACCCTATAGACAGTGTAAATTCCATATCTAAATGATAACAAATCTCATGCTCCAGTCATAAGCAGCCAGGCCAAACCTACTTACATTTATTCCATCTACCTTGCTAGTATATAATGTATATATAAATATAGTCATACCACTATGTAATAACCTAACTATACCAAGAAATATTCCATTTATGAAAGGATAATCATGACACAACACACTTAACTCTCTGAGAGTTGAAATTCCAATTGGGGAATTTTACATAAGAATACTTACTGCACTGATTCCATTCCCATCCAGTTCTGATGAAAGGTCCCTGACCTGAAACATTAACTCTGTTTCTCTCTCCACAGATGCTGCCAGACCTACTGAGTATGTCCAGCGTTTTCTGCCTTTATTTCCAGTCCCATGTATGCTGTTTTTAGGCCAGTTTTGACCCACTTAATATAAACGGATTGTGTGTGATCTTCATTTATTAGAAGTTCTCCACTCCTGTGTTTTCTTTGGTAAAATTATAGGTGAGAAACTTTGGAGGAAATACTTTTAGCGGGTTATCATTTCATTTGCGATTTCCAATAGGTTTTGATGGTGAAAGGTGCGGAGTCTATTTCATTATTAGGTCAATGCTTAAGATATTGAAGGACAACTGAATCATCACATCCTGTGTTATACAGCATGTTCCAGAATATAATTCAGAGGGACCCGCACATAGAATTACAATCACACTACTGAAAAGACATGTCAAAGGCTGACACAAGCAATAAACACACTCGCTATGCCTTGGTTTAACAAACTGTTGAATAATTCCCCCAGTCATCTCCAATATTTTTTCAGTATTCCCTCCCTTCATAATATTTCTGGTTTGAAGTGATCTTGAACAGTTGTAAACTATTTATCTGTTAATCGATATGAAAGCATCACAAAACAGAGGCCTGTCTTTCTAATGGTGAAATGTGGTCACATGCACTGCCGTTGGCAAAGCAATGAAGGGGTTTGAGGACAGTAAAAAGACAGCTTATCCCGTCAGGGATGGGTTAAGTCCCAAGTTACTATTGTGATTGCAGGTCGTGCTCCAAGTACCTCAATTTAAACAGATTCTTGTCAGTCAGAAACAAATAACAGAAAATTATTAAATATTAATAGGGCACACTCACTGCATTAAATATCCTCTTGCACACTTTTGTACATTTGGTGATATCATATAAATGTTTGGATCTCCGGGAAATGTTCCGTATTAATAATTTAAAAGTATGTGCACTGCAGTAGATGTCGTCTGATTATACCATAGAAAATCACTGATTTATAGAAACAACAGCACTGGAGGAGACTATTTGACCCATGGGGCCTGTACTTGTGCTGGTCCAAGCTCTTAACTGGAGCTATCCACCCTAACCTCATTCCCATGCACTTTCCTCATATCCATTTATATTCTGCAGCAAGATGTTTCCACGATAAACGCAGCAAACTTTTGAGCAGAATGTTTGCATCAGAATCTGAACAACTCAAAAATTCCAGCCAAAACCTTTTATCCAAAATGGAATTTTATCCATCATCCCAGCAGTGCTGGGATGTGACATAGTAAGTTCTTCTGCAAAGCCGCAACTCCGTTTTTTAATAGAAAACATGTACGGGCTGCAATGCAGTTTATATATGATATAGGCTATAGAATAGAATATAGTGTTAAGCAGTGGATGGGCCCCATACTACAAAATGTTGCATAGAGCCTGGACTGTACTATAATGAGATAATTCACAGCTGTAAAGTATTATATTGTCACAGGATAACACACACACAGCACTGTATTACACACAGGATAACAGACAAACCAGAGTGCGTTCCAACTAAATAAAGAGGTTGAGGTGATATGATGAACCAAAATGTACAATATACACAGCTGCAATTTCTTTGCTCTCTTTATTCAATCTGATAAGAATCCTCTTCACTGATGGCAGGTGTCAGTATTTCCTCAATCAATGTAAGCAGCTTCAATTGAATATCATTGTACTGAAATGATTTTGGGTTTCATTTCGGTGTTAAATAGGAGAATATGTCATAGGGTATGTTGTTGTGCTATTACTGACACTGGTTGTGCCAGCTTCCCACAGCAGTATGTTTGTTGGTCTAATACTAGTTATGGTGAAAATGGAAGAAGTTGGATCAAATTCCACCACTGAAAGTTGGATGCATCGGTGGATGACTTTTTGACATTATGAGCAATGCTGGGCCAGGCAGCTCCATTAGTTGGCTGGCACTAAATTGTGAATGTTTGAGCTTTTAATGCTTGTCAGTTGGAAGTTAGGGTCTCATTTAAAAGAGAGAAGTGGGTAACACAAAAATGAGTGCACAGCACTGAGTACAATGGATTGTACAATATTATTTCATTTCTTCTCTTATTCTTCAACATAAAGAAAATCAACACCTCTTAGCCATGCTTTGAAAAATGCTCCAGAAGTGTGTGAGGAGTAAACGGATCTCAGCAATCTCAGCAACGGAAAGGTTGAAGGACACTGGACCCTTTCCTATTACACCCATTTAAGATTATTATTGTGCGTCTCCAAACTTGCAGATATTGAAGAGCCTTCTCGTGAAAGAATTGAGAAGATAGAAGTGATGGTGCTTCAAATACCACAGAACTATTTTCCAGTTCAAGAAAATTCAAGAGAAAGTTTTTTTTTAGAGATACAGCACTGAAACAGGCCCTTCGGCCCACCGAGTCTGTGCCGACCATCAACCACCCATTTTTATACTAATCCTACACTAATCCCATATTCCTACCACATCCCCACCTGTCCCTATATTTCCCTACCACCTACCTACACTATGGGCAATTTATAATGGCCAATTTACCTATCAACCTGCAAGTCTTTTTGGCTTGTGGGAGGAAACCCACGCAGACACAGGGAGAACTTGCAAACTCCACACAGGCAGTACCCAGAATTGAACCCAGGTCGCTGGAGCTGTGAGGCTGCGGTGCTAACCATTGCGCCACTGTGCCGCAGGCAACTTCAGCTGGATGTGGATATTGTGTCATTCACCAAGTCAGTAACAGGACAGCTTGCACGTCATATGAGGCTAATCGTGGCTTCAAGGAATTATGGCTTCTTGGTTCACTGACCAGGAAGAAATGAACAGATGCAACAAATACTCCTTCAGCATTTAGCCCTGAAAACACCTCTTCGTCAACAGTGAGTAAAATGAGATGAAAGAAAGACACAGAAATACAGAAATAAAGGAACACAGAGCTTTTCACAACTTCAGGACATCCCAAAATGCTTTACAGCCAATGATTGAATTTTGGAGTGTAGTCATTGTTATAATGCAGGGAAACGCAGCTGCCAATTTGTGCACAGCAAGATCCCACAAGCAACAATGTGCTAAATGACCAGATAATCTGTTTTTTGAAGTTGAGGAATAAAGATTGTCCAGGACACTGGGGAGAACTCCCCTGCTCTTCTTCAAATAGTGCCATCAGATGTTTTACATCTACCTGAGATAACAGACAGGGCCTTGGTTTGACATTACATCCAAAGCACAGCGCCTCTGAAGGATAGGAAAGGGTTAACCTTGATCCCTACGACATTGTACATTTAAATGGCTGCGGCATTGTGAATATAAAACCAAGAGGAAGCCTGTTCAGAAATCGTTGTAAAAGCCCAGAAACAACTGGTGAGTGAAATGAGTGAACTTAAAACAATCCTTGGTTAAAGGTTGCTGAGGCCATTATAATTCATTGGGAAGGACAGGATATATCTGTGTGAAGCGAGGCTTCAAGAGAGTTTGGGCATTGATATGTATTCCCTAGTCTGGAACCAGTGAGGTAGAAGGACTGGCTGTGACTGAAGGCTTGCAACTGTTTAAACTCTAAGGAAGTTGACTGACACACACCGAACAGCCAGCTGCCCATCTTTAATGCTGAGCAACAGTGGGTGATTGGCCAAAATGAACCTTCCTCTAACTTTTACTTACACCCCAAGTGGTAGAAGCAACGTAAGAAGAAAACATGCAGGTCCAGTGCTGCAATCGACAAGAGCCTACAAGTTTTCACCCAGAGGAGGACGTCCCATCAGAAGAAGAATCAAGCGCCACATGAGAGCTGATCACTATGCTGCCTGGATGTTTGTTCTCATGCTATGTACTGTATTAAATCGTTCAAAGACTTTGATTAATTAATGTACAGAGTAGTGTGACTTGCCTTGACAGGTCACCGTCCAGGTTTGTGAATCACTGGAACGTCTGTATTCCTATACCTTCAAACGTACATCACACCCTCAGTACTGCACCTGGATTTGTGCAAAGTGCAGAGATGCAGTGGTCAGGGGATGGACTGGCATTTGTAGAAATGCTGATGTGAATCTCACGTGCTATATAGCCTTCCCAATTCCAGGGCAAAGGAGATCATATCACAGGTGCTGCACATTCTGCAGGGGTGGGGAGGGGGGGTGGGGGGTGCGCGGAGAGGGTTGGGGCTGTGAGAATGTGGGGGGAGGGGTGACAGGAAGGAGAACAGCCACAAATCATGGTTCATGTTGGAAACAACAACGTAGGAAAGAAAAGGTTTGAGGTTCTGCAGTCAGAGTTTCTTTGGAGCAATGGGTGGGTGAGATGGGCCAGTTACGCATCTGCCCATTGCCAGGAGCAAGGGAGGAAATTAAAGAACAGGACCTGCAAGATGGTCATATCAGATTGCTCCCAAAGCCACGTGCCAGTGAGTTTAGGAGCAGTAAAGTAAGACAAATTAAGGCATGGCTGCAGAAATGGTGCAGGAGGAAGGGCTTCTGCTTCCTGGGGCACTGGGAGCAATACTGGATCAGGAGAGTTCTGTACACGATGAATGGGTTTCACAACAGGGCTGGGGCCATTGTCCTCACAGGGAGGTTAATTAGTGCTCTGGGAGCAGCTTTAAACTAATTTAGTAGGGGGGGTGGACAGCAGGATGAGACATAAGAGAGGAGAAACAAGGTGCACAGAGGACTTGGAGAGACAAATAGCACTAGAGTAAAGAATAGTTCAGATATAAGAGGGATCAGACAGAGGAGAAATGCAAGGCAAACTAGGATGGGTGTAGACTACATGAGTGTGAATACATGGAGCATGGTGAAAAAAAAGGTTGGTGGGCAACAGGCACAGGTTGTCACATGGGATTATGATATGGCAGCAAAAATGGAGACCTGACTCAAACAAAGGGAGGATTGGGAACTTATTATTCCTAGCTACAAAATATTTAGGAAAGATAGCTAAGGAAAAAGGTATGGTTGTGTTTGGCAGTATTGGTCAAAAGTAGTGTTCCAGCACTAGAAAGGGATAATGTACCAGAGGTTCAAATTCAGAATCTATTGGTTGGAATTAAGGAACAACAGAGCAGCTACTACACTGCTAGGTGGTTGCTATAGGCTACCAAATAGTGGGAAGAAGATATAAGAGCAAATTTTCAGGCAAATTTCAAAAGGTGCAAGAATTATAGATATGATATTTAGATGTGAATAGATAATTATAAATGCAAGAAGATGCAAGTAGTGATAATGAGAGATTTCAATCATCCTAATATAGATAGGGAACATCAGAATGGCAAAGAGATGGGGAAGCCATGAAATGTGTACAAAAGAACTTTCTTAAACTATATGGCCTGAATTTTACCCATTGGGCATATGGCACGATGTCGGGCAGATATGCGGGCCGTTGGCACACACAGGCAGACAGTGGAACTTCCTACCGGATTTTACCATCAACAGCCAATTAAGGGCCTGCAGGCAGGGGAGCCGT
Source organism: Heterodontus francisci (assembly GCF_036365525.1). Lineage (NCBI taxonomy): Eukaryota > Metazoa > Chordata > Chondrichthyes > Heterodontiformes > Heterodontidae > Heterodontus > Heterodontus francisci. Next base: position 53,570,077 of record NC_090392.1, on the reverse strand, counting down.
CCAATTAACGGGGGCAGGCAGGTCCTAGTGCCAGAAGCCCACGTGCAGCTGCTAAAGCCATTTGTGCAACAATCAGGCAGGTTGAAGACAGAGGCAATAAGGAGGGGGTCTACAATAACGGAGGCAGTGGAGAAATGGCATCATAACAAGGGAGGGGTGTTCCACAATCCGAGAAAGAAGGCTTGTCCTGTTTCCAGCAGATGGGAGAAGCAGGCCAGCAAGAAGGCATGGCTGGAGGTGGCAGGCATCGGAGCAGCTGAGGGATCATTGCAAGAGCCTGGATCCAGCAGAGGATGAGATTGAATGACCTATTGTGCTCTGGAAAGGTGAGTGTCATTTTGAGTTGCAAAATGGAAGCCCAGCATGAATTAAAATGTGCCCATGAAATGCGAGGCCAGGTGGTAGACCATGAATGGGGCAAAACAAGGTACAATGACCACATTGAGCAGTTCACGGGCACCTGAACCCCATGCTCAATGATGGCTGAATGACTGCCTCACCGTGCCATCCCAGCGGTGTGGTGCTGCACATTTACAGTGTCTTAGAGTGACCAGCACAGATGCACCATGAGACAGGAGTGACACTGTGTAGGAGTGACGCGCTTGCAGGAGAAGCATGCTCAGAATGCCAGGGAGCATCACACAACAGAGGTGGCATGCCATGGAGGAGGAGGCCATGGAGATCGGATGGGTCATGGCAGGGCATCCTGTAGCTGAGGGCAAGGCAGGTTTGGAAGCTATGGAGAGTGAGTAAAGTGATTATTACTTCCAACACTGTCTAGACCATGTGTGAGCTGTGGCACCGGCGTGGACTTTAACACCACTGGAAGCTCCTGATCGAGGCGAGGCACCAGGTCTTGGTTGTAGGAGCAGCTGTTTCTCTTAAATCATGAATCTCCAGCTCGTACAGCAGCAAATGAGGAGCAGACCAGGGCTCCTGCTACACTGGAAAGCTCACAGGATGCAACGTCATCTCAAGACACTATGTTACTTCATTCCAGCACATCCTCCACCAACGCAGATACACTCATAGTGGTGGACTTTGTTGTGTGTGTAGAATGGTTGGCAAAATCTGGTGAGCATTGCACAGACGCGCTGGAATGGAACTGGAGGCAGTGAGAGCTGCAGTCACTTTCTCTCAGAGGAATGAGGACAGACCCAGCAATGCACAACTCCATTCAGATGGCAAGCTTTGTGTGTCATCAGCAAAGCAGCAGAGGCTTCAGTAGCTGCTGCATCAAATGTGTAAGATCTGTCGGAGTTTCCAGAGGCAGTGAAGTCCCATGCGCAAATGATGGAGGAGTCCATCCATGACTTGAGTGGCTCCATAGCTCTGGCATGTGATTGCATGACCTCCAAGACTGAGACAATGGCAACCTTCGTGAAGAGACAGTGGAGCAGGGGGTGCGCACAGACCTTCATAGCATAGTCTCATCCATGAGGTCTTTGGAGCAATGGGTGGGTGAGATGGGCCAGTTACGCATCTGCCCATTGCCAGGAGCTGAATCACTCCAGGCAACCAAAGGAGTACATATGGGGCCTGAAAGGGGAGAGGGGGGGGAAAGGTTCCAGACAATGGGGGCTCCTCTCAAGGTGCTTGCACAGCTGAAGGCAGATCCTCAGTCCCTTCGATGGTGACACCAATGCTCCATGCTGATCTGATGACTGAGATGGCCCCTGTACAGATACAGGTGGCCTCGAATGTGCCAGGCCCCAGTAGGGCTCAGGCACCCCAAGAGCATAAGCCATGGCCATCTCATACACCAGAGCAAGGAAGGCAGCAGCCTGCCCCCACGTCAACTCCAGGCACAGGGGGAATCACCTTGTAGAAGTGACCGTAAGTAAGCACATAAATGCATCGAACAGCACTTAGATTTCATTGGGTGATAATGATTGGTTAACTACGAAAGCATTTAACTTTTAATGAAAGTTAAAAGTCTTGATATTCAATGTATAATGACTCATGTTTTTATTTTTATGCAACAGTTAACAGTCACCAGATGTGACATCTAATAGACACACAGTAGGTAAAAGTGAAGACCTTATGAGCGCCTGTGTTGACAAAAGGCCTTGCCATATAGTGCTGACAGGTACAGAGAACTGCTAAGGGTCTCTGATGAAAGGTCAGCAAGGCTGCCTCTGGGGATAACCCCTTGCACTTGTCCTCATGTGAAGCATCTGCTGATCAGAGAGTCACACGTCCCCCTGCCCGGTGAACTGGGCACCATCTTCATTGGCTGGCACCTGTTGAGGCTAATCAATGATTCTATGTCCCTGACTAGACCAGACCAGTAAACAAAACCTATTCCTGTGTGTTAGGTATGGAATTCTGCCAGAATTATATCTCTCAAAGAATTAGGTACCACCACTCTATGACCGCACTCAATGAAGCCCTGTTCACATGACAATGCATTGCAGCAATTGTGGAGCCGTTTCTGTTCCTCATCTATACACTGGTTAAATTATGTCCATCCATTCAATGTCTGTTCATAGACTCTTTTCAACCCTGAATCTTTCTGAGTTTCAGCTGCAATTTCAGTTGCAGTGATTGGAAAGTCATCATCCACTACTCCTATTGTGAAGATTGTAGCTTCGCAACCTACTTCTGACTCCTCATGCGGCAAACGTGACACTGCATCAGTGATAGCATTCTCTTTCGAACTGCAATATTCGATGGCCGGAATTTTATGGGCCCCCTAGGGACGGGAATGGAGCCAGAGGAGCTTATAAACAACGGAAGACACAGGGTGTGGAGTGCCCATCGTCTTCCCTTCACCATGCGATTTTGTCAAGGGCGGGAACAAGGAGCTGGGCAGTCAATTGCCCAAGCGTTGTTAAATAGGGCCAGGGGGAGTCTCCAAGGGACTGAGGTAGGGTCCCTCTCGTCTTTTAGGCCCGGCGTAGCGACCCCCACTGGCTCCATAAAATTTAGCTTGGTATTGTAGTCATACTGTGAGAGAAGTACAGCTCACCATTGCATCCTTGACACTGCCATCATTGGTATTGCAGGCTATGGTCCCAGAATCGCTATTAGGAGTTTGTGATATCTTACTAGCCTGATGTTTCCACCCAACAAAAACTGATGAAACTTTTTGATTCTGAAGCTGATTCCAAACGCTTCCTTTTCTATCTGTGTGTAGTTGCCTTTACTCTTGGTCAGGGTGCGTGACGCAAATGCTATGGGCTTCTCTTCACCATCATCCATGACATGACTGATCACTGCTACAACTCCATAGTTTGAAGTGTCATATGCTAGCTTCAGGTCACGATTTGTGTCTTAATAAAAAATGTGGTGAATCACTGGTCAAGCTTCTCTTACATGTGTCTTAATGTACTTTAGCCTATTCCCATTTCAGATCTTTCTTCAACAACTCATGTCATGGACCTTAGGCAGAAATTATAAGGAGTATTGGACCATGCCTAGAAAAGATCTAAACTCAGACCCATCTTTTGGCTTTGAGGCATTGACTTTAGCCTCTATCTTCCCTTTTAATGTCTGTAGTCCTTTCTCAGTGATTTTCGGGCCAAGGCACCTCGAATTACGTAAAGGCACACTTGCTCCTTTTCAACTTCACATTGTGATCATTGAGGCTTTTTAACACTTCATTCAACACTTGAAGATTTTCTTTCTCTGTTGCGGTCACGATCAACGCATCATCCTGATTGCACAAGTAATGCGGCACTCCTTGCAAAATCTTATCCATTGTAGCTTGAAAGATTTTTGAAGAAGACTTCACACCATAGGGCAGCTTAGTGTCAGAGTATAATTCCATGTGTGTGTTTATCGTGAGATACTGCTGACTCTCTTGATCCACACTGAAATGTGCATAAGCATAGGACAAATCTAACTTTGTGAATAGCTTGGATCCTGCTAACTACACATACAAATCTTGAAAAGTCAGTAGTAGATACTGTTCATCATCCACTGCCTGGTTGATTGTAAATTTGTACTCCCTGCATAGTCCTACCATTTTGTCTGACTTGGGCACTACTACAATCGCGGTTGCCCAATAAATGTGATCAGTTTTCACTAGCACACGATTTCTCTCTAGGTTCTTTAGCTCCTCTTCAACTTAGGTTTTGAGAGGATAAGGAACCAACCCAGCCTAGTGTTGCATCAGGCCTCATTCAAATGTGTGCTTTCAAATTGCTTATGCTTTCATAATTGTCCTCAAAAATGTCCCTGTAACTATTCAATAGCTGATCAAGCTTTTTGGTCATCTAAACATGCTTCCAGTCTAACTTGAGCTTGCTAAGCCAATCTTTGCCCATTAACGTTGGTTTGTTGACACATCTCACTACAACAATGGGTAAATTCAGGCACTTGCCCTTATATTGGACATTGCACTCCATTTGCACACACATTTCTAACACCTCACCAGAGCAGGTTTGAAATTGAACTGTGCTCTCAGTTAGAGGCATGTCACTGAGTTTGCTCTCGTACATATCTCTACCCATAGTACAGCAAACTGCAGCTGAATCAATGAGCCATGTTGATGTACTGTTGATTTACTAACACTTTTGTACAAAAGTCTCTGAGTGATTGTTAGTGGCATTAATGCTTTACAGCTCTACCTCCTCTTCTCTTAGGCACTCTGGATTCACTTCAAGATTGTGAACTCCACCCTCACTGTTTTCTATTACCACTGAAATGAATTCCCTTTCCTGCTTTGGCCTTCACTCAGCAGGCAGTTGCAATAGGGCTTTTCTTTTGGCAATTAAAGCACTTGGCATTTCTGTACTGACATGCTTGTGCCACATTGTTGCCATTACAGCCATAACAGGACACAAAAATGCTATCACAAGCACTCTTCTGATGAGGTCTCCCCATTTTAGGCTCGATGGAAGCTTTCTGACAGTGGACTGAAACTATACTAGTTATTGGCATAGGACACAATTCCTGAGCATTCTTTGATGCCATCTCCATAGAAATAGCAATCTTACATGTTAGCTCAAAAGTAAGACTTTGTATATTGTCATGGACCTGTAATTAATTTTTTCTCCTCAGATTAAAAACAGTGTGTGTGCCTTTAAGATTCTGTTAAAAACAGTGCACCTTTAAGGGAGAGAAGGTTCTGGAATTCCTAAGACACAGTGTGCAACAGCTGCAGTTTTGTTACCCTGGGCAACAGCAGGAGAGAGAAAGGTCACATGGTAATGTTTCCACTTGGCTGTGTGTGGAACTGGCAGAAACCGTCTGAAACCAGTTTGTTTGGAGAAACTTTCCAGCAAGGCAAACTGACAAGAAAAGAAGCTGTTTATTCTCTCTCAGCAGAAAATTCTACAAGGAGCTAGAAGCCAAGTTAATACCCTGAGTAAGGAAGAAAAAGCCTTCTTTTTCAAGAAACCATTTGTATTGCTGTGCTCATTGTTCAAAGAACTGTTTAATGCTTGCTGCAGCCGAAGAGTTGAATGCCTAACTACTGAAGGACTATTTTTATCAAATCTACTTGAAGACTTCAGTGACCTTTGATTATTTTTCACATTAGAAGACCTCATCCATCAGGAACATAACCTACGAAAGCTTATTTTATTTATTCTCAAGAGACAGCTAATTTTTTTTAAACTCCACTTTTAGAACTGGTTCACTGTTAGTTTTGAGTGTATGTGATTGAATGTAGGAGTTAGTTTAAAATAAGAAGTTATAAGTTCTTTAGACATAAGCTTATCTTAATATTGTTTAAGATTTAGTTTTTTAATAAATAGTTAGTTTGTTGTTGTCTAAAAATACCTGGTTTATTCTCTTTCATTCTGGGCTTACTAGAATGTTTAATTTGGCTGTTTTCTGATTGTGTGTGAAAGTTTAATAATATGCTGCAACCTGTGGAGTGACGGGACTGAATTGGCAGTGCATTGCTCCCACCGCAGTCATAACAATATTTAGTAACTTTGATTGGATCCTTTCATCCACCAATCCACACACAAATCTGTCTCATTACATGGTCTAAAAAAATGTGTCAAGGTTGCTATGTCCTGATAAATTCTTCAGTGCCACTGTGTACTCACTAACTGTTTCACTACTTTTCTAATTTTTGGTTCCAAATTTGTTGCTTTCTCCTATCTCTAGTGGCTTTGGGTTGAAATGATTCTCCAACTTGGTGATGATTGTTTTCAATGCCACATCTTTTGCTTTGTTGGGAGAAAAAGGTTTGTTAGCGTGCACTTCCAGGCAAATTTCCGTTAGCAAAGTTGCTTTCTTGTGCTCAAATATTGCCTTATTCTGAGTCTTGACATCTTCACTTCACCTTCACATTCCAAAATGTTATTAGCTCTGAAAAATATGTCCATTCTTTCAACATATGAACTGAATTGTTCTCGAGCCCTCTCATATGTTCCTAGCCTTCCATGTATCCTGTGGGCGCAGCCATATTGTCCCATTTCCAAATTCCACAATAACTCAGTAAACATTTTACTGCGGCTATCGCCGTTCCTTCACTGCTGCTGGGTCAAAATCCTGGAACTCCCTTCCTAACAGCACTGTGGGTGTACCTACCCCATGTGGACTGCAGTGGTTCAAGAAGGCAGCTCATCGCCACCTTCTCAAAAGCAATTAGGGATGGGCAATAAACGCTGGCCTCGCCAGTGACGTCCCCATTCTCCGAATGAATAAGTGACAGTGAAGGAACGGCGATATAGTTCCAAGTCAGGATGGTGTGAATGAACTCCTGCTCCAGCACTCCGCATAGCTTTACCACCAGCTTCCTGGAGAGATGCAGTCTTCGTAAACATTGGTACTCCGACATTTCGATGAAGCTGAGCCTCTGACGATACACCCTTTGAGCTGGGTAGTGCCTTCTACTACCATGAGGCTGCTCTCTTGCTCCTGTGTGCCCTCCTCATCCACATCCAATGGCTTTATCAGGCCGCTGGAGCTCCCCTGGCCACTGCATAGGCGCTCCATGCAGTTGCATCCCCATCACTATGCCACTCTCCTCACTGGAGGAGTCAGAGTCTGAAAGCATCCATCCCATAGCCAGATGAAGCTGCCACTGCGATAAGCCTTTCAAGAGCCTTGTCCTGCCTCCAGCGGCTGCTTTGAACCTGGGAGACACCTTTCCACTTGCGGCACTCTGCAGTGCCTCCAAACTTGATAGCAGCGCTTCTTCAACACACAGTCTGCAGACAGCTTTATTGTATGACTACCAGTTCCCTCCAGAACTCAGCTGCTGCTGAGATCTCACCACATTTGAGTAGGTGGGCCTTTGAGCCTCCATGCACTCTGTGAGCCATTGATAAAATCAGAAAAAGTTAGGCAAATACCTGACAATTGATTGTTTAATGACCTGAATTACTTGCCTGCTGCCGATCAGTCAGCCACTGATTCATCCTGCCGCCCACATCTGGTAGATGGTGGGAAGACGCTGTGAGCCTGCTCAATGCAGCCCCAAGCCATTTTACCAGCCTGCCTGCTCCCTCCACTTCCATTCCCACCTCAATGGGGCTGGTAAAATTCTGCCCACTATGATTCCAGCCCAATGAGGAAGGAAGCTGTGCTGGATCTAGTTCAGGGGAATGAAGTAGGGCAAATGGAGTATGTTTCAGTGGGGAAGCATTTAGGAAACAGTGATCATAATATCCTTAGGTCTAGAGTATCTAAACTTAAAATACTCAACTGGAGGAGGGCTCATTTCAGTGAGTTGAAAGGGGACCTAACCCAGAAGAGTTGGAATTAAAGACTGGCAGATAAAACTACTACAATAGGAGGACGTAAAAAGTTTATGATAACATCAGGTTCACAATAGAGTAGAGGACCATGCTGGCATCGAAAGTACAGGGAAGGATGTGAATGTTTTGGAAGCAATTCAAAGAAGGTTTACTAGACTGATACCTAAAATGGGCAGGCTATATTATGAGGAAGGAGTAGACAGGCTAGGCTTGTATCCGCTGGAATTTTAGAAGAGTAAGAGATGACTTGATTGAAACATATAAGATCCTGAGGGGTCTTGACAGGGTGGATGTCGAAAGGGTGTTTCCCCTTGTGGGAGAATCTGAAACCAGGAGTCACTGTTTAAAAATAAGGGGTCGCCCATTTAAGACAGAGATAAGGAGAAATGTTTTCTCTCGGAGGGTCATAGATCTTTGGAACTCTCTTCCTCAAAAGGCCATGGAAGCAGAGTGTTTGAATATGTTTAAGGCAGAGGTAAATAGATTTTTGATAAGCAAGGGGGTGCAAGGATATCGGGGTAGGTGGTAATGTGGAGAAATCAGTTCAGCCATGAACTTATTGAATGGCAGAGCAGGCTCGAGGGGTTGAGTGGCCTACTCCTGCTCCTAACTTGTATGTTCGTATGTAAGAGCTGGAAAATCAAATATGAGGAGCAAAGAGAGAATATGAGAATAGATAGCAATAAACATAAAAAAACTCAAAAGTCTTTTATAAACAAAAAGAGAGAAAAGGTGGTCCAAGGAAGGGTGGGGAAGATTAGGGACCAAAGGGACACCTTGTGGAGGAAGAGGGCATGGTTGAGGCACTAAGTCACTACTTTGAATCTGTCTTCATTAAAGATAAGGATGCTGCTAATGTCATAGGGCAGGAGTGGGTAATAGAGAAATTGGATAGGATAAAAATAGATAAAGAGAAGGTACTTAAAAGAGTGGCAGCACTCAAAGTAAAAAGTCACCCAGTCTGGATGGGATCAATGTTCCCTTTAATTTTTCTTAATTGTGTTCGGCCTGTTTGTTGCACTGCACATTACAGATTGCTGAGCTGAAGTGCATACAACCGGTTTGTTGGAAACATTCGATGGGATGCATCCTAGGCTTCTGAGCAAAGTAATGGTGGAGATATCGGAGGATCTGATCATAATCCTCTTTAGAAATGGATGCAGTGCCAAAGGACAATGGATTGCAAATGTTACAACCCTGTTCAAAGAGGGGAGAGGGATAAATCCAGCAATTGCACGCTAGTCAGCCTAATGTTGGTGGTGAGGAAACTTTTAGAAACAATAATCCAAGACCAAATTAATTGGCACTTGGAAACATATGGGTTAATAAATGACAGTCAGCATTAATTTGTTAAAGAAAAATCATGTTTGACTAACTTGTTTGAGTTTTTTGATGAGGTAATGGAGAGAGTCGATCAAAGTAATGCTATTGATGTGTTTATGGACTTTCAAAAGGCATTTGATAAAGTACCATGTAATAGACTTGTTAGCAAAATTGAAGTCCATGAGATTAAAGGGACTGTGGTAGCATGGATACAAAATTGACTAAGAGACAGAAAGCAGACAGTAGTGGTGAAATGTTGTTTTTCAGACTGGATGGAGCAATATATTAGTGTCTCCAAGGGTCAGTATTGGAACCACTGCTGTTTTGATATATATTAATGACCTGGACTTGGGTATACAGGGCATAATTTCAAAGTTTGCAGCTAACAGAAAATTCAGAAATGTAGTAAACATTAGATGGATAGTAAGACTTCAGGAGGACATAGACAATCTGATGAAATGGGCAGACTCATGACAGATGAAATGTATCGCAGCTAAGTACAAAGTGATGTATTTTGGTAGGAAGAATGAAGAAAGGCAATATAAATTAAATGGTACAAATTCAAAGCGGGTGCAGAAACAGAGAGACCTGTGGGTGAATGTACACAAATCTTAGAAGGTGGCAGGACAAATTATGAAGGCTGTTAAAAAAAATGAGTGCATTGACCATATTTATTGTCCATCCATAGTTGGCCTAACAATATGGGACTGCTTTTGTCAGGAAAAATTAGTTGGGATGCTGCATTTGGTCAGCCTGTTGATCACAAAGAGCAGCTAAATTAATTTCTGTTGAAAACCTCTTTGATAATTCAGATGTAGTAATGAGCGGGACAGATTTATCAGATCTGTATCAACTGCTTACACTTCACAACTGAACAGCACAACTAATCCTTCAGTGCAATTTCAGAAATAATTGCTTTAACCTTAATGAGAGGCTTGGATGGTTGAACTTCAATATTAGGTGTCAGCTTAATTTTATTGTATCAGTTAACCTTGCATCATCAGCAGGAGAAATGAAATGCACCTTACCGGTAAAGTCGTCTATTTTGACTCAGGCTTGAAATGGAAAGTTAAACGGAACTGCAGTGCTAAGAAAGCGGACCTTACAAATATATTATCTCTATATTGAAAAGCCAACTCCACTTCAAGCAAAATCTGATAACCAATCTCCATTGCAACAGGAGTAGGCCATTCAGCCCCTTGATCCTGTTCCGCCATTCAATCATATCAAGGCTGATCTGTATTTTATATCCATCTACCCACCTTGGTTCCATACTCCATAATACACTGACCTATCAAAAATCTATCAATCTCAGTTTTGCAATCTTCAATTGACTCCCAGCCTCAACAACATTTTGGGGGAGAGAGTTCCAGATTGCTACTACCCTTTGTGTGAAGAAGTGGCGAGCGAGATTGTTCTCAGGCAAATATCAAGATGTGGTTAAATTTGGACATTCAAGGGGCGCACAATGTGTTAAACTTCGCAATTAATGAACCTTGACTAATTAATTGACTGCTTTCTCACAGCCACACCCTGCCAAGATACTTCGCTTCTACTTTCCCAGCTCATCATCTCAGAAAATGCAAAGCCACATTTTAATGACCATCCATTCGATGCAAGGCAGGACTGGGGTGCAACATGAAGGAAACAGTATCCAGCAAAACCCAATAATGCATTGTCACTATAGTTTTATTTGAGACTTTGATACAGTGGAGATAATAATCACATTAAACTTTTAAGTTGCAAGACAAGAGAACATAGATAAAGATATATAGCGATAGATAGATATATTAAAATAATGTAGAGAAGATGTTTCCACTTGTGAGGGAGTCCAAAACTAAGGGTCATAAATATAAGATAGTCACTAATAAATCCAATAAGTAATTCAGGAGAATCTTCTTTACCCAGAAGTGGGTTAGAATGTGAAACATGCTACCACATGGAGTAGTTGAGACAAATAGCATGGATGCATTTACAGAAAAGCTAGGTAAGTACACAGGGGGAAAATCTAATTCTATGTAATAATATATGTGGGTACATATAGTTATATGTATACATATATAGGTATCAATGGAATAATAATCGGGCAGGTTCTACAGCTCTGATTCACTAGGTTACTGCCCAGGCGGTGAAGTTAAAAGTGACCCCTAATGAGTCACCTGTTAGCAGATTGTGTCTTAAGAGGAGCATATTGTACCAGATTAGAAACATAGAAAATTTACAGCACAGAAGGAGGCTATTCGGCCCATCATGTATGTGCTGGCCAATAAAAAGCTCCAGCCTTATCCCACTTTCCAGCTTTTGGTCCATAGCCCTGTAGGTTATGGCACGTCAAGTGCATAGCCAAGTATTTTATAGAAGCAATCCAAGTACTTATAGAAATATGCCTAGTATCGAACAAAATGACCAGCAAACAGATATGCATAAAACCCAAAATCTCCATAGATTAACAACTCAGAAGGCAAAATACCTACATTTCTTCAACTCAGTTAACCCATATTTCCATTTTAATTACTGCTGGGATATACAGATTTCTCTTTGCCATTTGTTTCATATTGATTCTGAGTCCATTTCTGAGATTTAGTTTGGCCTTTCAAGTACACACAAACTGGTGATAAGATTAAGCTGCAAATCAATTTGACCAGAACTCTATATAGAAGTTCAACTTAGTGAATGGACTTCTTCTTTCGTCGATTATGAAGCTGGGACATTTAATCACAGTGTGTGCGTCACAAGTATTCAGCATTCAAGTTAAGAGTGTGTATTCAATCACGCGCTATAAATAGTCATCATAGCTTCATATATCATAATGCCCTCCAATAAATGCGTCGATTAGTAGCACTTTCACCTCTAAATCATAATATTGTAGGTCAAAGGCTGACACAGTAGTATTTAGGGAGTACTACATTATCAGAGGTGCCATCCTTCAAGTGGCTCGTTCAACCATTTACCCACCTACACATTCAAGTAGATGTTAAAGATTTCTTGGCACTACATGGAACAACACTCTCTCTCAGTCCATACCAAAATAAAATGAGCAGTTTGTGGGATGGCACTGGTACAGAAAGACAGCTTTATTTTCCTGCAATAGTAGGGAGAAGTCAATCATTAAAGAAGGCATTTTGAGATGTTTCAAAATGCTAAGATGAATTGCCTGTATATTCCCATGCATGGGTGGCACAATGGCACAGTGGTTAGCACTGCAGTCTCACAGCTCCAGCGACCCAGGTTCGGTTCTGGGTACTGCCTGTGCGGAGTTTGCAAGTTCTCCCTGTGACCGTGTGGTTTTCCGCTGGGTGCTCCGGTTTCCTCCCACAGCCAATGACTTGCAGGTTGGTAGGTAAATTGGCCATTGTAAATTGCCCCTAGTATAGGTAGGGGAATAGTGGGGATGTGGTAGGAATATGGGATTAATGTAGGATTAGTATAAATGGGTGATTGATGGTCGGCACAGACTTGGTGGGCCGAAGGGCCTGTTTCAGTGCTGTATCTCTAAATAAATAAACTGACTCATATATTATGATTGTGATGTTAGTGTTACTTCCAGGTGAGAAAGGTGTCTAGGGGTCTTTTACAGTCTTCACCTGGTCTTATGTTTTAGGGTTTATGTTTTAAACACACCGTGTTTTGAGCTCCTCGTAAGTGAATCCTTATTCACCACTTTCCAATTATAAGGCAAAGAAATGAGCATAACAGGCTTTCTCAGTTTTAAAAAAGAAAAGTGAAATTTATTAAAACTTAAAATCTAATTTGGTTAACGCCTACAGTTACACGCTGCACCCCACACTAGCATGCATACGGGACACACACACGCAAATAGTGACAGAAAAGAGCAGGTGAAAAATAAAATGGAGAGGTTTGAGGCCCAGTATTCTTCTTAAACCTTGTTCACCTTTGGAGACTTTTCTCTCTTGGGGTTCATTTGTCCCTAATGGTGAGAGAGAGATAAGAGCAGACAGGAGAGAGGTGTTCTCAATCCAGGACCAAACAGCTTACTGCCTTTCAGACACACTGTGGCAAGTTTTAAAAAAAAAGCCAGTTAGTCATGTGACTCAACTATGTGGGTCTTTGGGGTAGCTTTTTTTCAGTTTGCCCATTGTCATGACTGCCTAGGGTCTTTGAGAAGAAAAGGCATTTGATTTCAGGGGATGGGAGGTTCCCTTTTTCTCTGACTGCGGGGGAGGATTCTTTGTTAATCTCCCCATTGTTCTCTGCGACACTCCTACTGCATGGTCCTGTGGCACTTTGACTAGGTGAGGCATCACCCTCACCTTTTCTCTGCCCCCTGGAGGTCTCTCTTTGTATCTGCAGGTTGCTGTAAATGCTGTTAGCAACTCTGGTGGGGTGCTTCTAGAGTCTGCATTTACATAGGAGGATGTGGTGTCTAACTTTTCACATTTCCCGGGGTTGGCTGACCAGACAGTAGGGGTTTGCGTCTGGGATTCCTCCCGGACTTCCTTTAACCTGCCCTTTTGGTCATTTTATCCCCTTCTCTTTTTAAATTTTTGCTAGCTGTGTGCCTGCCTGTCCCCTTTTGTTCTCAGCGGGGATCCCTTACACTTCACCAGCCCTCTGCTGGAGGGTCCTCCTAACACCAGTACAGGACCTAGGGATGCAGGTTTCACTGTAGGTTGGGGTTTCCCCTCAACCTGACACATGTGGCAACTCTTGCAGTACTCAAACTGCTGTCTTATGCGGGCTTTGGTCTTTCGTATACCGGCATGTACTGCCACTGTAGTCTCGTGGGCCCTTCTTAATATTTCTCCTCGGCACCTCTGTGGCACCACTAACTGGTGAACTACTGTCTACTCCTTTCCCTCAAGTCTGTGAGCCAAACTCCATTTTCTCATCAGTACCTCATTCTTTAAATAGTAGCAATCAGGGACTCCCTCTGCTTCACTTTCAGACTGGGCAGCCTGTGCTAACTCTTGCAATATTGGAATGGCTCGCTCAGCCTCAGCTAGGGCAAACCATTCCCTGGGTCTCCTAACTTTACAAAGAAAGCCTCGGACAGGCAGACGTTGTGGTTATCTGCCTGCAGTGCCAATGCAGTCTCCTCTGGGGGAGCTGATTTGATCATGACCGGACCTACTACACATTTAGGGACACTGCAGGGGACCATCTCCTCCCACTGCCCTGTCTCTCTGACCTCCTGCGGTCTTTCTTTCACTACTGGTGGGGCTACCACCTTCACCCCCGCCAGATCATTACCTAGGAGCAGGTCAACCCCGTCCACTGGCAAACTAGGGACAATCCCTACAGTCACTAGTCCCGAAACTAGGTCGCACTCCAGGTGCACCCGATGTGCAGGTACAGACATCCACTGCCCTCCAATACCATTCACCACCATTTTGTTGTTCACTACACTCTCTGGGGGAAAGGTCAGGCCTTTTACCAGTGAAAGAGATCTAGTGGCCCCTGTGTCCCTGAGAATCACTATGGGCTTGCTTGCCCCACTCGAGGGGTATGGGGTTACTTTCCCTTCAGACACAAAACCCTGATAACCTTCAGGAATCTTATTAACTTTTCCTATACAGGCTGTTGTTAGCTTCCTATGTTGCAATTTTACTGCAGTTAAAGCCAGAGATTGTTCTGTGTTTTCTGTCTGGGTCCCGTCTTCACTGAGTGGGTGTGTCCTGATTAACCCTACTGGTTTTCCCTTTAGTTTCCTGCAGTCAGCTTTTAAATGCCCTGTTTTATTACAATGGAAGCACACAGGTCTCCAGGTCTCGCTCTTGCTCACGGCACCTTCCTTTTTGGCTGAAGAAAGGCCCCCTGTGACTCCTGCTTTCCTTTCTCTCCCAGGGCTGCCTGGGCTCCTATCACCTTTCCCCCCCTTTTTTTCTTTTAGGATTTGTGGGGGTGATTAGGAAAGGTTCTCCCCTGGGAAACTGGGAAAATTATAAATTAAAGCAAACTCATCGGCCAGAATAGCCAGTGCCGGGCTCCCTCAACCCGCTGCTCCTCTACATGTGTCTTTATTGAGAGTGGTTGAGAGTTTTTAAATTCCTCTAACAGAATTACTTCTCTGAGAGTCTCATAGCTGAGCTTTATTTTAAGAGCCGTCAGCCACTGGTCAGAAGCCAGTTGCTTACTTCTTTCAAACTCCAGATAAGTTTGATTAGCTTGTTTGTTGAGGGTTATAAACTTTTGACGGTAGGCTTCGGGTACTAATTCATATGCCCCGAGGATACCATTTTTGGTAAGTTCATAATTTGATGAACTCTCATCTGGCAACAAGGAATAAACCTCATGGGCTTTTCCAGTTAGTTTGCTTTGCAATAAGGGAGACCAGGTCTCAGCTGGCCATTTTAGCTGCCTTGCCAGTTTCTCAAAAGACACAAAAAACACTTCCACATCTTCCTCATTGAATTTTGAAATTAATTGAGCAAGTTTTAGCAATTTTGTACCCAGCCCTGAATTCTGCTCCTCCATCCTGGCCATGCTTTCACTGGGGTTACTCTGTCGCCCCCTAGTTAACTCAAGCCACTTCAGCTCTTTCTCTTCGGATTCTTTCTGGAATATTCTTTCTCTCTCTTTCTCCTCTCTCTCGATCCTTCTCCTGTATTTCTCTTCATGTTCCTTCTGGAAGGCTCTCTCTTTCTCCCTCACCTGCCTCTCTCTCTCTTTCTTTCCCTGTCTTCTAATTCAAGTTTCCTCTGTTCCAATTGTATCTTTGCTAGCTATACCCTGTCTGGGTCTACTTCTAACACTGCTTCTGCCTCTTCAGATTCAAGGGAAAAATGGTTGGTCACTAGCCTTAGGAGTTCAGACTTCCTAGCCTTGCCATGTACCGTAATCCCACACTGCTCAGCCATTTTTCTCAACTCCTCCATCAACAGTGCTTTTAACTTATCCCAAGTTATTTCACCCAGGCTTGGACAGCTACTCGCTTCAGTTGAAGACATGTTAGTATTCAATCACACACAACCACAAGAAAATCTGTATTAATCTTGCTGTTTTTTGATTGGGAACAATTTGGCTTCCCACTTCCAATTTCACTCGTTTGTCTGTGAATAAAATTCCAGATGCTAGCACCCAAATTTCTGTTACAATCTGGTGAGAAATGTGTCTAGGGGCCTTTACTGTCTTCACCTGGTCTTATTGTAACGGGGTTTAATTTTGAAACACACTATGTTTTCAGCTCCCCGTTAGTGAATCCTTATTCACCATTTTCCAATTATAAGGCAAAGAAATGAGCATAAGCAAGCTTCATCAAGTTTACAGAAGAAAAGTGAAATTTATTGAAACTTAAACTAAATAGGTAATTCGGTTAACGCCTACAGATACACGCTGCACCCCGTGCTAGCATGCACACAGGACATGCACATGCAAATAGAGACAGAAAAGAGCAGGAGAAAAATAAAATGGAGAGGTTTGAGGCAATATCGGAAGAATTTCTTGTTTACTGTGCCCCGAGCTCGCTGTAGTCCTTTTGTGAGTAGTCTGGCTTTTTGTTGGGGCCCTGCATTCTTCTTAAACCTTGCTCAACGCAGGAGAATTTTCGCTCTTGGGGTTCATATGTCTTCAATGATTTGTTTCCGAAGCTGGTGAGAGAGAGATGAGAGCAGACAGGAGAGAGGTGTTCTCAGTCCAGGACCAAACAGCTTACTGCCTTTCAAAGACTCGGTGGCAAATTTTAGAAAAAGAGCCAGTTAGTCATGTGACTCAACTGGCCTGACCAGGTCTTCTATGTATTGGAGAAGCAGGGACTGGGTCCTTTGTTCTAACACTGCTAGCATGCAAATGTCTTTCCAGTCAGGGGCTTGGCAATTCCTTGTGATAGGCCCTCTTTTCTTCCCAGCCACAATTTTAAGTTTTAATGTTCATGTGGTGAAATAATGTGTGCCTCAGTCTTGGCAGGTAGGGGCCTGCACGACAGTAGTCTAATAATTACCGTAGACACTGGTTGATTTGTCATTGTCAACAAATTGTGACCACAGTTAACATCAGGATGAAAGGCAATTCCAGTAACTCAATAATGTGGATAGGAGACTGAAAATGTTCCATTTCATCTAAATGGTAGGTTGTCAATTTGCAATTACAGCACAGCGTGCGTCATGCAGGCAGTTAGTTGCGGTTGATTTTCTAGCCAAAAGGTCATTTTGATGGTATCCTAATTGCATTAAGTGCAGTCTACTTTTTACCATTTAGCATTTTTAAATTTTGTAATTATTGTGCATTGTTATTCCACATAGAAACACGGAGGGACAAAGGAGAAAGTGCTTGAAATACTCAGTGGTGAGACAGTTTAGACATTACCCGTATACATTTTTCAGAGTTGTTAATGCTGCTGAATATTCTGATGTACTACGTCTCAACTTACCCCTGGTGCTAAGATATTTAATAGAACTTTGTTTGAATATAGGTAAATGTTGTAGTCCAACAAGCAAAAATGAGGCTGTTTATAAATACAGGTGAATGCAAGTATACTGTGTTGATAAAGCACAGATGAATGAAACGTGAAGGATATTACTGTCACCTCCTATTTTATCAAAATTGCTCTTTCTCCTAATGGCATTATTTCTGTGTTGAGACATCTTCTATCCCATAATCTCAAAATGGTGGAACTCATCTCCTCCCTGAATCTTCCTTTCCTCTTATAATTTACAAACTTTTGAAACTCTACGTGGGATCTTACTTTGTCTTCCCTTCTAATCTTTCCAACTTTGGTGGTCGCCACCACTAGGGACTTCTCAATTAATAGAAACTGCAGATATGAACTTCATTGCACATCATGAGGAGAAAATCTGTCAAACAAAAAATAAAACTGGAGGAAATAATGGAAAATGTTGTTAATACGCAGCAGGTCAGGCAACATCATGTGGAGAGAAAAACAGAATTAATGGGCAGAATTTTCATCCCCCGGCAATTTCTCCCTACTGGCTGGCGTGCCAGTCTGCTGGCATGTTCCCCCCACTGGCCTATTTTCAGGGAGGCAGGAAGGGGATGTCGTCTACCCACCCACCAGCAGAGGTAAATTAAGGTGCCAATTGAGGGCATTCTTCACACACCATCTGGATGTTCCAGACGGCGGATCCCCCCCCCACCCCACCCCCCCTCCCTGGCCCACCAATGTAGCTGGAGCCCATAGATGGAATGGTGGTGGCCTCTCAGCCTCTCAGTGGCACCTGGTGCTGGAGTTGGAGGGTTGGGGGGCATGTCAGAGAAACATTCTGCAAAGCAGCCCAGCATGGATCCATTGAGTTGTGAGGGTCACGTCTGTGGCCGCCCCCCCCCATTCTGTGGAGGGGTTTCCCCCTCTGCTTTCTGAGCCTGGCAGCTGTGGCCACAGTATATTTTGCATCAATGACAAGTCTTCAGAGGGTGCCTCCATCCTGAGGCTCCCTTGCGGCTCCCTGCCTGCAGCGGCAGAGCCCACTTCTCCCGGTGGGGGTCCGACGGCCCAAAGCCTCAGGGGCCTCCATTGGCTCTCCCAACGGCGGAGCCCACCTGCCATCTTTAATTGGACAGGGCTCCCAGAGGCAGCCTCTTAATTGGCTGCCTCTGCAAAAATCTCATCCAGTTTCCTGCCACAGCCACCTACAGGTTCCTGAAATGGAATTCATCCCAGCATCAGGACTGGGATCGGGATTCTGGAACAAATATTCAGCCTAATGTTTCAGGTTCATAACTTTTCAGCAGCACTGGGACAAGTTGATTAGATTAGATTAGAGATACAGCACTGAAACAGGCCCTTCGGCCCACCGAGTCTGTGCCGAACATCAACCACCCATTTATACTAATCCTACACTAATCCCATATTCCTACCAAACATCCCCACCTGTCCCTATATTTCCCTACCACCTACCTATACTAGTGACAATTTATAATGGCCAATTTACCTATCAACCTGCAAGTCTTTTGGCTTGTGGGAGGAAACCGGAGCACCCGGAGAAAACCCACGCAGACACAGGGAGAACTTGCAAACTCCACACAGGCAGTACCCGGAATCGAACCCGGGTCCCTGGAGCTGTGAGGCTGCGGTGCTAACCACTGCGCCACTGTGCCGCCCTTAGGCAAGCACAGTGGAGTATAAGGGTGTCAAAGGGTTAATCTTGAGAGAATGTAAAGATTACCGCCCACCAGGATGAGGTAACAAATCATGTGGGAGAGACTCAAGAACAGTTACAACATTGCTTTTGAGAGACACACAGGCTAGTGTGGAGTGTATATAGTTACGATACAATAAAGATTAATGTTTAAAGACGAAAGTTTAAGAACCTCTCTGGCTAGACTCTATACAGTAGCAGCATAAAGAACCAAGTATATAGCACTGAGATCCAGGGTAAAGGGAAGAGGGAGGGGAGGAAAGCACAAAGGAGAAGTTCTGTGGTAAGGTAGAGGACAGGAGTGATTAAATGGCAAAGCAAAATGGGGTGTTAATCGGACAAGTAAAGAAACAAAAGATGGATTTGGAGGAGCTGCAAATGGGAACAGCAGAACCATTACCAATATGTGGGGTGGGATTTTTATTAGTTCATGAGGGTGGGAAACATTCAGTCACGTAAACCAGTTGACCTTGCCAGTTTGACCCAGCGATAGTGAAGGAATGGCAATATAGTTACGTCAGGATGGTGGGTGGCTTGGAGGGGAACTTGCAGGTGGTGATGTTCCCATGCATCTACTGCCCTTGCCCTTCTTGGTGGTCGAGGCGACAGGTTTGGAAGGTGCTGTCTAAGGAGCCTTGGTGCATTGCTGCAGTGCATCTTGTAGATGGTACAGACTGCTGCCACTATCCGTCACTGGTGGAGGGAGTGAATGTTTGTCGATGGGGTGCCAATCAAGCGAGCTGCTTTATCCTGGATGGTGTCGAGCTTCTTGAGTGTTGTTGAAGTTGCACCCATCCAGGCAAGTGGAGAGTATTCCATCACACTCCTGACTTGTGTCTTGTAGATGGTGAACAGGCTTTGGGGAGTCAGGAGGTGAGTTCCTCACCACAGGATTCCTAGCCTCTGATGTGCTCTTGTAGCCATGGTATTTATATGGCTACTCCAGTTCAGTTTCTCAGATTTAAACAAGAAAGGTGTAAGTTTATTAACCTTAAAATTCTAATTCAGATACAACTGCTGAAAATACACGAAGCGACCATGCTGGCGTACATATGCGATAAACACATACACAAATAGGGACAGAGGAGGAAAAAGAAGGGGAAAGGTTTGAAGTAATAGCTGGAATTCAGTTTCTGGCTTTGGGTTTGATGAAAAGTCTTTGAATTAAGTTAAGTCTTGCAGTTCTCGTTAGGGCTCAGTGCACACTTTAAAACTTGTTTCATTGGTCTTCTGTCTTGGGCCTTGAGTTACTTCCGTGGGTCCCTGGAACTTTGCGTGAAAGAGAGAGAAAGAGACAAGGAGAGACCTTCCTTCTCTTTTGTCCTCAAATTGCAGTCTCCTCCTTTCTGTGTGGCACAATTCAAACAACCCCAGATTGGTCAGCAGGTTAATTAAGTGACTAGCTCCTTATTTGGATCAGTCACTCCTGCGAGGTTTATTGATTCCCCACAGCTTACTAGACATTCTCAGTGGGGGGGGGGGGGGGGGTGTTGGTGGTGGAATGTTGTCTTTTACACATTCAATGTCTCTTGATCAAAATCCATCCGGCTAATTGAATTAGGGAGACACTCCCATTGTCTTCTTCTTGCAACTGTCTTTTACAATGCAAATGTGCAGCCATGTTTTCAGCCACTACAGTGGTCTTGTTAAACAAGTTATTTCAAGTCCAGTTAGCAGTTCAAAAGTAATGTTCCATATGACAAAATTAATATGTCTCATTTTGGCAGGTGTGCTTTCTATCACAAGAGCCTCAGATAACTCTGACATGTGGACACACATCTCACGCTAGTTCTCCAGTTACAGCTGCCTGTTTCCCTAGGTTCTGCACCTCCACCCTGCTCAGCAAGGCTGCATCTGTCCTCCATCCACTGAGGAGGACTGCCCACAGCCTCTCCTGAATCCTTCAACTCTGATGTGTGATGCAAATCACCCCTTGACACACTCTCTAATAATGCACAAAGAACCACCAAGGTGCGAATATCTGTGCATGAAAGATGTGATGCTACAGGATCCAAGGTTTTGTCTTCCTCTGACTGCTCGGGAACTTGTTGTCTTTGTCTGGCCTCCTGACCCTCTGCAGCTGGCTCTGTGGGAGACAATAAGAGAAGATGCTGATGAGAGATCGGGACAGTCAACAGATGCTTATACTGCTAAAAACAATGAAATGACAGCTTAGGCATTGACAGATCATTGCATGGGGAGCATTGCCATGCAGTGCCTGACCCTGGAGAAGTTGAGATGTTTGCACCTTGTCTGCAACGAACCCCTGTTTCTCCGTCCCCAGTGATACTCTGGCCAGGTCAGGGACCAGATTCTCAATGTGCTATCTATGGCAGCCCCCGTTCAGGCATATCCTCTCGTTCTCTCTCCCTTTTGGCCTACAAGGTGAAGAAAGATGCAGTTAGGACAATGCCTCTCTCCAGCGCCAGGGTTCTGACCTATGCTTATGGATCATCAGGGCTACTGAGGACACATGTCTCCCATGGTCAAGAGAAAGCTATGTACCCTCTGAATGCCTGAACTTTGGTGATATTTATTGATATTGTCAAAGACATAGGAAGTTAGGGCTCACTGATGAGTTATCCAAAATATGAGAGCGAAGAAGTTTGGAGTAAAAAGGGCAAGAAAGAGTCAGAAATATGACAATAACACACAGGAAAGTGATTTCAATACTTCAGATCAAAACCACTTCTCCCATTTTTTCTGACAGCATCTGAGTCTAATCTTTGGACTCACCTTTTCCAGACCTGAGAAGGTCATTGAAATGATTTTGGCACTGCACCCAGTTCCTCCTCACCACTCTTCTGTTGCTGTCCTTGTGTGTCACCTCCAGCCATGCCCTCTTGATGAGACTAATAGGTTTTCAGTTGCAACTGGCAGGGAATAGGATGTTTCAGCGCTCAGTCACCCCCTCCAGTGATGTGTCCAAAGAACAGGGGCTTCCCTGGCACTAGGTGGCCTCCTTTCTCAACGTCCTTTGCTCTGCACATTCCTCCATCTCTTGGGTGCATGGCAACCTCAGCAATGGCTGCCGCATCTACCACTGCTAACTGGGCAGCAATCGTGACTGCAGCCCAATTATTTTAACTCCATAACGAGATTGCAACATGTGCGTGTTGCCGATGTGGTGCAGGGTCAGGACCCGACAGTGACCACAGCATCAGGGCCCCAACCTCGGAATGGAAATCCTGCCCATGCGGTTTGAAAAAAGTGGGACAGTGGTTTTGATCTGAAGAATTGAAATCGAATATGTGAATATGGGCAGTCGGGAGTTCCATTCCACTGTATTTCTGCCAGAATATGACTCCTGAAGCTTCATTGCTTTTTGTATATTGTCACTGGATTTAAAAGAACTGCCAGAAACTAAAAACAAGACAATCAAAAACACCATATTTTTGTCACAGTTATAAAATGCAAAGATAGAAAGGATTATATTGAAGGCTGGAGTACAATCCAGCACAATATCGATCGGCCTATGTGTGAAATGTTGAAAGTTGCTATGTTTCTCTGGTACTGAAATGTTGCCACTTCTTTAAAATAAAGGTTGGTGAGAAGCTTTGATTTACTGATCTTGCTCCTAGTCCCAGGGAAAGTCTCAATTAAATAGTGGCATTCAGGAACAGAAATGGCTGCATACAGCAAAGACTTTAGTAATGGGATATCAGTGAGAGTCTATCAGTACGACAATCTATCACAGCACCATATACAGCAACCTCCAATTCCCAGAAAAAGAAATAATGCAAAGTTCACTCTGGACATTGATCATGCTAATATCTTTATTAAGAAGAAAAATGCTGCCTATTCTTTCATGGACAGTATCAGGATCATCCCCAATCAACATGATGGATACATGCCATCACCATGTATCTCATGTTTGGCACGAACCAGCAGTATTTCCAAATCCACAATCACCCTTAGGGGGGAAATAATCTGAAATAATCTGTGACAATAGTTGTGTGTTTGAAAAGTAGCAATGGCTTTCAATAATACAAATGTTAAAGATTTATTGAATAAAGAAGTCTGTACTTTCTTGATGCAAGTGACACTTGTTCCAATTTCTTCTCATTTTCCCCTTTCCTGATGTTGTGGAAAACTCTCAAATCCCTGAGATTAAAGCAAATAAAGACTTTATTTCAAGCATACGCAAGGGAGAAGCTTCTGGTAACCCCAAAGAACTTCTCAGTGATACAGAGTTTATAGCACATATTTATAGGGTACTATCGTCATTACTCATTGTTCACACTACCCCCGACATGTTCCAGGTTTACGACTTGATCAATAAACTGGATTGTATTCTCCCACAGATGTCTTTCTGTTATCTTATCCCCCAACCTTGAAGCTGTTAGTTCCCATGGTTTATTGCTGCCTGTCTCATCTCCAGTCTTCCCCTTATCTCTTTGATTAGTGAGGCAAGGACAGCATGTTTGCACAGGCTGTAGAGACAATTTGGTACTGAGTTGTACAATCCCAGCGTAATGGTCAAATATCTCATCATTCAATGGGTCCCTCACAGCAGTGTTTCTTCTAAGCTTATTCATGCATTCTAATGCTAAATCTAAGAACGTTCACTGTCGCTGGGGCAAACTTTCATTGGCCTCCAGTTCCTTACCCAAAGGGTATTTATATTCTTCATAAGCTTGTGGAATGCTCCATAGATGAACCATCCTCACCCAAAGATCACACAAGTGAACATCCCACTGGAAAGCAAGAATCTGGAGTGATTTTCCCCTTCTGGCAGAGGGGGCGTTGTGAGAAGGTCTGGTGCTTGAACAATGAGGCTGGTTGAAATCCATTGACTAAGATCAAACTAGAGTTTCTGGTGTGCATGGCACAGTACCACATAAATTCATAAAAGAATCATATAATGGTTACAGCACAGAAGGAGACCATTTGGTCCATCATGTCCATGTCAGCTCTCTGCAAGAGCACCTCAGCTCGTCCCACTTTCCCACCTTTTCCCCATAGTCTGATAATTGCCCAATTACTTTTTGAAAATCGCGATCGAATCTCTCTCCACCACACTCTTAGGCAGTGCATTCCAGATCCTAACCACTCGCTGTATAAAAAGGTTTTCCTCATGTTGCCATTGGTTCCTTTCCCAGTCACCTTAAATCAGTGTCGATAAAGTCTTGACCAATGGGAGAAGTTTCTCTCTATCTACTCTGTCTAAACCCCTCATGATTTTGAACACCTCAATCAAATCTCCTTCTAAGGAGAACAATCCCAGCTTCTCCATTCTATCTACGTTACTGAAGTTCCTCATCCCTGGAACCATTCTCGTAAGTCTTATGCCTTCACATTCTGAAAGTTTCCAGAACAGAAACTAAACAGAGAGACAAGATCAGGACTAGGTCGGCAAGGGGAGGGGGAAGGTAGCAGAGGTAGCTGAATGGATTGTTTCAGTCTTGGGTACAAAGAGGTTCATTCACTGCTCGCACTTGTAGATGGGGTTAGAGGAAGCAGAGAAGAGGGGTTTAAGGAGATGATTGGCAGGGGAGAGGAGAAGCTGGGGATGGCTATCTATGATCTCCAGTAGTGGGAGTAGTAGGTAGTTTTCACAGTGTTGAGTGAGAATACAATAGTAATAAAACAAAGCACTGGAAATACTCAGCAGGTCTGGCAGCATCTGTGTAAAGAGAAGCAGAGTTAATGCTTCAAGTCTGTGACCTTTCATCAGAACTGGCAAAGGTTAGAAATGTAATAGGTTTTAAGCAAGTGAAAGGGCGGGGTAAGAGAACAAAAGGGAAGGTGTGTGATAGGGCAGAGGACAGGAGAGATTAACTGACAAAGATGGGACAAAGGTAAATGGAGTGCTAATGGTTGTGATGAAAGACAAAGCATTAGTCCAGAGAGAGTGTTAATGGCAGAATAATGAACAGCTCTGTCCAAAAGCACAAACATGGAAAAACAAGGCACATGGTTAAAAAAATAAATAAATAAAATCATCAAAATAATAATTTAAAAAGGACAGTCATGTTCTGAAATTGTTGAACTCAATGTTGAGTCCAAAAGGCTGTACAGTGCCTAATCGGAAGATGAGGTGCTGTTCCTCGAGCTTGCATTGATATTCACTGGATCACTGCAGCAGGCCAAGGACAGAAATGTGGGCATGAGAGCAGGGTGGTGAATTGAAATGGCAAACAACTAGATGCTCGGGATCATGTTTGCAAACTGAGTGGAGGTGTTCCGCAAAGCGGTCACCCAATCCGCGTTTGGTCTCCCCAAGGCAGAGGTGACTGCATTGTGAGCAGCGAATACAGTATACTAAATTGTAAGAAGTACAAGTAAATTGCTGCTTCACCTGGAAGGAGTGTTTGGAGCCTTGGAGAGTGAGGAGAGAGGAGGTAAAAGGGCTGGTATTACACCTCCTGCGATTTCATGGAAAGATGCCGTGAGAAGGGGACTAGGTATCAGGGGTAATGGAGGAATGGACCAGGGTATCGCTGAGGGAACAATCCCTTCGGAATGCTGACAGTGGAGGGGAGGAGAAGATGTGTTTGGTGGCAGCATCACGCTGGACATGGTGGAAATGGTGGAGGATGATCCTTTGGATGTGGAAGCTGGTGGGGTGGAAAGTGAGGACAAGGGGAACCCTGTCATGGTTCTGGGAGGGAGGGGAAGGAGTGAGGGCAGAAGTGCAGGAAATGGGTCGGACACAGTCGAGGGCCTTGTCAACCACAGTGGGTGAGGGGGAATCCCTGGTTGAGGATAAAGAAAGACATATCAAAAGCGCTGTCATGGAAGATTGCATCATCAGAACAGATGCATCGGAGAGAGAGAAACTGGGAAAACGGAATGGAATCCTTACAGGAAGAAGGGTGTGAGGAAGTGTAGTCAAGGTAGCCGTGAGAGTTGGTGGGCTTATAATGAAGATCAGAGATTAGCCAATCCACAGAGATGGTGAAAGAGAAGTCGAGGAAGGGAAGTGTTGGAGATAGACCATGTAAAGGTAAGGGAAAGGTGGAAAATGGAAGCAAAGTTGATGAAGTTTTCCAGTTCAGGGCGAGAGCAGAAAACAGCACCGATACAGTCATCAATGTATCGAAAAAAGAGTTTGGGGAGGGGGCCTGAGTAGGACTGGAACAAGGAATGTTCGAGATACCCCACAAAAAGACAGGCATAACTAGGACCATGCGGGTACCCATAGCAACACCTTTTATTTGAAGGAAGTAAGTGGAGTTGAAGGAGAAGTTGTTCAATGTGAGAACGAGTTCAGCCAGGGAGAGGAGGGTGGTGGTGGATGGGGATTTGTTGGGTCTCTGTTCAAGGAAGAAGTGGCGAGCCCTCTGACCATCCTGGTGGGGGATGGAGATGTAGATAGATTGGACGTCCATAGTGAAGAAGAGGCAGTTAGGGCCAGGAAACTGGAAACTGAGGCCACAATAGTGTTTGGTGTGATCCAGCCAGAACAGGCGATGGATGGACAAGCCAGTTGTGTCAAATATGTTCAAATCTGCACATTTGGACTTGAGGGTGGCACAGTGGCGCAGTGGTTAGCACCGCAGCCTCACAGCTCCAGCGACCCGGGTCCAATTCTGGGTACTGCCTGTGTGGAGTTTGCAAGTTCTCCCTGTGTCTGCGTGGGTTTTCTCCGGGTGCTCCGGTTTCCTCCCACAGCCAAAAGACTTGCAGGTTGGTAGGTAAATTGGCCATTATAAATTGCCCCTAGTATAGGTAGGTGGTGGGGAAATATAGGGACAGGTGGGGATGTGGTAGGAATATGGGATTAGTGTAGGATTAGAGTAAAATGGGTGGTTGATGGTCGGCACAGACTCGGTGGGCCGAAGGGCCTGTTTCAGTGCTGTATCTCTAAATAAATAAAAAATAAAAAAATTTAAATTTAAAAAAAGGGCGGAGAAAATTGGGATGGCAGAAAGTTACAGTGTTGTTGGGGACAAGAGCATCAACTAATCATGAAATTTAGATTTTGGTTCCTATAATGAATGTTGCGGGTACCCAGCTCAACTCTCTGAGGACATTTGCTAATTTTCCATATTGGGAACCCCTTATTGTTAACAGCAAGTACTTCTAAGTGGGAGACATGTCAGATGCAACCTAAGGGTCCCTTTATATCAAAAGTACTAGCCAACATTTTATTGAGACAAATATTGCCCTATCAGATCCAAGGCAAGGCACATTATTGTCATGATTCTTGTTTATGAATACTGCTTCCCTTTGTCTCAGGGCACATTTTTGTAAAAGCCCTTGCTCTTTGAATATGTGATCAATGTGCTTTATATGTTTAAATGACTGTCTCTTCAACTGAATTAATAATGAATGTACAAGGGGATTGAGTTGCACCCAGGGTTAGAAGTCAGTCTTAATTAATGGGGTGAAAGTT
This sequence comes from Heterodontus francisci, assembly GCF_036365525.1. NCBI lineage: Eukaryota > Metazoa > Chordata > Chondrichthyes > Heterodontiformes > Heterodontidae > Heterodontus > Heterodontus francisci. The sequence continues at coordinate 53,542,697 of NC_090392.1, read as the reverse complement.
TCCTCTGCTGGTGGTGGAACTTCTAAGTGAATCAGTTGGGCTAGGTTTTATACAGTTGTTGGAGGATATTGAGGATATTTGACAACAGTCAAAAGTAGTTATCTTGGGCTGGATTTTATGCAGCCGACGGGTGTCCCAACACCAGGCCAAAAAGGCAAGGGGAGCCCCGCCTCAGCCATTTGGAGAGCCCCCGTTGCATTTCATGGTGCTCGGGCAATTAACTGCCTGGATTTAGAGTCCCCATCCAGTTAACATCAGAAATCTCACCTCAGCATGCCCGCGGTACCACTGGGAGCAGTGGCCACTGTTGAAACTGCAGCTGTCACCAAACCAGGAGCGGCCATGGAGCCTCTGACTGCAGTTAAGTGTGAGCAGGTTCACTGGAGCCAGTCGGGCAGGCCCCTGCAAAGGGTGTGGGGTGGTGGGTTGCTGAGTGCGGAGGAGTGGTGGGTGGTGGTACATGGGTGGCCTTTGCCATGGGAGTCCTCCGTGGGCCTCAGATTGTCCATGGAGGAGGCCCCCCACCCACCAGCTCACATGGAGGCTGCATGGAGTTACTGGGTGGCATCTGCACATGGAGGCGCCAACCCCCCATCTCTGGTAAAATGCCAGTGACGGGCAGAGGCCCTTATGATTTCCCCCTAGGCTTTCACTAAACCTATCTAGCCCACGAGACCCATCTCCTGATTCTTTGGGCCCATTCCTATTTAACTGCTGACCAACCAAATTACTTTCCTGGCCCCAGGTTAGCTGACATTGTAAATGGTGGACCACGCCATTCTTGTTCAATATCTCTTCTCCATTGTCCAGCCAGGTGGGACTGCCCTCACTAGGTTCCACTCTCATCCATCCAATCATAGCCAGAGTATCTCCTCCTGCCCCCTGCATCTATCCTTATGCCTCCACACTCCATCTCACCCCTACCCTCATCATCGACCTGCTACCCTTTGGGAAATTAATTCCAAGACAGGGGGTCAGCTTCTATATGTATGAAGATGACACCCAGCTATATTTCTACACCACCTCTGCTACTCCCTCTGGTCTTGTCAGACTGCTTGCCCAACATCCAGTCTTTGTTTGAGCTGCAATTTCCTTCCATTAGACATTAGCAAAACCGACACCATTATCTACAGTCGCACTGCTGTAACCTTATCATCAATTCCTTGCTCTCTCCAGCTCATGTCTCAGGCTGAATCAGACTCTTTGAAACTTTAGCAATCTATTCAACCCTCAGCTAAATTTCCCACCCCATATCCTATCCAGCAAAAAGACCACCTCATAATATTACCCTCCTTCACCCCAGCCTCAGCTATTTGCTGCTGAAACCATACATGCCTTTGCCACCCCAAGTTTGGAATATCCCAATGCTTTCCTGGCTGTCTTCCCATCCTTTCACCTTCATAAACTTCAGCTCATCCAAAATTCTACTGCCCGTATTCTTTCCTGCAAGAAATTTTGCTTAGCCATTGCCTCTGTCCTCACTGACCTATATTGGTTCTTCACCCCTCCCGATCTTTGTAACTACCTCCAACTCTACAACCTCCTCAAAATCATTCGTCTTCCAACTAAAGCTTCTTGTGAATCCTGCTCTCCCTTCAATCCAGTATTGATGGCTGTGCCTTCAGCAGTCTAGGCCCTATACTCTGAGTGGAACTTTATGTAAACAGACCCACAGGAGACTGATAGCGGGTTAGGAACCAATCTTTTCTGTCAGCAGGCCTTGCCAAGGCTCTTTAACTTAGTCACAACATTAACGTCTCACTTCCCTGTTTCCTGACCTGTCAAAGAAACCCTGGCAGCTGCAAGAGCAGCTGAATTCTCTCCGGGATCTGTGACTCTTACCCAGAGGTCCTGTTTGGGATATGAGGGACGAAAGTGAGGTGGTGTTTGCATGGATGGGAGGAAGAGGACAGCCTCTCCAACCGAGTAGGTATGGATGAAAGTGGTCAAGGAAGTGAGTAGCAGAAATGTGGTCCCTTCAACCTGATACTAAGAAGTTCAAGGACCTCAGGAGGGCAGGAAAGGTGAGCGGCGTAACTCTTCCAGGTGTCAACTACTTCACCAACACCCCCCCGAACCCCATCTCCCAACACACACTCTGACTTTCCCAATATTCTCCTACACAACACTTCTCAGATCAAAGCAACTTGCAGCTCCATTCATTCTTGTCTCTCCAGGCACCTTCTCATGTCCCCATCTGAACAGGCAACATTCACACACACCCTCAACTTTGGGCTATCTCACACCCATCCCTCACAGTCACCCTCCACACAATCCATTTCTCACACTCACAACTCTCTGCTTTCTCTCCTTGCAGGTGAAAAGAGTGAAGAACTCCAGGGGGAGGCAGAGAAACGGGGGCTGTGGCCTTCCAGTGATAGGCAACTTAACATCCACAGGTAATGCATGCCCATCTGGTCCACTGTGAAGGAGGTCTTGATCCAGGAGGCTGCAGATGTCAGCAACAACCTGCCTTGAAAGCCTGATCCTCCTGGGGCATGGGTGCTCATACATGTCGAGAGAGCTGATCCTCTGCCTATGTTGGGGTATCGCCTCCTTCGAGCTGGAGCTTTGTGCCCTGTGGAGTGGCATATAGCTGAGGAGAAGGCAGCTGCTGTAGCTGGTGTTTCTCCTTCTGCTCTCGGTGCTGTTGATGTTAATGGTGCTGTGCCTTTTGTTCCTCATCAGCACTCCAAGTTAGAGCTGCATAAACTGCTCCCATGCTGCAGTGAAGGCTGACAGCAGGGAAGTGCAGATCAAGATGAGTGAAGTCCAAAATAGGTGAAATGACCTCCAAAAAGTTGGAATTCACCTGTAAAGCAGTGAAAGCACACTCTCAGAAGAAGTGCTGTGAGCACCAGCCTCTCACCTAGGCATGGCTGCAGCCATTCGGTTTCACTCTTTGAAGGTTTCCCAGCTGGTCAGTTTCACTGAAGAAACATTCCCCGCTATGGTTAACCCTGGCAAGTTCCACAAAGCTCAGGAAACCCGGGCACTGGCTGCTCAAGCCAGAATTCCAGGTTAAGTCCTGAGTTAATTGAAGATGTAACCATTTTAATTACTTACCCGGCACCTCCATGGGGGTTATCCACTTGCCTGCAAGCCCGGAAATGGTGGGATCACGTCTGGTTTCAGACCCAATGCTATTTTTCAGGGCTTTAACATTCCGCCCACACCTGAACCCACCCAGCCCCCCAACCTTGATAATTAAAAATTCTGCCCTCTGTCCCTAAACATCTTCATCTCTGTAATTCCGTATGCTCCTTTATGCTATTCCTTAAAACACATCTCCTTGACCAAGCATTTCGCCAACCCTCATAATATCAGTGTTTGATTTGTTGATTATGCCTTTGGAAGCACTTTGGGGCATTTTTCTATGTTAAATGTGTTATATAAATATATAAATTGATTAACCAAAATTTATATTTTTTAAATGTATATTTATGAATCTGTTGATGTTTCCAGCGTTCTTCTTTAATAATGCAAACTTCACTTGTGTAAAATAGAAAAGAAATGAACACGAGTTTAAAAGAGTAGACAGCAGAGGGAGCTACAGTCATAATCTGCAATAGTTTCAATTTCTGCACTGTGTATATTGTAGATGCTGGACTCTAATAATGTGTTGAATTTATTGGCTCAGATTCTACTGAGCCAGGCATCTAATAATGGTTACAAAAGTTTTTGCATGGCAAATTGCTGAGAGTGTGAGCTGGTAATGTCTTTGAGAGAAACCGGTCATCTCGGACTAGAGGGGACAGGGCAACCAACTGTGTATCTCCTTAACCAATCAGATTGAAGGATTGAGAAGTAAACAGCGCAAGGACTGAGAAGGAAGCATAAATTAGAGTGGGTGAATTCTGTGTCAATTCAGGTGTAGAGAGAGAAATAAAGGGAGGGTGCGACGGAAACCACACCTGCCAAATGGAAACATATTCATTTCGTCAGATGGAACACTACTTGAACCCTTTTGCTGGACATTGCACAGAACTTGTTTAAAAAAGACCACAGAGTTGCACATTTGATTTCTGAGGGACAGTTGAATAGAGAGACAATGGGAGTGCTCACTGATTCAATTAACAAGATTGGTCTAGGCAATTATAATAATCAACCATCTTTGTATGTGTAAGAGCCAGAGCTCCACACCCCACCGAGTGTGACTGGAGCATTTTGAGAATCAACAACCCTCGCAGACGATGCTGTTTCAAACAAAGAGCTGGTCACATGACTTACCTGCAGGCCAGACTGGGAACTGTTTGAATTGTGCCTCACAGAAATTTTTTTGGGGAAAACTGCAACTTGAAGACAAAAGAGAAGGAAGGTCTCTCCCTGTCTCTCTCTCAAGCAAAGTCCCAGGGATCCACAGAAGCAGCTTACGTCTCAAGACAGAGGACCTCTTCAGCGTTCTTGGAGCAGAGAAGCAAGTTTTAAAGTGTGCATTGGGCCCCAGCAAGAACTACAAGACCTCAACTCCAGCCAAGGACTTTACATCCAAACCAAAAGACAGTAACTGAATTCCATTTACTACTTCAAACCTCCCCCCTTAATTCTTTCTTCCCCTCTGTATCTTTTTGCGTGTGTGTTTAGCTCATTTGCATACTAACGTGGTTGAGTCACGTGTTATAGTAATTTTAACCGAGTTACAGTGATAAGTTTAATAAACACATCTTTTTTGTTTAAACCTGAGAAAACCTGCCTGATTGGTTCATTTACAATTACAATCAAGAGAGCAGTGAGCAAGGACTCACTGAGGTAAAGCTAAAAACATTGCGTTTTAAAAGACAAACCCTGTTTTGGCCAAACCAGGAAAGGGCCAAGAGGGGAGCCTGAGACCCCTTCCTTACCCGATCGTAACAGAGGGAATAAAGGATTGGATTAAAAGAGAGAGAAAAAAAGAGACAGAAAGGAAAAGTGGTGTAGAGGAACAAAGGGATCTCTGAGTACAAATACACAATTAACTAAAAGTAGCAACGCAGATTAATAAGCCAAAAAAAAGCAAATTACTGTTGTTTATTTCTACAGGAATGGAATTGAAAAGAAGAGAAGTTACTCTAAACCTATATTGAACCTTGGAGTACTGTGTACAGTTCTGGTTGCCATATTACAAAACGGATATAGAGGCACAGGACAGGGATGGTATCAGAAAGCAAGGTTATAGCTACCAGGAAAGGATGAACAGGCTGGGTCTCTTTTCATTTGAAAAGAGAAGGCTGAGGGGTAAACTGGTAACCCAATAGAGGTTTTTAAATTGTGAAATATTTTGATAGAGTAGACAGAATGTTTCCACTTGTAGAGAAGAGCAAAACTAGAAGTTATCAATATAAGATAGTCATCAAGAAATAAAGTAGGGAATTCAGAAGAAACTTCTTTACCCGGAGAGTGGTAAGAATATGGAAGTTGAACTCACAGTAGTTGAGCAGAATAGTATAGATTCATTTAAGTGGAAGTTAGATAAACATATGAGAGAGAAAGGAATAGAAGGTTATGATAATAAGGTTAGGTGGGAAATGTGGTAGGAGGTTCGAGTGGATCATAAACACCGGTTATGGACTGGTTGATCTGAATGGCCTGTTGCTGTGTTGTCTATCCTATGTAATTTCATGTAATTTATGTAGCAATTTCACGTCATTCAATACATTTCAATGGTGAGCCAGGCAGCAAGAGGCTGTTTTCATGAAGCTCATGATGGAGTGGAGCAGCTCGGACTGTAACTTTTGGATATTCGCATTTATCTATGCAGCTGCTCTTCACCTGAAGTTGCTGTACCATTAATGCAAGCACCATTGCCGCCACTGTTATTTTGACAGCAAAATCTGGCCTAATATATTTAGAGACTGACAAATCCCAGGTTTGTGCCATTTTCCCTTGTTGCTAAATTTACCTCACAGGTACAAAATGGGACAGGTTCAGCACAACAGAAACCAGCGCATATTTACTGAGTCATTACCATTGAATTGGTTCAGTAGTTATATAATGGGTTTGAGATAGCATGGAAAGGAGGGTCAGGGATGATGCCTCCTCCCACCATCGCTGCTAAGAAAATGCTCCTGGCACACGGCATTGTACCTGGCACATTAACAGATCACTAATAGAAATCAACTTTTCCACAGATGCCAACTTAGAGGTGTAATTTCCTCTGGTAATGCACTGATTAATCCATTTATGAATAACAATAAAATAACTTTTATTATATAGCATCTTTTAAGTCCTCATTGTGTCCTGAAGTGGCTCATAGTCAACTAACTGTAATCACTATTGTCATATAGGTAAATGCAGCAGCCACTTCGCCTTTAGCAAGGGCCCCGGAAACAGCACTGAGATAATTGAATGGATGAATGTTTTACTGATATTGGTCATGGGACAAATGTTGGCCAGGAAATCGGCAGAATTTCCCTTCTCTTCTTTGAATCATGCCATGAGATTGTTTATATCCACCTGAGATTCCCTCGGTTTAACATCAAATCCAAAAGATGGTACGTCTGACTGTGCAGCACGTCCTCAGCATTGCATTGAACTGTCAGCTTTGATTCACATGCTCAAGTCTCTGGAGGGGGATTCAAATCCATGCCATTCTGACTTGGAGGCAACAGTGCCACTCACTGAACCAGATGTGACATCTTATGGATTAATCATTGTGTTAGAATAGAGACAAAGGAATGTTAGGCTAACATAACTGTTCAAAAAGCAGCAGCAGAAAGCAGTAGTGCATTACAAGGATAAGTGGCAGAAAGCAGCAGCAATTTAAATAGAAATAGCAGCAGAAGTAGGCCATTCTGCCCCTCGGGCCTGTCCCGCCATTCAATAAGATTGTGGCTGATCTGATTGTGGCTTTAACTCCACTTTCCTGCCTGCCCCCATAACCCTTGACTTCCTTGTAGATCAAAAGCAACAGCAATTTAATAGGCACAGCTGATGCCAGACAAACAGAGGAAAAAAACTCAAGAAGGAACAGCATAGCGAGCATAGAGTGAGAAGTGACACATCCTGAGGCATTAGATCTAAGTATTGAATCTATCACACCTTTTGTTAAGAGCATAATAAATAAACAAGTAGTCCAAAGAAACTAAATAGCCTAAATAGATCTAAGGAGACAAAATGAACTAATTGGAAGAAATTAACATTAAACGGATCTAATTTGCATTAAATAAGCATTTGCTATAAATAAATGATAAATAATCAGTAAAAATTACTAATTAATTTCAAATTGAACTAATCCATCAACTAATTAATACTAGACAGCAAGTGATTCTATTAGTTTTAGATATAAATTGCTGCTAATTAATAAATAAATAAAGATTAGAGATGACAGCACAATGTGTCGCGACTATAATAATCAGTGGTAATCTTGGAATTACTGCCTGAGTCATTTGTTAATTGGTATAGTGTTATGAACGCTGGATGTTTTAGTATGATTATGCTTTAAAAACTGCGACTTCGAATGCAGTGTAAAATGGAATCGAGGAGACATGTGACCTCACATCAAGTCTGCCCAGAAACAAGCCTTAGTTACCAGTCGAGTAATGAACCCAGATCAAAGACCCTTTTGAAGGCAGAGTGCAAAGTTGTAACACCTGATGGACAATGGGTTTCACTCTCCCAGACTGTCACATTGTAAACAGGGTGCCAGGGGCTCAAAATGCATATTCAAGTTGCAATTGCTAACACCTGGAAACAAAAGAAGTCCCAGGTGACTTTGATATGACCAGACATATGGACTCTGAACATTGTAAAAAGAAAATGTCATGCTAGGCCCCCACCTGCCAAGAATGAGGCACATTAATTTTGTCATGAACATTGATTTTAAACTGTTACTGGAGTGAGGGGAGGACTTGTTGAACATACTGGCCGTGGCTGGAAGGTACATTTGCATATTAACCGACAGTGTTTGGAAGGACAAAGGAGCCATTCCCTGACATTCAACCCACAATGGACTTTTGATCACCAAACTCAGCGCGCGCTGACACGGCGAGAGAGCCACCGGCTGCCGCTGCTCTGGTCCAAGATGTAAACTGGGACTTGATGATTTCATGTGCAGAGTTTGACAAAGGATGGTAGGAGTTCACATTCCAGGTTGACTGCTAAGATGGACGAATACACAAATGGACATGGTCAAACCAGCTAGTCACATGACTAACCTGCTGGGCAACCTGAGTTTTTTGAATTTGTACAAACAGTTTGGGCAGAGTGTCTGTTTGCTCCTGGACTGAGAAGATCTCTCTCCTGTCTGCTCCCATCTCTTTCTCACAAGCCTCTGAATCCACTGAAGACACATGAACCCCGCCTACAACGAACAAGTTTTAGGAAGAATACTGGGCCCCAACGAAAAGCAAGATCTACCTACAATCAGTGACACTTCAGTGAGCTCCCATCTCTTTCTCACAAGCTTCTGAATCCACTGAAGACACATAAACACCAAGAAAGGAAAGTCTTCCACAGAGAACAAGGTTTAAGAAGATTACTGGGCCCCAACAAAAAGCAAGATCTATCTACAATCAAACATTCTACAGTGAGCTGTAGGGGCGGCACAGTGGCGCAGTGGTTAGCACCGCAGCCTCACAGCTCCAGGGACCCGGGTTCGATTCTGGGTACTGCCTGTGTGGAGTTTGCAAGTTCTCCCTGTGTCTGTGTGGGTTTCCTCCGGGTGCTCCAGTTTCCTCCCACATGCCAAAGACTTGCAGGTTGATAGGTTAATTGGCCATTATAAATTGCCCCTAGTATAGGTAGGTGGTAGGGAAATATATAGGGACAGGTGGGGATGTGATAGGAATATGGGATTAGTGTAGGATTAGTATAAATGGGTGGTTGATGGTCGGCACAGACTCGGTGGACCGAAGGGCCTGTTTCAGTGCTGTATCTCTAAACTAAACTAAACTAAACCACAACAAAAACTCTTCAGATATTGACTCAAACTTTTCCACTTTAGTTTTCTTCTGCTCTTTTCTGTCTCTGTTTGCATGTGTGTATCGTGTATGCATGCTAGTGTGTGCGCATCGTGTGTCCTTAGGCGTCAACCGAATTAGAGTTTAAGTTTAATAAATTTCAATCTTTCTTCTTTAAACCTAAGAAAGTCTGTTTGTGCAGGTTTCTTTGCCATACAATTGGAAAGTGGTGAACAAGTATTCACCAAGGGGGAGCTAAAAACACGGTGTGTTTAAAAATTAAACCCTGTTACAGTAAGACCAGGTGAAGGCTGAGAGGGACCCCTGGGCACCTTTCTCACCTGGTCATAACAAAAACGGCCATTGACTTTGGTTTCTGGATAATTTCAACAGTCTGATAGGCTATAAGGAAGAAAGGAAGACACAAAGAAACCAGTAGGAGTTGCATAGTCTCAGAAGGGAGAAGAGAAAACAGATGCTCTCAGAGAACTAATACAGCGAAAGGCTGCTAAGATTTGAACCAAGTTTAAAGGCTCAAGGTTATGGAGGGGAAATGACCAACAGGGTCACCCGAGGTTGCCTTATTAAAGAAAGTCCAGGTCAAATGTACTCAGAAGAAGTGAGGAAAGAGGCTTTGTTAAGGACTGGGAGATCCAACCCATTGCAACTGGGAGGAGTTTGGGACTTTTAACTGCAAAAATACCGATTCAATGAGAACACTGTGTAACGTATAAAGATGTTGTATGGTTTTCGAGTGTGTTCATAAGTTAATGGGAAATGCCTTTCTCTGTAATTTAGTCATTAGCTACCTACTAAGTACTGTTTAGTTAATGTTGATATTTTAGTTTAGTTGTCATATTAAAATTCTTAAAACGTAAAATCTTGTCTAATTCTTTAATCCATCTGGGGAGTTCATATCTCTTGTTTTAAAGTAGTGGTCTCAACTGAGGTCATAACACATAGGGATAGGTTAGTCGGAAAGATGAATGAATGAAGGACTGATGTGAGAAAGAGGAGCTCCATTTTGTGTGTAACTGGCACCAATACTGGGGCAGGAAGGAGTTGTATCACTGCGACAGGTTCCAGCTAAATCGAAGTGGGACCACTGTCCCACCAGAAAGCCAAAATAGGACTGTGGGCAGGACCATAAACTCGTAAATCAGTGACCGGGGTGGGGTGGGGGGGGTTAGGGGAGGGACATGGTGAAAACAACATAAGATTGAAAGTAAAACAAATGGAAAACACAAGTAAAGGTCAGACCAACGTAAGGAACAACAGAAGTCGCCAATGAGGGAACAAATACAGTTATAAAACAGAAGTATAAAAGACTGATGAAAATAAAGTAAAAGGGATCATTATTCAAGAGGAATGAAACTGCCTGTACCGCAATGCACACAGCATCCAAAATAAAATGGGAGAGCTGGAGGCAATAATCTATAGTGGGGAATGAGATATAGTAGTAATAGCTGAAACATAGCTATGGAAAGAATTGGACTAGCAATAGACATTGCCAATTATAACATATTCAGAAGGAAGATGTGGATGCAGTAGCTGTGCCAATTAGAGATAACATAATGACAGTAGCAAAAAGGGACATAACTAACTGAAGGTTCAAAACAGAATCCACACAATTATGTAGAATTTAATATAGTATATAGCACAGAAACAGGCTATTCAACCCAAGCAGTTCATGCCATCATTTATTCTCCATTTAACCCTTCTCCACACTTCCTCATTTAACTCTGTTTCCTTCTCTCTCTCTGTGATTCTAGATTTCCCTTAAATGCATCTCTAGTATTCACCTCAGCTATTCCCTGTGGTAGGAGTTCCACATTCTCACCACTCTCTTGGTAAAAAGGTTTCTTCTGAATCCTCTATTTGATTTCTTATATTGATGGCCTCTTGTTTTGCTCTTCCCCATATGTGCAAACACTCTCTCTCTCTGTCTACTCTATTAAAACTTTTCATAATTTTAAAGATCTCTATTAGGTCATCCCTCAGCCTGCTCTTTTCAAGAAAAAAAGAAATCCAACCTGTTTATCCTTTCCTAACAGGTACAGCTTTGCAATTCTGGTATCATCTTTGTAAACCTTTCATGCACCTTCTCCAGTGCCTCTTTATCCTTTTCATGATATGGTGACCAGAACTGTACACTATACTCCAAGTTTGATCTAACTAAAATTCAATATAAGTTCACTATAAACTCCCTGCCTTTCAATTCAATCACTCTAGAAACAAATACTCGCGCTCTATTTGCTTTTGTTATGGCTTTATTGAATTGCATGACAACTTTTAGTGACTTGTGTATTTGTACTCTGAGGTCCTTTTGCTTCTCTACCTCTTGTAGATTATTATTTTTCAAATAATATGTGACCTCCTTATTTTTCCTATTATAATCCATTCCTCTACCCTCACACTTATCTACATTGAAATTCATTTGCCAATCTTATGGATTGAAATAAAAGATAAGAATGGATCAATCATGCTAATAATGTTATATTACAGATCACATTATAGTTGAAAAGGGGTGGGGGAAGAAATATGTAAGAACATATGTGAAATGTGTAAAGGAGATAGAATAATAATCATGGGAGATTTTAACTACCCCCAAATAAACTGACAGAAGATACAGGGAACAGAGTTTTTACAATGTGTGCAAGACTCCTTTTTTTACCCAAGCCCAAGAGATGGAGCACTGCTGGATCTAGTAATGGAAATAAGCAAAACAGATAGGAGAAGTAAAGGGAACATCTAGGCAATACTGATCACAACATAATAAGATTTAAGATAAATATTGATAAGGACATAAGTAAAACAAAGACCAAAGTAATAAAGTAGACACAAGCCGATGTTAAAGATATCAGAATGAAACTAGGGAAAATAACCTGGAAATAACGTTACTGACAAAGAAATAGAGTAACATTTAAAAAAGTGATCAATAGAGTCCAGGAGAAATACATCCTACTAAAAACAAGAACAAACTAGCCAGCAATGAGACATGGTTGATCAATAAGGAAATAAAGGCAACAACAAAACTAAGGAAGAAGAGGATGACAAAAAGAAATAAGAAAAGATTAGGAAAAAAATTAGGAAGGCAAAGAGTAACTAGAAATTAAAATGTCAAGGTAGTGTGCACAGAACCCATCAGCTCTGAAATTCAGCTCTTTTGCCCATGTTTGAACCAAGGTTGTAATGATGTCTGGAGCCATGTGGTCCTGGTAGAACCCAAACTGAGTATCAGTGAGTTGGTTCATGGCAAGTATCGTTTGATAGCACTGTCGACGACACCTTCCATCACTTTGCTGATGATTGAGAGTAGGCTGATTGGTTGGTAATTGTTGGATTATATTTGTCCAACAATTTGTGGACAGGACATACCCTGGCAATTTTCATCATTGTCAGGTAGATGCCAGTGTTGTAGCTGTACTGGAACAGCTTGTTTAGAGGCAGGGTTAATTCTGAAGCCCAAGTCTTCAACACCACAGCCAGGATGTTGTCGGGGCCCATAGCCTTTCCTGTATCCATTCCACTCAACCACTTCTTGATATCATGTGGAGTGAATCAAATTGGCTGAAGATTGGCTCCTGTGATACTGGTGACCTCAGGAGGAGACCAAGATGGATCATCAACTTCAGCCTTGTCTTTTGCACTGATGTTCTGGGCTCTGCCATTGTTGAGGATGAGGATATTTGTGGAGCCTCCTCCTACCATTAGTTGCTGATTGCCCACCACCATTCACAACTGCACATGGCAGAACTGCAGAGCTACGATCTGATCTGTTGTTTGTGGGACCACATAAATAAATGATTTGGACTCGGGAATTGGAAGTACAATTTTAAAATTTGTGGATGATACAAGATTGGGGGAATACAGAGGAGCACTGTGACAAAATGCAGGAAGAACTTAATAAACTTTCAGAATGGGTGTGTCTTTGGCAAATGAACTTCAATACAGATAAATGTGTGGTGGTACACTTTGGTAGGAAGAATAAGGAAGCTACATACTCCTTCAGAACATAGAAACAAAGGAGCAGGAGTAGGCCATTCAGCCTGTTGAGCTTGCTCCATTCAGTTAGATCATGGCTGATCATCTACCTCAACGCCATTTTCCAGCGCTATCCCCATATCCCTTATGTCATTAATATCCAGATATCTATCAATATCTGTCCTGAGCATGTTCAGTGATTGAGCTTCCACAGACCTCTGGGGTAGAGAATTCCAAAGATTCACCACCCTCTAAGTGAAAAAATTCCTCCTCATCTTAGTCTGAAATGGTCTACCCCATATTCTGAGACTGTGCCCCCTGGTTCTAGACTCTCCAGCTAGGGGAAACATTCTATTTACATCCACCCTGTCACGCCCTGTAAGAATTTTGTAAGTTTCAATGAAACCACCTCTCATTCTTTGAAACTCTAGAGAGTACAGGCCTAGTTTCCTCAATCTCTCCTCATAAGACAATCCCCCCAGGCATTAGTCCGGTGAACCACCGTTACACTCCCTCCATGGCAAGTATATCCTTCCTTAGATAAGGAGACCAAAACTGTACACAATACTCTAGGTGCGGTCTCACCAAGGCTCGATACAATTGCAGCAAGATTTCTTTACTCTTGTACTCAAAACCTTTTGTGATGAAGGCCAACATACCATTTGCCTTCCTAATTGCTTGCTGCACCTGCATGCTAGCTTTTAGTGACTCATGAATAAGGACACCCAGATCCCTTTGGACATCAACACTTCCCAATCTCTCACCATTGAAGAAATACTCAGTCTTTCTGATTGTCTACCAAAGTGGATCACTTCACACTTATTCACATTATATTCCATCTGCCATGTTCTTGACAATTCATTTCGCCTGTCCAAAGCCCCTTGAAGCCTTTAGAAAATAAGTTTCTAAATGGGATGGAGGAGCAGAAGGCTTGGGCAGTTTATAGTTATACAAACCACTGAAAGAAGCAATGAATGTTAATAATACCATAAAAACACTAAAAAAAAAACAAAGCATGATGTTCATTTCTAGAGAGATAAAACTGAAAAGCAGAGAAGTCAAGATAAACATTTATTACATCTTATTTTGACCAAAATTGGAGTACTATGAACAGATTTTGATCTCCATACTATCAAAAGGATACAGAGGCACCAGGGAGAGTGCCAAAAAAAATTACAAGGATGATACCGGAACTGTGAAGTTATAATTATTAGGAAAGGCTGGGTCTCATTTCTCTTGGAAAGAGAATGCCGAGGGATGACCTAATATAGATCTTTAAAATTATGAAAGGTTTTGATAAATTAGACACAGAGACAGTGCTTCCGCTTGTAAGCAAGAACTTACCTAAAGGCCATCAATATAAGGCAGTCACGAATAAATCCATTGGGAATTCAGGAGCAACCTCTTTACCTGGTGAGTTAGGATGTGGAACTCACTACCCAAGGAGTCATTAAGGTAATTAACATAGATGCATTTAAGGGGAAACTAGATAAACACATGTGGGAAAGAAAATAGAAGGATATGTTGATGGGGTTAGATGAAGAAGAGTGGGAGGAGGCTTGTGTGGAGCATTAACACTAGCTCAGATGATCTGCATCGAATGGCCTGTTTCTGTGCAGTAAATAACATCTAACACTGCACTTTTGCAAAAAATCAAACTGTTTTCTGTTAAGTTATTGTTAAGTAACTTTTTTTAGTTAAATAAATCAAAATGTGCCTTTTCAAAGGTAAATTTCTCCCCTCATCAGGTCCTCTGCATCCAGTACACCTTACCTAAATTAAAAGGCTGCTGTAATGACATTCCCCATGTTACCACTAGGTGGCAGTAAGGGCCACCCAGAGCGAATCACCCACTGATGCTCCACACCTTAAACTAAGGTCCAGGTAAGATTTGGAATTCATTCTGTGTTTATTTGGGGACATGACTATACGCAGTTTAATTTCTGCACTGCAATGCCAATCCCTTAGGCCACATAAAACATTATGCATGAGATTAGTTTTTTTCCCAATTTGAATTACAGTCCTGATTGTTATAAACTAAATTAGCAGGGCTAAATTGTGGCGAGTCGAAGAGACTTAGTAGTTGGCAGGAAAAAAGACAGAGGCGCAAGGGGAGAGCCAACTGTGCAACAGCCCCAACAAACAAATTTCTCTGCAGCACCTGTGGAAGAGCCTGTCACTCCAGAATTGGCCTTTATAGCCACTCCAGGCGCTGCTTCACAAACCACTGACCACCTCCAGGCGCGTATCCATTGTCTCTCGAGATAAGGAGGCCCAAAAGAAAGCAGTCAGTCAAAGTCACAGTGAGGACTTTTGGAGACTTTATGTAATAAAACATCCCACCTCGACAATTTATATTTCTCCTGCATACACATTCATTCTAGTGCTGAATTTAAGTTAGGATACAAAATAATTGACTTTGAATTACTGGTCCTTTATTTTATATTTATGAGTTTGTCCTTATTTCCCTTTGCCTCTGATGACAGTTTGCATATATGTGGAGCCTTTAATGGAGTAAAACGCCCCAGGGTGCTTCAGAGGAGTTAATCAGAAATGAACCAAAGAAGAACAGGTCAAAGCTTGGTCAAAGAGGTGGATTTTAAGGAGTGGCTTAAAGGAGGAGAGAGAAGTTTAGGGAAGGAACGCCAGAGCTTAGAGCCTAGACATCTGAAGGCACAGAAGTGGGGAATTCATAGGAGGTTAGAGTTGGAGGAGCACAGAGTCCTGACAAGGTTATTGGCCTGGAGGAGGTTACAGTGCTAAGGAGAAGTGAGGTTTGGAGAGATTTGAACACGAGGGGGAGAGTTTTAAAATTGAGGCAATGATGGACCAGGAGCCTGTGCAGGTTAGCGAGCACAGGAGTGAGAATTCGGAGATGGGCAGCACAGATTTGGATGAGTTTAAGCTTATCCACATCCACACTGCCCTCCCTTTATTCTGGCAGTGTCGACTCCAAGGGCGTTGCTGGGCAGACTCATCTTTGAGGTGAAGGGGTCACTGATTCTATAACTCTTCAGGTTACCCTCCTGTTGTCTGCAGATGCTGACTGATGTGTTGTGCTTTTGATATAGTTCCTAATGTATAGATAGCACATGTTAACACCACAGATGGTCATCAAAAGGCTTTTCTCTGTGCATTGCAGAAATTGTTTCATGGATTAAATCTGTACTAATCTGTTGAGGTTTTGAGCTAACTGCGACAGACACAGAGGCACTTTGTAGATAGGATGTTTGTGTGTTTCTGTGAAAGGCTCTAATCAGATGGGACCATGTGATTACTTTCCTTCATTGAAGTATTTACTGGTTTCAGTTTTTTTTAAAATCTGAGTAAGAAACCCAGCAAGCAGATTTGTCTGTTTAACCCTTTCATGAACTTGTTTGAAGCTGCTAGTATTCGACCTGAAACTAACAGCTGGCCTGCATCTGTAATGATCATGTGAATTAAACTGTTTAACAGCTCAGTGGGCTTTGAAAGTGCCTGGTGCAACTGAATAATCTGAGGTGACGTGGATGCATTAGGGAAATCCGGCATGACATTTGGAAGCAGTAAAAGTCTATTGTTCACTGAACCTGTGCTATCCACGAATACCTTGCACACAACATCATACTGCAAGCAAGCAAGCCCGTGGGAGCTGGTATTTCCGAGCATTCTGTCAAACCCAATCCCACTTTACTGTAGTGATGTTTTCAGGTGTTCTCGGTGAAGGTGTGAATTGAATATTTGTGCTTTTCCACAGATACCCCTGTGAGAGGAGTGTGCATTCCACATCAGCGAAACAGAAACTCTCCATATATGGATTTCTCATTCTCTAGCCATAATATAGACAACTCTTGTCAACAAGTATGTATGGGCACAGAATGGCTGTTGTAATGGCCTAGCAAACTGCAGGCTATGAATTCTAAACCCACAATGGCACGAGGGAAGCAGTGGCGTAATGGTAATGTCACTCAACAAGTAATCCAGAGCCCAGGCTAATGCTCTGGGGACATGGGTTTGAATCCCACCACGGCAGATGGTGAAATTTGAATTCAATTAATAAATCTGGAATTATTTTTAAAAAGCTAGTCTAAAGATGACCATGAAACCATTGTCGATTGTTGTAAAAACCCATTTGGTTCACTAATGTCCTTTAGGGAAGAGAAAATGCCGTCCTTACCTGGTCTACATGTGACTCCAGATCCACAGCAATGTGGTTAACTCTTAAAATGCCCTAGCAAGCCACTCAGTTCAAGGGCAATTAGGGTTGGGCAATAAATGCTGGCCTAGCCAGCGATACGCACATCCCACAAACAAATAAAAAAAACTAGTTAAAACATTAAGTTAAATAAATCTGCCACGAGAAAAAAACAACTATGAAAGCTGCTGGATTGTAGTTTTAAAAAAACCCAAGTGGTTCCCTTGTCTCCTTCAGGGAAGGGAATCTGATTTGGAGCTTGCTAATGAGCTTCTGTGCATCAAAGTCATTTGGCAGAATGCCTCATCGCCAGAACTTTCAAAGAAGCACCAAGATGTAGCTTGACTGGTGTTGAGAAGGGCCTCCCCGGCAGATCCTTCCTGCACGCTCGGAGTCTCACCACCTCCGCGCGCTGCCCGCGAGGTGGCTGTGGTGGGGAAGAGACCATTGTCCACCTCCTTCTGGAATGTGCCTTTGCAAAGCAGGTCTGGAAAGAGATGCAGTGCTTTTTGTCGAGGTTCATCCTGAGCAGCTCTGTAACACAGTACACTGTGTTCTACAGGCTGTTTCCCGGGACGCACACCGATAAATATCAACTGCTGCTGGAGGACCATCAACACAGTGAAAGATGCTCTTTGGTCTGCCCGAAAATTGCTTGTCTTCCAGTGCAAAGAGTTGTCCATGACCAAGTGTTGCAGCCTGGCACATTCCAAAGTCCAGGACTACATGCTAAGGGACGCACTAAAGCTTGGGGCAGCTGCTGCAAAGGCTCAATGGGGAAAGTCCACTGTTTAAGGTCCTCCTGCCATAATATACTGAGGGGCTGGAACCCATGTAAAGCCCCTCGGGCTGTATGCACCAAAATATGTTTTTGCTGTGTAATGCAAATTTCCATTGCATGTAAAATGGAATGGCAAGAGTTGTGAGGAGACTCACTTTCTGTATCGAAGGAATCTGATCTTTATTGCACTTTCTAAAATGTCAAGTTTGAACTGTTTTGTAATGTATTTTTTACAGATTTTTATGAATAAAGTATATTTTTGGAAAAAAAATTCTGTGCATCTCAGGCACACTCAGCTGACCAAAATACAAATTCCTTTTTTGGTCTTGTTTTTGCTTTCATCTTTGTCCTCTTTCTTTCCTTCTTCTCTCCCTCTCATTATCTTCCTTTGTCCATCTCTCTATCACTCTTTTCCACCTGTGCCTCTCTTTGTCTCCCTTTTTTATCTGTTCTTTTCTATTCATCGTGTTCTGCTGCTTTTCTTTCCTTTATCGCACGGCTTCTCATTCTTTGTTTCTCTCTTTCTCCGTGGCCTCGGAAGAAATATTCTGTTCCCTCTCCAACACCTATAACAATGACAGACGTTTCTGAACATATCCAGTCACACTTTACTGTGATTGCACTGTCAGGTGTTCCTTGCGTAGGTGTGAATCTAATATCTGTGCAAATTAAATTCAGAAGCAAAAATGGAATCTGCAGAAAGAACAAGACAGTACAGGAGCTGACACTATGATTAAAAACATTTTTTTTAATCGTCTCTGTGTTGAAAAGGAATGACTCACAGTCAGG
Source organism: Heterodontus francisci (assembly GCF_036365525.1). NCBI lineage: Eukaryota > Metazoa > Chordata > Chondrichthyes > Heterodontiformes > Heterodontidae > Heterodontus > Heterodontus francisci. The sequence goes on along the minus strand of NC_090392.1, from coordinate 53,524,093 downwards.
TGTCTGTGTGATTCATATTCAGCAATATTTCTACAACCTGCATGCTGTTCTCTTTCAATCTCTTCATTTCCGGAAAGCTGATTACAAAGTTAGCTTTGCATTACCTAGTGTAGTTAATACTTCAGTTGTGAAGTCAGTGCTTCCAATCAAAGTGGCAAATCCAGGGACTAAAAATAGATTTGCATATTTTAACACAACTTAACTGCATGAGGTGTGGCCAGTTACTGCCTTACAAGATAGTTGCAGGGCTACCTCAATCCCACTGATACCCAGTAGCCAGCTACCTCACTTGTAACGTGCACGGAGAAGTATGTAAAAAGGAGTACTGGGATACATTATAGAAAACAACAGTGACATGCGTTTACATAGCTGCCTTAACTTGAAAAATGTCCCAGGGCACTTCATGGGAGTGTAATCAGATAAAAATTCTCAACCAGCCAAGGAAGGAACCACTTTGCACTGGTAACCAAAAGCTTGGTCAAAGAGTTAGTTTTTAAGAGGCACAGGTGGAAAAGAGCGATAGAGAGATGGACAAAGGAAGATAATGAGAGGGAGAGAAGAAGGAAAGAAAGAGGACAAAGATGAAAGCAAAAACAAGACCAAGAAAGGAATTTGTATTTTGGTCAGCTGGGTGTGTCTGAGATGCACAGAATTTTTTTTCCAAAAATATACTTTATTCATAAAAATCTGTAAAAAATACATTACAAAACAATTAAGGGTCTTAAAGGACAGGTGAGAGAGGTAGACAAGCATAGAGAGGGAATTCCAGAGCTTGGGGCCTAAAGAGCTGAAGACATAACCACGAATGGTGGGGTGAAGGAACTGGGGGCTTTGGTCAAGAGTGAAGAATCAACATAGGCTCCGGATCCCATGAAGTCTCACGGCATCAGGTCAAACATGGGCAAGGAAATCTCCTGCTGATTAGGAACTCCCCCCGCCCACTCCGCCCCTCCCCTCGCCAGATGAATCAGTGCTTCTCCATGTTGAACACCAATTGGAAGAAGCACTGAGGGTAGCAAAGGCAAAAATGAACTCTGGGTGGGGGACTTCACTATCCATCACCAAGAGTGGCTCAATAGCACCACTACCGACCAAGCTGGCCGAGTCCTAAAAGACATAGCTGCTAGACTGGGTCTGCGGCAGGTGGTGAGGGAACCAACAAGAGGGTAAAACCTACTTGACCTTGTCCTAACCAATCTACCTGTCACAGATGCATCTGTCCATGACAATATTGGTAGGAGTGAGTCCTTGCGGAAACGAAGTCCTGTCTTCACATTGAGGATACCCACCATCGTGTTGTGTGGCATGTTGTATGATTGCCTTTAAGAGTGATGTCTCTTTAAGATCTTAGTATGCTATTGAGTTAAGCACCAGGATGCAGTCATGTGATTCAAAGCCAGAGTCACTCTGCAACTGTAACACCTCGAGGAAGGTTCTGTAAATAGTTTGCTCTGTTCGGTATATAATAGTTTAGCTGTAATAAATCTGTTAGTAATCTTCAACCAACTGGACTCCACACATTTCAATTTATATTGCATCAGACAACATAAAGATCTCATTACATGGCACTCTTTTTTCTTTTTCTTTCTTTTGGGCCTCCTTATCTCGAGAGACAATGGATACGCGCCTGGAGGTGGTCAGTGGTTTGTGAAGCAGCGCCTGGAGTGGCTATAAAGGCCAATTCTGGAGTGACAGGCTCTTCCACAGGTGCTGCAGAGAAATTTGTTTGTTGGGGCTGTTGCACAGTTGGCTCTCCCCTTGCGCCTCTGTCTTTTTTCCTGCCAACTACTAAGTCTCTTCGACTCGCCACAATTTAGCCCTGTCTTTATGGCTGCCCGCCAGCTCTGGCGAATGCTGGCAACTGACTCCCACGACTTGTGATCAATGTCACAGGATTTCATGTCGCGTTTGCAGACGTCTTTATAACGGAGACATGGACGGCCGGTGGGTCTGATACCAGTGGCGAGCTCGCTGTACAATGTGTCTTTGGGGATCCTGCCATCTTCCATGCGGCTCACATGGCCAAGCCATCTCAAGCGCCGCTGACTCAGTAGTGTGTATAAGCTGGGGATGTTGGCCGCTTCAAGGACTTCTGTGTTGGAGATATAGTCCTGCCACCTGATGCCAAGTATTCTCCGAAGGCAGCGAAGATGGAATGAATTGAGACGTCGCTCTTGGCTGGCATACGTTGTCCAGGCCTCGCTGCCGTAGAGCAAGGTACTGAGGACACAGGCCTGATACACTCGGACTTTTGTGTTCCGTGTCAGTGCGCCATTTTCCCACACTCTCTTGGCCAGTCTGAACATAGCAGTGGAAGCCTTACCCATGCGCTTGTTGATTTCTGCATCTAGAGACAGGTTACTGGTGATAGTTGAGCCTAGGTAGGTGAACTCTTGAACCACTTCCAGAGCGTGGTCGCCAATATTGATGGATGGAGCATTTCTGACATCCTGCCCCATGATGTTCGTTTTCTTGAGGCTGATGGTTAGGCCAAATTCATTGCAGGCAGACGCAAACCTGTCGATGAGACTCTGCAGGCATTCTTCAGTGTGAGATGTTAAAGCAGCATCGTCAGCAAAGAGGAGTTCTCTGATGAGGACTTTCCGTACTTTGGACTTCGCTCTTAGACGGGCAAGGTTGAACAACCTGCCCCCTGATCTTGTGTGGAGGAAAATTCCTTCTTCAGAGGATTTGAACGCGTGTGAAAGCAGCAGGGAGAAGAAAATCCCAAAAAGTGTGGGTGCGAGAACACAGCCCTGTTTCACACCACTCAGGATAGGAAAGGGCTCTGATGAGGAGCCACCATGTTGAATTGTGCCTTTCATATTGTCATGGAATGAGGTGATGATACTTAGTAGCTTTGGTGGACATCCGATCTTTTCTAGTAGTCTGAAGAGACCACGTCTGCTGACGAGGTCAAAGGCTTTGGTGAGATCAATGAAAGCAATGTAGAGGGGCATCTGTTGTTCACGGCATTTCTCCTGTATCTGACGAAGGGAGAACAGCATGTCAATAGTCGATCTCTCTGCACGAAAGCCACACTGTGCCTCAGGGTAGACGCGCTCGGCCAGCTTCTGGAGCCTGTTCAGAGCGACTCGAGCAAAGACTTTCCCCACTATGCTGAGCAGGGAGATTCCACGGTAGTTGTTGCAGTCACCGCGGTCACCTTTGTTTTTATAGAGGGTGATGATGTTGGCATCGCGCATGTCCTGGGGTACTGCTCCCTCGTCCCAGCACAGGCATAGCAGTTCATGTAGTGCTGAGAGTATAGCAGGCTTGGCACTCTTGATTATCCCAGCACAGGCATAGCAGTTCATGTAGTGCTGAGAGTATAGCAGGCTTGGCACTCTTGATTATTACATGGCACTACCACCATGCTAAATTTGATTGATTTCAAACAGATCTAGCAACTCAAAACTGGGCATTCATGAGGCACTGTGGGCCATCTGCAGCAGCAGAATTGTATTCAACCACAATTTGTAACCTTATGGTTCAGCATAACCCCCCCCCCCCCCCACCCCACTCTACCATTATCATCAAGCCACGTTTAATGAAGAGTGCAGGACAGCATGCCAGGAGCAGCACCAGGCACACCTAAAAATGAGAAGTCAGCCTGATGAAGCTACAACACAGGACTACTTGCATGCCAAACAGCAGAAGCAGCATATGGTCGACAGGGTTAAGCAAACCCACAACCAATGGATCAGATCTAAGCTCTGCAGTCCTGCCACATCCAGTCCACAATTAAACAACTAACAGGAGGAGGAGGCTCCACAAATATTCCCATCCTCAACAATGGGGGAGCCCAGCACATCAGTGCAAAAGATAAGGCTGAAGCATTTGCATCCATCTTCAGTCAGAAGTGCCAAGTGGATGATCCATCTCTGCCTCCTCTTGAGGTCCCCAGCATCACAGGCACCAGTCTTCAGCCAACCCGATTCACTCAACGTGAAATCAGGAAGCAGCTAAAGGCACTGGATACTGCAAAGGCTATGGGCCCTGACAACATTCCAGCAATAGTACTGAAGACTTGTGCTCCAGAAATAGCCGTGCCCCTAGCCAAGCTGTTCCAGTACAGCTACAACACTGGCATCTACCCGGCAATGTGGAAAATTGCCCAAGTATGTTCTGTACACAAAAAGCAAGACAAATCCAACTTGGCCAATTAGCGCACTATCAGTCTACTCTCAATCATCAGCGAAGTGATGGGAGGGGTCGTTGACAGTGCTATCAAGTGGCACTTGATTAGCAATAACCTGTTCACTGACATTCAGTTTGTTTTCTGCCAGGGTCACTCAGCTCCTGACCTAATTACAACCTTAGTTCAAACATGGACAGAAGAGCTGAACTCCAGAGGTGAGGTGCGAGTGACTGCCCTTAATATCAATGCAGCATGTGACCAAGTATGACAGCAAGGAACCCGAGCAAAAGTGGAGTCAATGGAAATCAGGGGGAAATCTCTCCACTGGTTGTAGTCATACCTAGCACAAAGCAAGATGGTTGTGGTTGTTGGAGGTCAATCATCTCAGTCCCAGGACATCACTGCAGGTCCTAGGCCCAACCATCTTCAGCTGCTTCATCAATGACCTTCCTTCCATCATTAGTTCAGAAGTGGGGATGTTTGCTGGTGATTGCACAATGTTCAGCACCATTCGTGACTCCTCAGATACTGAAGCAGCCCGTGACCCAATGCAGCAAGACCTGGACAACCTTCAGGCTTGGGCTGATAAGTGGCAAGTAACATTCGCGCCACACAAGTGCCAGGCAATGACCATCTCAAACAAGAGAAAATCTAACCATCTCCCCTTGATGTTCAATGGCATTACCATCGCTGAATACCCCACCACCAACATCCTGGGGGTTACCATTGACCAGAAACTGAACTGGACCAGCCACATAAATACTGTGGCTACGAGAGCAGGTCAGAGGCTGGAAATTCTGCAGTGAAAAACTCACCTCCTCAAACTCCAATGCTGGTCCACCATCTACAAGGCACAAGTCAGGAGTGTGATGGAATACTCTTCACTTGCCTGGATGGATGCAGCTCCAACAACACTCAAGAAGCTCAACACCATCCAGGACAAAGCAGCGTGCTTGATTGGCACCCCATCCACAACCTTCATCATTCACTTCCTTCACCACTGATGCACAGTGGCAGCAGTGTGTCCCATCTACAAGATGCACTACAGCAAATTACCAAGGCTCCTTCAACAGCACCTTCCAAACCCGTGACCTCAACCACCTAGAAGGACAAGGGCAGCAGATGCATGGTAACACCACCATCTGCAAGTTCCCCTCCAAGCCGCACACTATCCTGATTTGAAACTATATCGCCGTTCCTTCACTGTTGCTGGGTCATGATCCTGGAACACCCTTCCTAACAGCACTGTTGGTGTAACTACACCCCAAGGACTGCAGTGGGTCAAGAAGACAGCTCACCACCACCTTCAATGGCAATTAGGGATGGGCAATAAATGCTGGCATAGCCAGCAACGCCCACATCCCATAAACAAATATCCAAAAAAATTGGAGGAATGCAGAGTTCACTGAGGGTTACAAGGCTGGAAGGTGTTACAGAGATACCATACATTGTCAGCATAAAGAAGCACCATAGGAAAATACAGTAAAAACGCAAGTACTATTCATTGTAGTGTAATAAGTTAATTTTATGCAGGGAGTTTACTTTTGATATGAATGGAATAAGGTAGCAGCCTATCATAGGATGGGTATTCATGGCAGCTGAGAGACTGCAGAGATCAATGCTGGGGTTGGTGTACATCGCAAGACCAGCAAAATCAATATTGGTTGTGGCTAGCTGCCTGACCCAAAGTACCCAACATTGACATGTCCAGCTTTGCAGGGTCAGCTCATTTAAATAATTAACTTAAACTCTCAGCACAGTTTAGGCCTTGTACTGGCTGTAAGCCTGTTTTCGACATTTCAGAGCTGCTTCAAAGTGAATTTTAAATATGAGTAAACCTGTTGTGATGTCGCCCAGGGTACTTGAAGAGTGAGGCTCAAGTAAACATCAAACTTCCAGACAAGTAGGCAAGAGGAAAAGTGCCACATAACATGCTGAACAAGAAGCAGTCGCAGAACAGAGGAGATATCCAGCAGTCAAAGTTGAAACCTTAAATACTGAGAGACAAATGGATGAGCTAGTACAGCACCACCTAATGGTGTGCTCTCCTGGGATTGCTTGTGTTTTCTCCTGGAATTGTGTGTGTGTTCTCCTGGAATTGTATGTGTGTTCCCCTGGGACTGCGGGTTTATTCTCCTGAGATTGCATGTGTGTTCTTCTGGGATTGCGGTTGTGTTTTCCTGGGATTGCATGTGTGTTCTCCTGAGATTGCAGGTGTGTTCTCCTATTTCAGTTATGAAGATAGATTGAAGAAGTTAGGACTGTTTTCCTTGGAGAAGGATGAGAGGTGATTTGTTCGACGTATTAAAAATCATGAGGGGGGGTCTGGACAGAGTAGATAGAGAGAAACTGTTCCCACTCGTGAACGGATCGAGAATGAGAGGGCACAGATTTGAAGTATTTGGTAATAGAAGCAAAAGTGGCATGAGGAAATACTTTTTCATGCAGCGTGGTTAAGGTCTGGAATGCACTGCCTGAGAACATGGTGGAGGCAGGTTCAACTGAAGCATTCAAAAGGGAATTAGACAGTTATATGAAAAGGAAGAATGTGCAGAGTTATGGGGAGAAGGCAGCGGAATGGAACTGAGGGAATTGCTCATTCAGAGAGCCAGAGCTGACACGATAGGCCGAATGGCCCCCTTCGGCACTAATGATTCTGTGATTCTGGGATTGCATGTATGTTCTCCTGAGATTGTGGGTGTTGTATTTTGAATGACGCTGGGTTAAAATTATATCTCAGATCTCCCTGAAATGATTTCTTTATCATCAACATAACTTGGCACAATCAATATTTCTGAAACTTTGATTTTTTTTTTATTCTTTTGTTAAATAAACAGACTTTAAAGGAACAATTGTTAAGTATTCTGGATAAATCACATGCAAATAAACAGCAAGTAAGCAATGACAGTTAATTTCCCAGGTACACTCAGACAGGGTGTGACTGGCATCTCTTATCAAGAATAAACTGCAAGATTACACGGTGCCGATAAACTCCATAGTCACAACAATTCGGAATGAGAGATTTCTAGCTATGTCAGATACAAACTCAGGAACACATACACACACATACAAACACACATGCATATACATACGTGCACAGAGACACACTAAGGCAAGCATACGTGTGCATGTAAATGCAAGAATGCTAGGGTATATTTCAGATGCAATCCATCAGTGGTAAATTTCTGAAGTTGTGCTCAGTGACCAGCAGGTAAACCCTGTTATCGGAAAGCACTAAATGTTGGTGCTGGAATGGCAATGTGATAAATCTGGCAATAACTGAAGCCATTCTAAATGGCTACCCATGTGTTTAGAATGAGTAGCTGAGGTGAATAGCACAGTTGCCTTTAAGGGGAAGCTAGCTAATTACATGAGAGGGAAAGGAATAGAAGGATACGCTGAAGGGGTTAGATGAAGTACGGTGGGAATAGGCTCCTGGGGAACATAAACTCCAGCATGGACCAATTGCCCCATCCTACTTTGCCCTCACCTTTCTGGCCTGCCAGAGGATAATCTTGCCAGCCTCCTGCCTATCTCTCTCATCGGTCTCAGGTCTGACCTTTTGGGCTTTGCTAGTGGATCGGCTATCTTTGCCCCTCTATGCATCTCCCTCCAGAATGTGCGCTCACTTGTGAACAAGACTCTTACCATCCATGAGATCACACTGGCATCATAGTCTTGATGGAGACATGGCTGAGGAGTAATGACACTTTCCTGCTTAATGAAGCTCTCCCTCCCTGTCTATACTTTACACCACTTGTCCCACTGAAACGCTCACCTGGCCTTATTACTCCCATCGCAACTATCACTGATAAAACAATCACGTTAAATCACTTGCTATCAGATTTCCCTTCCACTTCCCAACCCCACTTCTTTCTGTGTTCATCCCAGAAAAAAGAAAACTCCCTCAAGTTTCTTACCACTGCACTTTCAAATTCCCAACTATCTGGCCTTTGGCCCACAATTTAACATGACACTTCTACAGCTACGGTTTGTTTAATCACATCCTCTTCACCTTCTTTGATGCTTTTATCCACATTAAAACCATTACTCTCTCTCACCCTTGTTGTTCCCCTGGTATATCTCTGCTCCCTTAAGTCCAAGGGACACAGATCTGAACATGTTTGGTAGACAACTAGTTTAACCAGCCATCACCAGATCTGGCTGAACCACATGAAACATTAATCGGATTCTGCCCCCAGTTGCTAAAACTGCTCACTATTCAAAGATCATGCAGGAATGTAATGATAATCCCTGGCTTCTCTTCTCCAGCACTAATCATCTTCATACCCCCTCCCCTGCCTCCTCCACCCGTACCTTCAACAACGTGCATGGAGCTTGTGGACTTCTTTGTCACAAAAATCACAAACATCCGTTCAGTTGCCTCTGCTGCTTCCCTCCCTTCCCCAAGCCCAACAGGCCAAACACGCCTAATGTTCCACGTTGCCTTAGAACTGAACTCACGTCTTTTCTCTAGATTCTATCCCATCTCCTGCCTTGCACTCTCTGAGCTCAGCTTGTCCATGAGATCCATCTTCTGCTCCCTCAATACTATTCTGACCAACTGTTGACCACCCAACTTCCCTTCCTGGGCCCCACGTTAGCTGGTATTGTTAACAGTTTTCTGTCCTCAGGTATTGTTCTCCACATTTCAAATCTGCCTATCACCCCTTGCCTCAATAAACCAACCCTTGACCCCTCTCTCCTTGCAAATGACCACCCAATCTCCAACCTCCCTTTTCTCTCCAAAGCCCTCGAACATGCTCATGCCTCCCAAACCATGCCCATCTTTCACACAACTCCATGTTTGAATCCTTCAAGCAGATTTCCAGCCTCACTACAGTACTGAAACGGCTATTACCAAACTACAAATGACATCCTTTATAACTGTAAGCATGATAAACTATTCTTCCACATCTTCCTTAACCTATCTACAGCCTTCGACACAGTTGACCACACCATTCTCTTCCAATGTCTTTCCTCCATCATGCAGCTGGATGGAACTGTGCTTGCTTGGTTCCATTCTTCTCTATCAAATCATAGCCAGAGAATCACCTCCAATGGCTTCTATTCCCACTCCTGTATTGTTACCTCTGGCCCCTCCTATTTCTCATCTATATACTGCCCCTCAATGACATCATCCAAAAACACTTTTTTTTCACATGTACACTGAGAACATCCAATTCTACCTTGCCACTGCTTCTCTCAACCCCTCCACTTTTGCAAAATTATCAGACTGCTTATCTGACATCCAGTACTGGCTGAGCAGAAATTTCCTCCAATTAAATATTGTTAAGACTGATGCCATTGTTTTCAGTCCCTTCTATGAACTCGGTTCCCTAGCTGTCAACTCCATCCCTCTCCCTGGCAACTGTCTGAGGCCGAACCAGACTGTTCACAACCCTGGTGTCATATTTGACTCCAAGATGAAGTTCTGGCTACATATTCCCTCCATCACTAAGACCGCCTTTTCCACCCCTTTAACATCGCCCAACTTTGTCCTTTTCTCAGCTCATCTGGTGCTGAAACCCTCATTCATGTCTTTGTTATCTCCAAACTTGACTATTACAACACAATCCTGGCTGGTCTCACTCGTTCTACCCCCCGTAAACTTGAGGTCACCTGAAAAGCAGCTGCCCGTGTTGTAACTCGCACCAAATCCCACTCACCCATCACGCCTGTGCGCACTCACCCACATTGGCTCAGAGTTAAGCAACACCTCAATTTTAAAAGTTTCATCCTTGTTTGGAAATCCCTCCATGGCCTCGCCCCTCCATATCTCTGTAATCATCTCCACAGCCCTTCAAGGTAATAATGGGAAAATGCTGGAAATACTCAGCAGATCAGGGAGTATCTGTGAAGAGAGAAACAGAGTTAACATTTCAGGCTGATCTTTCATCAGAAGATCATCAACCTGAAATGTTAACTCAGTTTCTCTCTCCAAAGATGCTGCCAGAACTGCTGAGTATTTCCAGAAATTCCTGTTTTTATTTCAGATTTTCAGCATTTGCAGTATTCTGCTTTTGTAACCCACTGAGATATCTGCACTCCTCCAGATCTGATCTCTTGAGCATCCCCTATTTTAACCACTCCAACATTGTCAGCCATGCCTTTAGCTGCCAAAGACCTAAACTCTGGAATTCCCACCCTAAAACTCTCCACCTCACGACCTCTCTTTCCTCCTTCAAGGCCCTCCTTAAAACCTACTGCTTTGACTAAGCTTTAATCTCTCCTTATATGGCTCATTTTCAAGTTTTGTTTGTTTGATATCACTCCTGTGAAGTGACTTGGGACGTTTTATTACATTAAAGACACTACATAAATGCAGTTGTTGTTGGTGGCGATGTTGTTGAATGGTCTGTTTCTGTGCTGTAAGTGCTGTGTAATACAAACTCATACACACATATCCATGCTTGCACGCACACACACAGAACAAGACAATCTACTCTCTTGAAAACAGTATATACTACTCAAAATCACCCAGCTTAAACATAATCCCCAGTGAGTCTCACAGATAAGGTTAATTGTTGTGACTAAGACAATTCACATACTTCATTTTTATTTGAACCACTTTTTTTCCATTGTTGGGAGAAAACTGATCTTGAAATAAGAAAAATCCCCAAATATAAGAACAGAAATCAAAATACAAAAAATAAAAAAATAAAAAATTAGTGTGGCAAACATGTCGAATTTTTGGCATTGAGTTAATCCTGCATGCATGGTGTGAAAACTCTAGAGAGATGATATGGAGCACAGTGAACATTGCTGAGCACTAAGACAAGGAGGGTCACATGAACCTAACTTGCCGGATGGGAAACCCACTGGATTAGGTGAAAGTATGGCTTTCTTCCCCGTCCAGTTTTACTTGCAAGGAGAGTAAAATTGGGTAGAGTGTAAAACCACTTTGCAGCTGATCCTGTCAGTTTGCCCTTGAGCAGATTAAGTTAAAATTGCCCCCAAGATTCTTTGCCTGGCCTGCAGTTATGCATTGATCCCCTTTTGGCAAACTACTCTTTGACAGGTACACTCTCTGCATTGTCATGTTGTAACTGATAGGAGATTATATCAAGGTTTGTTACTGGACTGGATATTTAAAGGACAGGGTCTTGATCTCAACTTTAGTAGGTCCATCTCAGCAGTCACTTGATGCTTTGTTCAAACATATCAGAATCTCTGAGATTTCCTGCAAAAGATCCAGTCTTTTATTTCTGAGCAATTTAAACAGTTGGATCAGTGAGAGACCAGACTTTGGCGAGTGAAAGATCTTCTACCTTCCAATAGAGAGGAGGAGGGAATTAGGTAACAGCAAATCAAGATACTGTGAGCAGTTGCAGGGAGAATTAAAGATGACCCTATCTCCAGCTTTTTCTTTATCTCTTCTAATTCCATGAAAGAAAACCTCCTAAAATCAACCTACAAAGGTCACCTTAAAGTAGCAATAAATCTGTCAAAAATAGTTGCTTGAGCGAGGAATGTCCTGGGAGTCCTTCTTAAAGGTGGGGCATCTAGTCCAACATTCAGCTTGTCCTTTAGACCTTCTATTAGCAGAAATCTGGTCTCTCACTGCCCTAAATTTTTGAATTGCTCAGAAATAAATGACTGGACCTTTGCATAAAACTTCAGAGGTCCTGAGATTTCCCAACATTTGAACAAAGCATCACCTCCCTGTAAAGATCTGATGCTTCCCAACCCAAACCCCAAATGACAGAAAGCTTGGCCAGTGCCACAGACCCTGCCCAATTACAGAGCCTTGCTCACTTCTGCTCAGATAACTATGCTTGTTGGTGTGGAAAGGTATCGCCTGAACTTGAGAAAAACCTGAAGATCTGGCCATCCATTACATTGGAAAGCCATGTCTTTCTTTGCCTGTCACATAACCTATTACCGTTAACTCTTCCAGATGGTATGTACTCCAACGACTTTCTTTGTGACTCCCGCAATGTGCCATTATGAGGCAAGGATGCAGTGTGAATTTAACACTCGAATTTCATGATTTTAAAATCTGGGTTGAACATTTAAATTTATTGGAGATTCCACTACTGGTTAGAATTAAACCCTCTTCAGCTAGTGTTTGAAATTCATTTCAGTTTTATTTTTGTGGGGGTGAGGTGAGTCTGAGGGGGGAAAGGAAATCCATATTCTTGAAAGCCAAACAAATAAGCCCCTGTCTCTTTAAAGAATTGAGGCAGCTCATTACCCTGTGTACAGCAAATCAGTTATAGAAAGTTCCATTTCATGCAACATGCACCTATACTCATCTCTGTGGCTCTTTTATAATAATATCTGCCTCTTGTTTAAAAAAAAACTCATCTAAAGACTGGGTGGAGAGAAAATGTATGATAATACAACTGAAATTTCCACCTGACAATCAGACCCATCGCTGAGCTTGCTGATGGGAGATTCTGATTGACTGGATCTGGAGTCATTATGGTATCAAGGACCAGGGCTTTCTACAGCTGATTGCACATAGATGATTCAATCTGTAATGTTGCCTGGGAATTAAACAAATCCAATCATAATGACACTACATCAGGCTTTAATCTCCTGGCGGTTCTGATATTAGAATACCAGAGCTGTTCGCGTTTAAACTCCAACATCCAATGTTAACTGTATAAGCTCAAAATAAAGTGGTCACAGATTATTTTGTCCCTGAAGGAGAAAAAACAAAAGATGTAAAGGATGTGAGAGAAGGAATAAAGGAAAATAGTGAAAGACGGAAATAGAAAAATGAAAACGAGAGGGATGCAATGGGTCTGCTAACAGGTGGAAATATACAAAATAATCCAGAATAAAGCAGGAACATTTTGCAAAGAGTACAAACTGGGGAGATCTCATTAAATTAATCCTGCACAATATTGTTCCTCGGTTTATGGGAAGTTTTGAGAAGGTGCATGACCGTGGCTGCTGGCCATCACTGCTCAGGCGCTGCTGCCTCTGCCTCACCTTCTACCTCTTCAGGAGCTTTCCCTCCATCTTCAGGACCTGCAAAAACATTTAGATTCGATTATTTAACAAGTCTGATCACTGTTTAACCCCACTGTCAAATTTCTATGTATGAAATTATAAGGTCCAATTGTTTGCAAAAACAATACTTGTCTTTTAAAATCACGTTGATCAGATTATTACTGTTTTTTTTTTGTTGCTAGTTTTTTCCTTTCCTGCTATGGCAGGAGCAAGCATTTGGAAACTCAGCCCCATTGCCTGTATTCTGGTAGGCAATGCCACTTAGCACCAGTCAGACAGCTGTACCTCACTCGAGCAGCTGTTGTTCATGTAAGAACCTAGAGAACAAGTGCCTGTAGTACAGACTGTGATGTCCAGACTGGCTAAGCTGAAAGAAGATGGCAAGCACTTTGAAATGATCAGTACAATGGAATAAAGTGGAAAAGAGATCTAAAAATGCAATAACTTTCCAGTCAGTACTGTACAAGATAAAGCAGGTTCCCGTAAATAAAAACTAGGAATAGAAAGCTATTTAGCCAGTGGTCCAAAAAGAAAACTGAGAATGTTCACATAATGGGCCAGAATTTGTGGGGTTTTTGATAGTGAACTGTCAGCGTTCGCCATCATTACCCCTCTGAATCAGGATTTAACGCTTGCATAGATTAACAGGAAAATCCTGAAGTTGCGGTTTGTCACTCAATCGTCTACCACAGGCTGTGCTGTGGCACCACACACACCCCTCCCGCACAGCTAGCAATCAGCGAAAATCAATTGATGTAGCACAAACTTCCCCTTTTACTTTCTGACATTGCCATTAGCAACCCCATAAAAAGTTTCACCTTGTTCAATAAGGTGTAATTGGGTTTTTAATGGTGATTTGAGTAATAACTACTACTTAACAACAGATCTGGCCCTGAAAAAAAATCTTATTTGTGGAGTGTTGTTAAATGTCTCCTTTATGATTAATCACTAGATCTCTTAAAAAGATTTTTTAAATGATTAATTTTTTTCAAAAAAGCTCTTTCATAATATTTCAGCTTTTGTTTTAATCCCATGTGTATATCCCAATGTTTATTTTGCTGTGTGTAAAATGTTTAAAAAGTAATTTGATTTTAGTGCTTTTTATTTCCTGGTTGGTTGTCTGTGAGAATTCTTTAATGTGATTGGTTGCTTAGACAGCTTGATGACATCACTGCAACTCAATGCTGGGACTCCCCATTAAAGAACATGCAATTGCACAGCAGGAGTGGTAAAGTTCTCCCCACAGAGGTTATTGGATCTCTCAGCGACATTTTCTTCGAGGTTAGCGGTAAGCGTTCTTGCTTCGCCACTGACCCCAAATTCTGGGCGAATATTTATTCATTTTAACCGTCATTGCATTCCACTTTATGTGAAATAAAATTTCACCAGAATGAGCTCAGGGCTTAGAGGGTTAAATTACAAAAACAGGTTGCTCAAACTTTGCTTGTGTTGCCATGAGTTAGAAAATTGAGGGGTGATCAGGTTGACGTGTTTCAAATGTTAAAGGGATTCTATAACGACAAATTATTTCCTCTGGTGGTGGAAATCAGGAACAAGGGGACATTGTCTGAAAATTAGAGCCAGACCATTTAGGAAGGAAATCAGAAAGCATTTTTTGCACAAAGCATCATAAAATTTTGGAACTCTCTCTCCCAAAATGTTGTGAATGCTGGGGATCAATTGGAGCTTTTACGACTGAGATCAATAGATTTAAGTTTGGTCAGGGTATCAAGGGATAGGAAGAAAAGACAGGCAAATGGAGTTGAAGTAGAGACCAGCTATGACCTAACTGAATGGCGGAGCAGACCCAAGGAGCTGAATGGTCCACTCCTGTTCCTATCTTCATAAAGCAGTAAGTTTGGTTGTTCAATGTTAATATCAATTTTCTAATCTCCTGCTATACCACTAACTTACTGATGACGGTAGTGTTGAGATAGTTGAGATATCAGTGTTGAATCAATATTCACAACATCACTGCCATCTGGAATATATTGGTACTGCAACCACCGTTGCTTGCTAACTGATGTTAAAGGAAGAGTTTACCTCAGAACCACAAATCGCTTTATAACCCACCCATTAGTTTTGAAATGCCATCACTGCTGTTATATAGGCAAACACTGCAGCCAATTAACACAGCAATCTCACACAAATGGCAAACGAGTGGCCTGGTACTCAGTAGAAATTTCTCTAGTCTTCTCCTGATCAGTCACCTTAACTTTGGAAGAAGATTAGTAAACATCAGATAGATGAATAAATGAGGTTCCCGCTAATCTTGTGCTGAGGTTATGGCAGTAGCTCAGGAGAACCCCTGAGGAATTTCCCAGTACATCTCTTTTGATGGTGTTGGTTGAGGGAGGACTGTTGGCCAGGACACCGAGAGAGCGCCCAGCTGTTCTTCAAATAGTGCCAAGAGATTTTTCATATCCACCTGAACAGAGGGTGCTTCAGCATCATCTGAAGAACAGCTCTCCTAACAATGTAGCACTCCTCTGTACTGCATTGAGCTTGGATTATGTGCTTAAGTTTGTGAGCCGAGAGATTGGATTGCAGAGTGCTACTATTTGGCAAGGCACCAGGAGCTGAAAGGTCCAATATGGCGTGGGGCTTCCGTGCACTCATTCCGTATTAGGTCTGTGCCGCACACCATATTGGTTTGGGCGACCTATGGTTGCTCCGTTGCCTGCCTGAAACTGCCCATAGGACCATTGCCTATTTAAACCAAGGGCCTAAGGCATATTTGAGGCTCCTTTCAGAAATCGGTTTCAGACTGACGGGAGTATGTGCAATCAGTTTTCTCATGTGGAAAACTGCCAAACCAGCGGTCTTGGAAGGGACTGCTGACGACTGCGAATGGAAAGGTAACAATATTTTTATTCACCTGAATTTGGAGCCAGGTGGAGCAAGAGTTCTCCTTCAGGCACCATACTAAAACTGTGGACTGCTACTAGCCTACTTTCGGTCCCCCCAATTGCCTTCCACCCTCTTAACTTAACGTAGGTCCTCAGGCATTGTTCCAGCCAACCAATCTGGCTATTGCCCCAACCCAACCCCCCCTCCAATAGCAACAGGTATCCAGAGTTCACCAGTACCATATCAATGGCCTGGCAGACCAGTTTGACATGGTCCTGCCACCACTCCATTTCAACCATGTGCTGCATCCAGATTGCTTCACAATCAGGCCTATGCCAATTTCTGGGCCAAGGTTCTCTTGACACAGCTTCCTGACTCAGTCCAATTTCTGTTATGTTTATGTGCCTATTCCTTTAGAACTAATTTTGTAAACCCAGTAATAATAGTTACTTAAGGAAAAAAAAGCCAACAGTAGTTCAAATAAACTTAGCCAAGTTATAAACTGCAGTGAAACAAAACTACTGAATATAGAACAGCTAGAACTCCCTTGATACCTGGAAATGATTATATGGAAGCAATCTCAGGCTTCCTGATGGTTCAGTTGCTAAACACACCCTGTCACTCAGAACTAAACCTAGTCAAATTGGGAATGCAGCTGGTATAACTGTTAGTAAGTCAGCTGCTCTCAGACAGTATTACTTGCTGCAATTGATCTTAATGCCCACTGTAGGGAGGAGAGAAATCAACAAGCCCTGCCTCTCTGCTATGTATTATGTACATGTGCCAGCCTAAGACTCAAATGATAAGAATGTTCACTTAGATAAGGAGAATGGGTAAGTGTGGAGTCAGTGTCATTGGAAGGAGTGCAATTGGAGAGAAAACAGAACAAATTAAGGAATCAGTCTCATTAGCCATTGGAGCAAAGCTTCAACTACTGCGGTTCATCCAAACGCCAAGCTGGGTCTCTGACGAGCATCACCCAGTGTTCGGCAGTATCAAAGATCAGGAAGAAATTTGCTTGTCTCCTCTCAAAACCAACCAGTCATTTATCAACTCATTATCACTTCTGAACAATAAAGTTGGATGGAAACTGTGAAGACAATGAAACAGAAAATACCAGAAAGCAGCAAAGATAAGTACAGATGAGAGAGGTCATATGGTTCCATTAGAACCCCCGATCTCCCATCACTGCATCTAACTTGATCTTGAATGATTTATGGGGTTTTTCTCCCTCCTCCTCTTGCTAAAAGTCCTTTCAGACAAAATAGGTCCAAAAGCATCAGAAAAGAGAAAAGGCAGGTGAAGATTTCAGATAGGGACTTTTCATTAAAAATCTTCTGACCACTATCCAGGAACATTCATCTCCCCCTCCTGATTAGGATCAAACTGTTGAATAGTCACTTAGAAACATAAGCAATAATCAAATCCCAGAGCTCCGATGCCATTATAGAGGTGCTCTGGGGCACTACTTGTCTTTCAGTGATCTGTGCACGAGAAGATATTTCCAGCTATTATGTCTTCGGGTGTCAGGCCATATTATAATTACAGTTCCCTGCATGCACTGACAAACACATTTGCTCCCTAACTCCAGAGAGAGGTTGCCCACAGTAACAAATGTGAATGACGGGCAGTGGTGCCAGAAGCCATTGGGGCCACCTCCTTAATTTTGGCCAACCATTGACCAGAAAATACAATTTAAATGATGTGTATGGAACATTTCCTGACATGTGGAAATTCAAGGTGAGATTGGGAATGTTATGGACAATGTGTATAAATTTGAAGGTGCAAGATCCAAATTCAATACAATTGGAATACAGCCATATTGTGTTCCTATGGACCTCATCAGAAGACATCCTGCACTATTAATACTGTGTAAGTGATGAATCGAGTGGCAATCCTTTGATGTACTGTTTGATTCTCTGATATCTTACTATTCAGCAAATTGTTTCTATTTGAAGACTGCTCAAACCCACAGATTTATTATTGTGAGCTGTAAAAATGGCAGGTTGTGCTCAGCTGCTTATCCCCTTGCCAAATACCCAAACAAAGGCAGTTAAGGTAGGCAAAGTACTGGCACTTCAATCTTCAACACTGTTTAAATTATGCTTAAATTGCACTCCTTAACAGAAAGCAGGAATGTCACTGAGCTTGCTAATTTGTTGTCTCTTATCCTGTTTATACAGTCTGTCAGCTTCAATTTAAGTTAATGTCTCGTAAGTAAATTAGAGGTCACTGGCCCATAGTAACCCGGGTACAATGGTACATAAATGGGCCTTTCCCATACCACAATGGGATGCCTAATCATGCCCTAATGTTAAAAGAAAAATGTGCATTGACAGAATACCTTTCACAAGCTCAGGATGCCACAAAGTGCTTTAAAACCAATGAAATACTTTTGAAGTGTAGTCGCTGTTGTGATGTAGGAAAATATATAAGGCTTTTGTTTTAACTTCACTCCCGAGCTTACCATTAACAGATGTGTTTTAACTCTCCTTGGGGACTTTTCAGTTCCTCTTTCTATTGAACTATCTGTTTTTGGTTCTCAGCTAGGCTTCCAAGCAACCAGACTGAGATTGAGAACTCATTAAGTAACTGAGCTCACCCCATACTTCTTTGGGCACTGTTACAGGATCCTTATATGCACTTGTATCGGAAAAGCCTCATTCATGCCTTCATTACCTGTAGACATGACTATCCCTCTCCTGGCTGGTCTCCCATATTCTACTCTCTGTAAACTTGAAGTCATCCAAAACTCTGCTGCCCATGTCTTAACCCACACCAGGACCCGACAACCCCTGTGCTTGCTGACCTACATAGGCTTCCACAATGTTTTTGAATCCCTCCATGGTCTCACCCCTCCCTATCTCTGTAATCTCCTCCAGCCCCACAACCCTCCAAGATACCTGCACTCCTCTAATTCTGGCCTCTTGAACATCCCCAATTTTAATCGCTTCGCCATGGGTGGCTGTGCCTTCAGTTTCCTAAACCCTAAGCTCTGGAATACCCTCCCATACATCTCCGCCTCTCCAGCTCACTTTCTCCCTTTAAGACACTCCTCAAAATCTACATCTTTGACCAAGTTTTTGGTCATCTGACCTAATATCTCCTTATATAGTTCGGTGTCATATTTTGTTTTATAATGGGCGGCACAGTGGCGCAGTGGTTAGCACTGCAGCCTCACAGCTCCAAGTGACCAGAGTTCAGTTCAGGGTACTGCCTGTGCGGAGTTTGCAAGTTCTCCCTGTGACCGCGTGGGTTTCCGCCGGGTGCTCCAGTTTCCTCCCACAGCCAAAGACTTGGAGGTTGATAGGTAAATTGGCCATTGTAAATTGCCCCTAGTGTAGGTAGGTGGTATGAGAATGGTGGAGATGTGGTAGGGAACATGGGATTAATGTAGGATTAGTATAAATGGGTGGTTGATGGTCAGCATAGACTCGGTGGGCCGAAGGGCCTGTTTCAGTGCTGTATCTCTAAATAAATAAACTGACTCATATATTATGATTGTGATGTTAGTATTACGTCCAGGTGAGAAAGGTGTCTAGGGGTCTTTTACAGTCTTCACCAGGTCTTATTGTAACAGGGTTTATGTTTTAAACACACTGTGTTTTGAGCTCCCCGTAAGTGAATCCCTATTCACCACTTTCCAATTATAAGGCAAAGAAATGAGCGTAACAGGCCTGTTTCAGTGCTGTATCTCTAAAATAAAAAAAGGTCCTGTGAAGTGCCTTTGGATGTTTTGTTACATTAAAGGTGCTATATAAATATAAGGTTTGTTGTTGAAAAGATTGAGAAGTTTTTGCAGTTCTTTGGATCATTACAATTAATCAAGCACACACACACCCTTGCCTGGTTCTCTGATCCAAGCTGTTGTTCAGCAAAACTCTGTATTAGCACTGTGATCTTCCAAAGCTTAACTCCTCACCATCTAGATTGGTACATGAAGAATGGCCACTTGGGGCTAGTGCTGGAGAGCTACCAGTACCCATGAAGCCATGCCCCAGCAAGAATCATCAACCTCTGCTGGGAAAATTGGAGCCGCAATGCACGAGGGAACCATTTTCCAGCTGTTATGTGTTAGGAGTCAAGGTGCATTTGATAAACCTCTGGATTCACAAGTTTCAGTTTGCAAGCACACAGTGTGAGTCTGAATCATAGAATCTGACAGCATAAAAGGAGGCCATCCAGCCCATCAAGTCTGTACTGGATTTTTGAAGGTTATCCAATTAGTTCCACACCCCTACTCTTTACTTATAGCCCTACAAAATATTCCTTTTCAATGATATACCCAATTTTCCTTTTGCAAGTTTCTGTTGCATGTGCTTCCACCACTCTTTGAGACAATACGTTTCCAGATCACAACAATCCAACAACAAAGACAAGTCTTCTTGTTGAGTGAGAAATTGGGTTCCAAGCTGGGTTGTTGTAGGTCTTTATCATGTATAAGTGCCTCATTCCATTCTACACGCTGTTATATGATAATAATATAAAGAAGATATGAATATCCTTGCTTTTTACAGTAGACACAAACCTGGTAATATTGCAGGCATAAATAAAGACACCATAAGCACATCCCTCTTAATCAATTTCACATACTGTTCTATACCACAAACATACTAAAGAAAATAATTTCTGCATTTAGAATGTCCAATAATTAAATAATTATCGAACAAGCATTTAAAAAACTGTTAGGAACACAGGAACAGGAATAAGGCCAATCAACCCCTTGAGTCTGTACCACCATTCAATACATGGTTGGCCTATATCTTAGCTCTATTTACCCATCTTGTTCCATATCTTTCAATGGCCTTTACTAACAAAAATCTATCAATCTCAGTTTTGAAACTTTCAATGGCCCCAGTCTCAACCACTTTTAAGGGCTGGGGCAGATTTCTACTACCTTTTGTGTTTCCTGGCATTAGGCCCCGTTGTTCTGGACTCACCCATCTGAACCTTGATCAAAAGAGCACTCAGCTGGCAGTCAGCTGAAAACAATAACTGAGGCCTTGATTTTTATCCCTCACCGGGGCTGGGAGCGGAGGCGGGCGGGCGCTAGAAATTGCGCCGCCCACTGGTGTGCCGATTCCCCAGCTCCATCCTGCTCCCAGGCCATTTTGGTGGAGGCGGGATGGTGGGGGATGGAGCTACCTGCCCACACGCAGCAGGTCGGCGATCAGGCTCATTAAGGGCTACTTAAGGCCAATTAAAGGAGGTCAGCTGGGATTTTCCTGTCAGCCTCCAGGTTTCCAGAGGCAGCAGGGAACAGCTCAACTGCCTGGAGGTAGCCTCCTGGTGGCAGACCATGCGGCCAGGGGTCCAGCCGCCCTGTAGAGGGATTCGCCCCTACACAATGGTGACCTGGCAGCAAAAGTCATTTTTTATTTAAACTTTTAAAAAGTTGGAGGGCGCCTCCATTTTGAAGCACCCTCTCCCTCACTTACCTTCCATTGCATCCTGTTTTCAAACCGGAAGCCCTCTGATTGGCTCTTCAGCTTCAAAAGCCCGCCCACTGCCCTTAATTGGACAGCGAGTCTGCCCCTTGGCTATTAAGTGGCCTCTCCGGGGAAAATGTCATTAAGTGTTTCTCACACCGTGTGGGCTTCAGACTCCCACTTGAGCCTGATGGAGGTTTCAGAAGCTCCCAGGGAAAATTCTGCCTCTAATCTCAGAGTTCCACTGATATTTCCGAACTGCATGAATTTTGTTCCTACATATTTGACTAGATGAACTATCCAAGCCTTTTTTCTGTCCATCTTTGATGCTCAACAGATGAAATGTGATCCTCTCGTTGAGCTCAGCTCTCTCAAGTTCGAACACCGAAAGTGATTTAAAAGGTTATTCAAGTTAGTGATCAAAAATGACAAAATTGAAATGCTCAACAACAATAACAACTTGCATTAATACAGCACCTTTAATGTAATAAAATGTCCCAAGGCACTTCACAGGAGCGTTATCAGACAAATATGACACCAAGCCATATAAAGACATATTAGGTCAGATAACCAAAAACTTGGTCAAATATGTAGATCTTAAGGAACATCTTAAAGGAGAAGGGAGAAGTAGAGAAGTGGAGAGGTTTAGGAAGGGTATTCTAGAACTTTGGGACTAGGTACCTGAAGGCACGGCTACCAATGGTGGAGTGATGAAAATCGGGAATGAGCAAGAGGCCAGAATTGGAGGAGCGCAAGGATCTTTGAGGGTTGTAGGACTGGAGGAGGTTACAGAGATAGGGAAGGACGAGGCCATGGACAAGGTTCAGCAAAGAACAACTTCACCTTCTCTGTCCTAATGTAGAATGAATTTCTCTTTAAATGTCAGTGGTTCTGATATAAGGTGCGCTGGAATTTCTAAAGCCAGGATCTCAATCGTTCACAGCACCTCTGTAAAACTTTCAGCTGAGCACCACTATAAGTATGCAATAGAGACATCATCTTATGTGTTGTACATCTGATCACGAGGACTCAGAAAATTCTGGATCTATCTGTTTAAACTTGTTTAATTTGGAAACAGGAATTCATTATTTTTATTAATCAGTTCTCAAAAAGGTTTAAGGTTAAATGACTTCCTTGTCAATGTTCATCAACATTCCTTCAGTACTTCATAACGTAAGTGGTATATGTATGTGTTGTATTGAAGCAACTGCCGTGCAGGTTTATTAGCCCCAGCATGACACACAGATGCAAGTGAGAAAAAAAAAACTTCTGTTTTAAAAATACAAATTTTGGCATCTAGTTTTCATCAAAAAAAAATTCAGTCACAACATTCAAACTTGCACTGTCTGGCCTAGAAATGTATAAGTGACAATTAGCAATGCTCTCACTTGTGATGTTATACCTTTAGTTATTAGACAGAGCTATCGGACAGTCTGAATGTGAGGGTCCATGTTTGTTAGAATGGGTCTATTTGCAATAAAAATGTATTGGGAGAGAAATTCAAAGGAGGGGATTGGCACTGTGTCTAGACTGGCCCAGCAGCAGTGTAGCAGAAGGATCATGGACGACTGTTGTATAAGGAGGGGAGGAAAGATACAGAGGGTCGTCCAAGGCTGGAGGAAAATCCTGCAAGCTGGAATTTGGCAAAGGCCATGGTTGAGGTGCCCACTGTTATGTATTTGCCAGTTTTCTGGATATTTTATATATCAGAATTATCTCAGAGCAATTCAGAACAAAAATTCTAAATCAACAACTAGTCTATTTACAGTACTTTAAAATATCTCAGCACTTACAAGATTTCAGCAGTGTCTTTCAGAAGAGTTGCTGTTTATTAGAACTTTCCAGCCTGTCGTTTTAGTTTCCGTTTCAAAACACTAGGCTTAAGTAATCAAGCACAGTGAACACTGATCAGTAAACAGACTAATATAATCAAACCCAGATTAATTAACTCATTGAACACTATACCCACAACTTCTGGTGTGAGGTTGGTCGGGGTTAACTACACAAGAGTTATTTTTGCCTTTTCCGGTGATGAATTGCCCAGCCTCCCCTCAGTTTTTCCCCAGTGTAGCAATAAGGATGGGCAATAAATGCTGGTCTTGCCAGTGACACTCATATCCCATGAACAAATAAAAAGGATCAACATTTGTCATTAAAAAAAAAATTTATAGGGCAGAAGGACATCATTTCGGCCCATTGTTTCTACATAGGCTCCCTTTGCTCAATTCTTTGATCTACAAGGTAATCAAAGGTTATGGGGGCCGGCAGGAAAGTGGAATTAAGGCCACAATCGGATCAGCCATGATTTTATTGAATAGCAGAGCAAGCTCGAGGGGCCGAATGGCCTACTCCTATTTCTTATGATCTTATGACTTTATGAACGAAAGCCAGCCCCTACTCTCTCTCAGTTCTGCAACTGCCTCTGCTTCAAATATTTATGCACTTTTCTCTCAGTGTTTGCTATAAGTGTCAGCTTAGCTCAGTGATAGCACTCGCACATCTGAGTCAGAAGGCCATTGGTTCAAGCTCAGGGATATAAGTACATAATTATAGGCTGGCACTTGGATGCAGCACGAATGGTATGCTGCATTGTCGGAGGTGTTGTGATTTTGGTGAGACATTAAACCTAGGCCTCAGGTGGATGTAAGAGATCCCATGGCACTTTTTTGAAAAGGAGTACCACATATGTCCTGCTGTCCTGGCAGTTATGCCCCTAACATCAACAAACATAAATTGATTAACTGACCATTGCTGTTTCCATGACCTTGCTGTACAGAAACTGGCTGCTGCACTTGCCCCATAACAGGAGCAACATCTACACTTCATTAGTAATTAACTGGCTGCAAAGTGCTTTGGGACATCCTGACAATAAATGATGCTATTTAAGTGCAAGGTCTTGCTTTTTTTTTAATTTCCAAAATATACTTTATTCATAAAAATCTGTAAAAATTACATTGCCAAACAGTTTCAAACAGCACCAAAAAATACAAGCATTGCAAGGGAGATCAGTTTCCTTCAATACAATCATGAGTTGCTTCACAACCCTTCCATTTCACATTTGTCACGCCAATTACATTTTTACATTTACAGCAAATGAAAATTTTCCCGATACAGTTCGAGGGGTTTCCCATGGGTGCAGCCCCTCAGTTCAGCTTGGTGGGGGGGACCTTACCCAGTGGTCTTTCCCCATTGAGCCTTTGCTGCGGCTGCCCCAAGCTTTAGTGCGTCCCTCAGCACGTAGTCCTGGACCTTGGAATGTGCTAGTCTGCAACATTCGGTGGTGGACAACTCTTTGCGCTGGAAGACCAGCAAGTTTCGGGCAGACCAAAGGGCGTCTTTCACCGAATTGATAGTCCACCAGCAGCAGTTGATGTTCGTCTCAGTGTGCGTCCCTGGGAACAGCCTGTAGAGCACAGACGCCTGTGTTACAGAGCTGCTAGGGATGAACCTCGACAAAAACCACTGCATCTCTTTCCACACCTGCTTTGCAAAGACACATTCCTGGAGGAGGTGGGCAACCGTCTCTTCCCCACCACAGCCACCGCGGGGGCATTGCACGGAGGGGGTGAGACTTCGGGCGTGCAGGAAGGATCTGACGGGGAGGGCCCTTCTCACCACCAGCCAAGCTACATCTTGGTGCTTGTTTGAAAGTTCTGGTGATGAGGCATTCCGCCAAATGACTTTGGCGGTCTGCTCGGGGAACCATCCGACAGGATCCACCGTCTCCTTTTCCCGTAGGGCCTTGAGGACATTCCGTGCAGACCACTGCCTGATGGATCGGTGGTCAAAGGTGTTTTCCTGCAGAAACTGCTCCACGAAGGATAGGTGGTACGGCACGGACCAACTGCATGGAGCGTTCCGCGGCAATGTGACCAGGCCCATCCTTCGCAACACCGGGGACAGATAGAGCCTCAGCATGTAGTGACACTTGGAGTTTGCGTACTGGAGGTCTACACACAGCTTGATGCAGCCGCACACGAAGGTGGTCATCAGGATGAGGGCCACGTTGGGTACATTTTTCCCGCCCTTATCCAGAGATTTGAACATCGTGTCCCTCCGGACCCGGTCCATTTTAGATCCCCAGATGAAGCGGAAAATGGCTCGGGTGACCGCCACAGCACAGGAGTGAGGTATGGGCCAGATCTGCGCCACGTACAGCAACAACGTGAGCACTTCGCACCTGATGACCAGGTTCTTACCCACAATGGAGAGAGATCGCTGCCCTCACGTGCTCAACTATTGTTGTACCTTGGCTACTCGCTCCTCCCAGGTTTTGGTGCACGCCCCGGCCCTTCCGAACCATATCCCCAGCACCTTCAGGTAGTCTGACCTGACGGTGAAGGGGACAAAGGATCGGTCAGCCCAGTTCCCAAAGAACATGGCCTCGCTCTTGCCGTGGTTAACTTTGGCTCCCGAAGCCAGTTCGAACTGGTCGCAGATGCTCATCAGTCTGCGCACAGACAGCGGATCCGAACAGAAGACGGCGACGTCATCCATGTACAGGGAGGTTTTAACCTGAGTACCTCCACTGCCTGGAATTGTCACCCCTCTTATGCTCGCATCCTTCCTAATAGACTCAGCAAAAGGTTCAATACAGCAAACAAACAAGACCGGGGAGAGAGGACAGCCCTGTCTGACGCCAGATTGGAGCGGGAAACTTTCCGATTCCCACCCATTGATTGAGACTGCGCTACTGATGTTTGCGTAGAGCAGTTTGATCCAATTGCAGATTCCCTCCCCAAACCCCATTTTGGAAAGCACGTCCATCATGTAGGTGTGCAATATCCTGTCAAAAGCCTTCTCCTGGTCCAGGCTGATGAGGCAGGTGTCCACTCTCCTGTCCCGTACATAGGCGATCGTATCCCTGAGTAGCGCGAGACTATCAGAAATCTTCCTGCCGGGTACAATACAGGTCTGATCGGGGTGGATCACCAACTCCAGAGCAGACTTGACTCGACTGGCTATGACTTTGGACAGAATCTTGTAGTCAACATTAAGCACTGAGATAGGCCGCCAATTTCTGATTTCTGCCCTCTCCCCCTTCTGCTTGTAAATGAGGATGATGATGCCTTTCCTCATGGATTCTGACATGCTGCCGGCCAGGAGCATACTCTCGTATACTTCCAGCAGGTCCGGGCCGACCCAGTCCCACAGGGCCAAATACAACTCGACCGGTAAGCCATCGCTTCCGGGAGTTTTACTCGTCTGGAAGGACTCGACGGCCTTTGTCAGCTCGTCCAGAGTTAGCGGCTTGTCCAGTTTCTCCCTCCTGCTGTCATCTAATACCTCTGTGATAGATGACAGGAAGGACTGGGAGGCTCTGCTGTCTGTGGGCTTCGCGTCATACAGCCCAGCATAAAAGGAATTGCTGATCCTTAGTCTGTCGGACTGCGAAGACGTTACCGAGCCATCTTCTTCCTTCAGGCTGCTGATAACAGAGTTCTCTCTGTGTACCTTTTGGAAGAAGTAACGCGAGCACACCTCATCCTGCTCGATGGAACGGACTCTGGACCGGAAGATGATCTTGGAGGCCTCCTTGGCAAAGAGCGAGGCCTGCTGGCTCTTCACCTCTTGGAGGTCCTCCTTGACCTCGACCCCCATTGACTGCAACCGGAGCAGATTTTGCATACTTTTCTGGAGTCGGGACATTTCCCTCTGACTCTCTCTCGCCCTCTGAACACCTTTGTGGATGAAGAACCTCTTGATGTTCTCCTTGATCGCTTCCCACCAGTGAACTGGAGACTCAAAGAGGGGTTTCACAGTCCTCCAACCTTTGTAATCCCTTTTGAGTTCCTCAACGTTCTCTGGGGTCAGCAGTGTACCATTGAGCTTCCACGTCCCTCTGCCAACCCGCTGGTTGTCCTGTAAGTGACAGTCGGCCAGTAAGAGGCAGTGGTCGGAGAAGAACACCGGCTTGACGTCGGTGGATCCGACCGTGACAGCACGGGACACAAACAGGAAGTCAATCCTGGAACGGGCAGACCCATCCGATCATGACCATGTGTATCTGCGCTGCGCTCCATATGCAGGTTTGCTGAAGACGTCGTGCAGTTTGGCATCTTTAAGTGTTTCTATTAGGAATCTGGACGTAGCGTCCAGTTTGCGGTCGGCACTGCCAGATCGTCCAGCCGCATCGATGATGCAGTTGAAGTTATCGTCTAGGATGACCGGCCTGGACGTCGCCAGCAGCAGTGGGAGCTGCTGGAAGACGGTCAGCCGCTCGCTGCGTTGTACCGGGGCGTACACGTTGATCAACCGGAGCGGAGCGTTGTTGTACATTACGTCTGCTACGAGGAGGCGACCGCCCACCACCTCCTTAACTTCGGAGATGGTGAAGTTACCTCCCCGCAGCAGAATACCCAGGCCGGAGTAACGGCAATCATTACCCCCCGACCAGATCGATGGCCCGTGGGACCACCATCGCGACCACTGCCTGTATGTGCTGAGGTGTGGTATTCTACACTCCTGCAGAAACAGTAGGTCGGCTTTGACCTTGGCAACGTAATCCAAGGTTGAAACACATCGCATAGTAGATTTAATGCTACGCACATTAATGGAAGCAATCCTTACACCCATTTTTTTAAAGTTAGTTGTTGCTTCCCATACCATTTATCCTTGCTAGTCCTAGTCCTTCGGGATGTTCCTGCATACCCATCGTGTGCGCAAGCTGTTTCACATTAGTTGCGCTCAGAAACCCCTCCTGGTTTTTCATGCAGGGTTTGTTCTGCTGGGGTGACATTGGGGGGGGGTCTTGTAGGCAGCAAGGATTGGGTTGTCCTCTGCTGCTTCCCTCTGTTCCTCCTCGAAAACATCACTGCTCCCGGCTTCCCGGAGCTGAGGTGCGCCAGACGTGTCTTTGCTCTTGGTGTCCCGGAGCTGGGATGCGTTGGCCACGTCGTTACGTGTGGCGCTTTGGGGTTGGGGCACGCCGGGCCCATCACAGCTTCCCGTGCCCGGGAGCTGGGGGACTTTATCTTCCATCTCCTTGGAGTTCTGCCGCCTCTTTTGAAGGGGCTGTCGTTCCAGCAATTCCCCGTCCAGTGAAGAGGAGCTGTTGTAGTCTGTCTCAGAAGATAGCCTCCTCTTGCCACTGGTTTGGGTGGTGGCCTGTTCCACTTTTGGAGGTTTTTTTCTTTGTGGTTTTCCTTTGTACCACTTGCCACTGACCTGTTTGTCCATCTGCTGCCTCCTCCTCCATTGATTCTGTCTGTGGAGGAGGGGTTTCCAGGTGCAGGGTAGGTGCTGGGTCGCTGGATTCAGCTGCCTCCCCTTTCTTCTCCCTCTCAGGTTGAAGTTCCTCACTGCGGGGAAGGTTGCTTGTCTCCTTTCGAACACTGGACGCCTTCGTCGAACCTTCTCCCGGCCTTTCCTTGGACCTTGCCGCCTGAGTATAACTGAGGCAGCGTTTGGGGCAGGTTTTGTATCGATGGCCTGCCGCTCCGCACAAGTTGCAACACTTAGTCTGCTTACTGTCCTTGATCTGATGACCTTCCTCCTTGCAGTTCTTGCAAACAACCGTGCTGCAGTTGGCTGCCACGTGACCAGATTTGCCACAGGTGCGGCAAACTCTGGGCTGCCCAGCGTAGACCAAGAAGCCTCGACTTCCCCGATAGCGAAGCTGGAGGGAGGGTGGATGATGGCTCCACTGGGATCGACCTTCAAGGTCACCTTGACCTGCCGCTTGCTGGTCCAAATCCCAAAGGGGTCCTTGACATCAGTGCTGCTGCTGGCCACTTCGACGTACCTGGCGAGAAAGGTGAGTACATCCACCACCGGAACATGGGGGTTGTAGAGGTGAATCGTCACCATCCGGTCACGTTGTGACGAAAGCGTGAAGAGCGGCTCCCCTGTGAGGATCGGCAGTGGTGCCCGGTCCCCTTTCTCCTTGAACGCCTTCAGGAGCTTGATGCATCCCGCCACGTTCCGGAACGTCACGTCGAAGTATCCCCTGCTGGGGAAATCCTGCAGGCAGAAGACATCCGTAGCTTGAAATCCACAGCAATCGAAGAGGATTT
Source organism: Heterodontus francisci (assembly GCF_036365525.1). NCBI lineage: Eukaryota > Metazoa > Chordata > Chondrichthyes > Heterodontiformes > Heterodontidae > Heterodontus > Heterodontus francisci. Next base: position 53,494,694 of record NC_090392.1, on the reverse strand, counting down.
TCTTGATGAAGAAGGTGCGATCGACCGGTGCACCTCCTTCCTTGTCCTTCACGACCACCTGAATGGTGTTGTGCACTCCCAGGCCTGAAGCTTGAAGATTGGTTATAGCCATTTTACTCAAAGCCTACCAAGGATCAAAAGGCAATGATCATGGTCTCTTCTCAACCAAGTAAGCACTGATAAGAACAGATACTACACTTGATCTTAGCCAAAAGACCGAGAAGGTCTTGCTATTTTCTTTAACCACTTCCTGTGGAAAAGCATTCTAAACACCAACAACTCTGTGTAAATAAAATTGTCCTAAACTCTCCTCACACTCATAGTGACACTTAGAAATTGATACCCTTTTATCACTGACTCCTTAACCCAAGGGAATAGTCTTTCACTATCAACCCTATCAAAACCCTCCAGATCTTTAAAAAAAAACTCTATTAAATCTCCTCTTAGCCTTACCTGCCCTCGATGGTAGAGTGCCTTTAATTTGCTTCATTCACAAATCAGCAATTTCTAAAATGCATGTGAGTCAGTGTAGTAATGTCGGAACTGCATAAATCTCACAATACCTGCTTTCCTACACAAGTTTTTTTTTCCCGAAAGCAAAGAAAATATAATTTTGGTCGTTGACATGAAGTTGACAAGTTGGCCATTGCTGAGGGTTATTTAATGAAGAGCTGACACTCAGCTGATGAAAGCTGTACTATCTGTTGTGCAGGAGTTCCGAGGACTGTCCTGGTAGCATTTGCCAGAGTTAAGATGTCATATCCCTCTATCTAGTCCAGTTATTAAAATAAAATTCCACATTGCTGATGATTCTGCTGTTAATAACTGCTGTCGGACTCAAGACGTCTCCCTTGACAACTGTGACAAATCAGCTCCACACAGAGTGAGCCAGCAGCTGCCTTTCTCTTTTTAATTAAGCGTACTGAGAATTCTGGGATTGAAGAAAACAAGTATATTATCTCCAGCATCTTCTTGCTTGCAACGTGTAGACCAGTTTGAATGGTGATTAGCAAAAGGTGGCCACACTTCAACATTTGAACGAGCCAGATACTAACACTATATGGGCAGGATTTTAAAGGCCCTCCGCCACCGGGAACGGTGGCAGGGTCGGGGGTGGGGGGGGCAATGAAGATCGATATGGCGGAGGCCCGCCATCGACCCTGGCGTCGCAGGCCCCGTACCGATCTCAGTGGCGAGGCCTCGTTGCAGCCACCCTGCCTCTCAGTGACGGGACCCGCATTAAAATATGTAAATACCTACTTACCATGCAGCCCACAGCGATTCCGCCATCATGTTGCAATCTTCATTCTTGCCGCCGGCAATGCTGCGCCTTTGAATCCCCATTCGGGAAAACGTGGCGCGACACCTGTGGGGAGGGGGTAGGAGGTTTATTCCCTGTGCAGGAGGGGGGAGCAGGGTTAGAACACCTCGGATTGGTGGGGGGGGGGGGGGGGTCATGGGAAGGAGTAAAGGACAAAGGTGCTGAACCTTGTGGGGGGGGGGGGGGGCAGGTCAAATTTTCAATATAGGAATTCCAGGAGGGAAAAGGGCAGGAATGTTGTGTTACACCACTGAGGGGGGGGGGGGGAAGAATGCATTGAAGAGTCATTTCATTAATTTTTGCAAAACTTTAACTTAACTGGCCCTTTAAATGCAAATGTACATTGAGGGCTGTAAGCCCTTTAAAAATGGCGCCAGCACCTGCGCATTGGCGCCAGACACTACAGCTGGTGACGGCTCACCCGCCCCCGCCACATTATTGCAGGAGGCGGGCGCTGCAGCCGTGCAAAGCTGCCGCGTTTGAAATCGCGGCGGCTCCGTGACGTGATCCCCGTACGCATGGGTCGCATCTTTTTACATCTTAAAATGCAGCCCTATGCCGCCAAAGTATACATTGAAAAATTTTCATGACCGTAAACTTTTTTCTTCCTTCGCTGTCACTGAAACCGAATGTTCGTCGCAATGCTTCAGAATGCCATCTTGGATTTTAATCAGCTGACCTCAATGGAAATAAAAAAGTGGTGTGATGTAAAACAAGCTGACGATTCACTGTCACCTGTTTTACACTGTCACACAAAGTCAAAATCGACTCCATGCCTCTAAATTTAGCATTTGTTACAAAATGTAGGACACTAATTGGCCAAGAACTGTTGCAGCCATTTGCTGAACAAAGTTTTCTATTTTTACAAAGCCATGAATGTAACACCACAGATATACAGTGCTAAAGTCAAACAGCATCTTGATTACTAAGTCACCAAGACATTCAAGCCATGGACACATTGCAGAGATAACAAAGAGGCTGATCCCAAGTATCAGAGGTCTAAGATATGAGGAATGGCTAGAGAAACCTGGGCTTTTCAATCTTGAAAGGAAGCAACTTATTAAGGAATACAAGTCAGTAAATGGTATATCAAAAATAAATGTTTATTTAGTTAACCTGAAGTAAACTGATTAAACAGGCACTGGAGAAACTGGGGACTGCAGATTTAGGACTGGTGCAAGAGATGATAAACACTTGGAATGTACTTTCAGGTAGAGGAGAGGAGGCAAAAGTTTTAGAGTCATTTGCGACAGTTGAACGCTGTATGTTTTCTGGATGCATGGGCTAAGATGACCTTTATCATTGTTACATGTCAGGAGAAAGTTTAAACTCAGGAAGGAGATCTACAATTTGGAGATCTTGAGCAATAGCTCGAGTGGGAGCCTCTGTGATGAATCCTCATTTCAACACAGTAAGGTCGGCAGCAGCAAGATGCTATATGACATATTGATATCAAAATGCTACTATCTCTTTCACGGCAGGTTAAGTGTACGTCCCTTTTCTTATGGCGCTGAAGTCTTGTCAGAGCTGGCTGACACACCCAATAGTTAATCAGCCTCCGCTTAAACGGACCACACATCACAAATGAGTTATTGGTGTGCTTATGCTTGGTTAAGTATCCAGCTTTGACAAGATCTATTTCAAGCTTATTGCATTGATTTTGCTGTAATGGATGCCTGTGTGAATTCATACTGGAAGATCTCACACACGCAGTCTTGAGCTGAACTGTTGCTAGTTACTGGAGGGGCTCCTTCAGCTACACACAGTTGGCTGCACACAGAGGAAACATTGTCAGACATGGGCAGTTTTTGCTCTTCTGCATCTCTCAGGGTCAAATTTGGAAGACCGCTGTTAAATTTTGCCTCTATCATTCTATTGATTGTCACCTATACAAGAAAAAAACTAATTATCAAACAAGCCAGCTTTCTCTGACCTCCAGTGTCTCTACCTTTATCACAACTATACTGGACTCCCTTTATGTTATTGAACCTATTACAACAATCGGTGTTATTCTAAAATGTCCTGTCTTGTTCCTCCTTTGCCATCTAGAAGTGGTTCCTCATGTCTGTAGGCTTAATCTTTTGAAATCGGAATTCATCTATTACACATCTCATTTTGTTTCCCTCAGGACTTCAATAATTCATACCTTCTACAATCTAAAATGTTTTAAGTCCAAGCTTAGCATCATGAGGAGCAATTTCTTCACTCAGAGGGTTGTAAATCTTAGGAATTCTCTCCCCTGAAGGGTTGTGGATTCTTCATCGTTGAGTATATTCAAGGCTGGAATAGGTAGATTTTTGATCTCTCAGTGAATCAAGGGGTGTGGGGAGCAGGCAGGAAAGTGGAGGCAAAAGATCAGTATTAGAGAATACAAATGCTGAGAAAGGCTTTTCACAGTAATATTATATTACTATAATTTAGGCTGGCATTTCAGTACAATCCTGAGGGAGCACTGCACTGTCAGAGGTTGCCGACTTCAGGGAGAAGTGTTAAACTGAAACTCTGTCTGCCCTCTCAGGTGGATGTAAAATATCCTGTGCCACTATTTTGAAAAGAAGGGGAAGTTCTAGTGTCCCGGCCAATATTTATCCTTTAACCAACATCAGCCGATCATTCCCTGATCATCAGTTCTTTCTTTGTTCAGTTGCCTTTTTTCTGAAGCGAGACCAATGTCAAAGCAGGGCAAATATTCGAAGGTAATTTCGTCACAGATTCATGTGTGAGGAGGAGCTGGGCACGTGGAAGTTTAAGAAGGAAGAAAATTATCAGCAAAAAAAGGCTCTTTGAGACACGTTATACAGTCAGAGTTATACAGCACAAAAACAGGCCCTTCGGCCCATCGTGTCCATGCTGGCCATCAAGTGCCTATCTATTCTAATCCCATTTTCCAGCACTTGGCCCATAGCCCTGTATGCTATGGCGTTTCAAGTGCACATCTAAATACTTCTTAAATGTTGTGAGGGTACCAGCCTCTACCACCCCTCCAGGCAATGTGTTCCAGATTCCAACCACCCTCTGGGTGAAAAACATTTTCCTCAATTTCCCTCTAAACCTCCTGCCCCTTACCTTAAATCTATGCCCCCTGGTTATTGACACCTCCACTAAGGGAAGTTTCTTCCTATCTACCCTATCAATGCTGCTCATAATTTTTGTATACCTCAATCAGGTCCCCCCTCAGCCCTCTCTGTTCTAAGGAAAACAACCCTCACCTATCCAGTCTCTCTTCATAGCTGAAATACTCCAGCCCAGGCAACATCCTGGTGAATCTCCTCTGCACCCTCTCCAGTGCAATCACATCCTTCTTATGGTGTGGCGACCAGAACTGTACACAGTACTCCAGCTGTGACCTAACTAGTGTTTTATACAGCTCCAGCATAACCTCCCTGTTCTTATATTCTATGCCTTGGCTAATAAAGGCAAGTATCCCATATGCCTTCCTAACCACCTTATCTACCTGTGCTGCCTTCACTGATCTATGGACAAGTACACCAAGGTTCCTCTGACCCTCTGTACTTCCTAGGGTCCTTGTATATTCCCTTGCCTTGTTAGTACTCTCAAAATGCATCACCTCACACTTCTCAGGATTAAATTCCATCTGCCACTGCTCCGCTCATCTTACCAGCCCATCTATATCATCCTGTAATCTACGGCTCCCTCCTCACTATTTATGACACCACCACTTTTCGTGTCATCTGCAAACTTACTGATCATACCTGCTATTCACGTCTAAATCATTAATGTACACTACAAACAGAAAGGGTCCCAGAACCGATCCATGTGATACACCACTGGTCGCAGGCTTCCAAATGCAAAAACAACCTTTACCCATCATCCTGTGCCTCCAGCCACTAAGCCAATTTTGGATCCAATTTGCCAAATTACCCTGGATCCCATGGGCTCTTACCTTCTTGACCAATCTCCCATGCGGGACCTAATCAAAAGCCTTACTGAAGTCCGTGTAGACTACATCAACTGCTTTACCCTCATCTGCACACCTAGTCACCTCCTCCAAAAATTCAGTCAAATTTGTTAGACATGATCTCTCCCTGACAAAGCCATGCTAACTATCCCTGATTAATCCCTGCCTCTCCAAGTGGAGATTAATCCTGTCCCTCAGAATTTTTTCCAATAGTTTCCCTACCACTGATGTTAGACTCGCTGGCCTGTAATTACCTGGTTTATCCCTACTACCCTTCTTGAATAATGGTACCACATTCACTGTCCTCCAGTCCTCTGGCACCTCTCCTGTGGCCAGAGAGGATTTGAAAATTTGTGTCAGTGCACCTGCAATCTCCTCCCTTGCCTCACATAACAGCCTGGGATACATCTCATCTGGGCCTGGGGATTTACCCACTAAGCAAATGATTATAGCATCTCATGCACTAACACTACATTTGTTCTGGATATCTGGAAATGCACTCCATTACTACACATTAATGCTTACTCTCTCATTTAATTAGATTTCTCTCAACAGCAAAGTCAATATCCTGATAGCTCTTTACATACTTCATATGTATATTAGATATCTCACGGCGTTGCATCTGACTTGTCTCATTTTATCTCTCTATCACATGCATTTCCCTTTTATTCTGTTCTCTGATCTTCCTATATCTGCCTCCAACCTTTCTGTAATGATTTGTCAGCGTTATCTTTTTGCTCTCTTACTTTGTTGAATTTTTCTCTTGCTGACCTTTTGATTTCGGCTATTGATATGTATCCTCTATCAAATACTATTATTGCTCCACCTCTCTCATTGTCCACCACTTCTTTGATATCTTTCTTTGTCTTGATCTTTCTCTGTTGTATCTGTCTCTTTGTGATGTTTTGCACCCCTTGATGCTTTACTGTTATCTGCAACTTTATCCCTCTCATTATTTTTCCATGGGTCTCTCAGCTCCAACTTTCTTTTTCTTCCCCCAGCTCTCTGCCACTATCTCCTCCTGTCTCACTTTCCAAATATATCCCCGATCTCTTCCCTGATCTATCCCTTGTATGTTTCTGTCTCATACTTCCACTTGTTTTTTTTTCTCCCCACAGATCCTCTATATACCCAAAGTCTTTCTTCATACCAATCTACAAATAAAAATGTAAATGTCCCATACATCCAAAGGAGTGGGGCATAGCACAGGGCAGTAGTTAAAGGGCTTAAATGGCTGAAGGAGCAGAGAATGGATGTCTGCTAAAGCAGAAAGAGTAGGCCAGGGACAGGGCAGCAGTAATGAAGGAGTGGAAGGGATGCAGTGGGATAGTTAATTGTAATGTCCAGAAAATGAAGGCTGCCAGAGGAAAAGTAGGACCAAATATGAATGAAAGGCTGAAGGCCAGAGGAATCATGACTAAATTTGATTAAAAATATTAAATATTAAGAATTTAACAGGAAAAAAATCTTGCCTTTCTTGCAGGAAAAGAAGTTGAATAAAAATTGGGAAACACTTCTTTAAGCCTCACACGATGGTGCAAGAAACAGTGGTCAGGACACTGGAAGAACTTCCCTATTCTTTCACATCAACCTGAGATGGCAGTTTAGTGTCTAATTCAAAAGACGTTACCTCCAACAGTTCAGCAATACCCTAAAATTTTGGGATAGATTATGTGCTCAAGTTCGTTAATTGGTGCTCGTATAGGAGAGGTTATCTGGGGTAGAAGGGAGTGTGGAATTCCGAGACACAAACAGATCAGCCATGATCTTAATGAATGGTGGAGCAGGCTAGAGGGGCCGAACGGCCTACTCTGCTCCTAATTCAGATGTTTGCAGGTTTGTATGCTTGAACCCACAACTTTCTAACTCAGATGTGAGCATGCTACCAACTGAAAAAAGCCTGTATAAAATGGCTTCTATAAAACTGGTGCTAATTAATTTTATGTATCATGCAAGCATGTTCAGAACATGAAAAAAATGTCACACAAGAAAAAAAATCATTCCGTCTATCAAGTTTACCCTTCTAGTATTCGAACTCAGCCAGAATAGCATGCAACTGCATCTTGAGCTCTGCTGATACCTTGATCTCTGCTACCTTCTTTGGGAGATTATTTCAAATGAAAATTCACCAATTCAAATTTGTACCAGTTTGTCCTACTGGTCAGACTTACCTTATAGTAATAGTCTGGGTACATTTATGTACAGTATGCAATAATTTATGTGTGTCAGTAAGGTCTCATTTTAACATCCTGCTCTCTATATTGTCAGCTTCCATAATCTTTTCCTCATAGCCATTCTCTTCATACAACATTGTTCTTGCTTCTGTTCTCTACATCCTCCCCAATGTTTTTATGTCCCTTTTGATGGCCAAAATTCTATGTAGAATTCCAAGTAAATTCTGAGGAGAGCATTACAAAACCTCACATAACCTTAGTAGGCTGATATTCAACTATTTTGGCTAAATGAGATAATTTGAGGTCTGAAAGAAAGAAGAGAAAGACGGCTACATCTAAAGCAATTTTCATGACCCCAGAACATCCCAAAGCACTTTACAGTCAATGAAGTACTTTTAAAGTGGAGTCACTGTTATAATGTAGGAAATACAGCAGCCAATTTGCACACAGTAAGATCTCACATACAGCAATGAACCAATGACCAGATAAACAGTTTTGGTGGCATTGGTTGAGGGATAAATATTGGCCAGACCTCCTCTGCTCATCTTTGGATGATGCCAGTCAATATTTTAGCTCTAACTGAGAGGACAGATAGTTCCTCTTTTTAAAGTGTCAACTGAATTAGTGCAGTAAAAGCAAAATACTGCAGATGCTGTAAATCCTAAATAAAAACAGAAAGTGCTGGAAATACTCAGCAAGTCTGGCAGCATCTGTGGAGAGAGATAGTGTTCCTGACACAGTGCTATGAAAAGTGTGAGCAAATATCAAAAAATAGGGCACAAAAGTTATCCTGTACTGCACAACTTTCCAGCTATTAAAATTAATATGAACTGATTCATTTTGAACAGTGACTAAAATTTTGACATGTGCTCTCACTGCACGGAACTACTCAGTGTCAGAGATACACACTGATGAAGTCTACTTCCTGCAGTGTTAGTCCTAACGCAAACCAGAGCAGCTAGTCTGCCTTCAGGTTAATTAGTCACTTTTGAATCAGAACAGTTGCCATGTAAGGGCTACAAATAGCACTGGAATGAAAAAACCGGAGCACAGTGAAGAAAGTAGAGCAATAAAAGGGCCAGGTTTACTGATAGCATCAAATATAATCTACAGCAAACTATGAAAACGAAAGGAATGTCAGTTCCAGTTCTCAAAGACATCAAACAAATTGTGGGGGTGAGTTTTTTCCTAGCGGCAGCAATCTCAACGTCCAGAAAAAGCGATGCTGAGATCCCCGCGTCGCCTCTTCTCCAGAAGGCCCGCCAAATCTAGTGCCAACCAGGCACTTACGTGGACAGCGGCGGGCTTTTCACAGGATCAAGTACCCCATCGCCGGAAGTCCCGCTCTTGGAGAGCTGCCAGCCAATCAAAGTCCGGCAACTACAGCACCCTGCAGACGGCAGGGTGGTGGCTCTCAGTGGGCCCCCGCTTCCCGATGCTGGATCCCTCATTCAGGTACTGTGCCTTTAAATGAGGCCCCCCCCCACCCACCCACCATCCCACCCAATTTTATGCTTTCCCCACCTCCAAACCCACCACGGGGGAGAGCGTAAAATTCCCTCCATGCAGTCATAGGATGAGACGAGGATCAATGTGGTATCATTCAACCATGCAGCAGATGATATTAGGAAAGTTTAAAAGAAGTAAGGATGACTGTCAATCGTAAGACTACTGTTAAGACCAAGGTGGAAGTAACGCACTGTTAATTCCGTCCCACTATTCCACAGGTCACAGCATATTAGTAGAGATTTTCCCACCTACCGGAGAATAACCAAATTAAAGATTCTATTTCTCCCCCAGAATAAAGCACACCACACCAGGTTTCTTTAAACAGCAACAAAATTAACTATTGATTAATAAACTAAGTCTTATACAATAATGAGATAACTCTATGTGAAAGGATTCTTTACAAACTTCTTATTCTTCCTAACCCTCATGCACACACACATACATTAAAAAAAACATTAACCGGGGCAAAGGAATGTTTTGGTTTACAGTTGTTTCTTAAGAATAAAAAGGAAAAAATAAAATGATTGAGTTTATCACTTTCTGGTAGGATGTTTCCGGTAAAGTAAGGTGACCGAGAGTCGAATATTCGGATGCCACTCGAAGTATCTCCAGGCGAGGGCGATGAACAGTCTGTGATGGATCGGCTTTCAAGGCAATTTGTCTGCAGCAGACATCACACAGTTCTTTCAGCAAAGGGTGTAGCAAAAGATCTGCTTATTTTGAAGTAGCAGTCTAGCAATAGAAGCTTTCTTGATTTTTTAGGATCTCCCAAAACACAAGAGGCAACAAGAATCTCTCTTGAGGTAGGGATTCTTCAGACTGGAGGCAATAGGAATCTGCTACCTTTAAAAATGCAGGGCTTGCTCTCTACAAAGCAATTTTCCTCAACAGAGAGCAGCAACTTCTCTTTTCCTGGGTCTTTTCTCTCTCCAGGGGACTTTTCCTCTCTCCAGGCAGTCTGCAGCCACCATCTTAAATGTAGGATTTCTTTCCAAGAGTTGTAGCTCTTCCTTTACAGAGAGAGTTCTTTTTCTGTAGTCTGCAAACAGGACCCACTGCATCCTGCCTGTCCAGCTTACTGGTTTTTCACAATGCAGAAGTGAAACTAAAACTCTAACAATAGTCATTTGGTAGTACAGAACTTGACAACTGCTGAAAATAGAGACATATAGTCGAAGTCTTTTGTCTGGAACTCATCAGGACAATATGTAAAAATAACCAATGTAAGGGAAAACGACAACTTATACTACATGGGAAGTGAGTGCTGATTGGTTGGCAAGTGAACTCTGATTGGTAGAGGCGTTGCCATGGAGAATGCACTAGTTTACAGTGACTGACAGTTAACTGCCAAGCTTTGTTTGAAATTTAAACCAGGCAGCTTGTCTCTGATTGGTCAAGGCATTGCCCTGAGGAATGAACCAGCGAATGGCTGTCACTTATTTTGTTCAGCTGAAACAGGTGCAGACAGAAAGAACATGTGCACACATTGCACCTGTTCCAGCTGAACAAAATAAGTGACAGCCATTCGTTGGTTCATTCCTCAGGGCAATGCTTTTACCAATCAAAAGAAAACAGACTCTAAGAACCACACACACCAAATTACAGCTGCGACAGCTTTGTTCCAATTATAAGAAAGATGATTTATTATCTGCAGGTATGGGGTTTGTAATTTTCTAATTTGCTGTGTCTGAGTCACTGATCACGTGTGAAAGGACCAAAATTGATGGTTGCTGAAGATCCGTTGTCTATTGAGCAAAGGTTGAGCATGGTCGTGGCCCCTGTTAGTCACCATTGATTCCACCTTCACAGGATCACCAGTAACACATAGGTTATTACTTGACAACAGAAGTTGAGCAGTCTTCTGTTACAGTGTGTGAACAAGCTCGGGTAACAGCCCAGTTACCACTTCACTGCAGCAAAAATTGTTTGCTGTGTAAATTACTGTTGAGTAAGGTATATAATCAGTGTCTTCTTAAAAATAAACCTCAAGCACACAGGACGAGAACACAGTGGTGGCAGCTTTACGTACTGTTCTTATTGATGTTGCTAAGGGATTGGGCTACACACTACATGAAGACTGCTGGTTTCAGTGGCTTTGGAAACAGAATACAAAGCCTTGCACAAGACAATGGGCAAACTACAAACCAGCTTCCACCAAAAAATGCATACCGGAGCACAGAAACAGGCAGGGAGTTCTTGAATCACTGTCATTACCTCACTAATGGCTCTTTCTGGACAAATAACAGGAGAAGCTGCAACACGTCTGCAGGCTGCCATAGTTGGAATAGGAAAGGCTCTCCCTGGCTTATTGACATATCTATCTGGGTCTGCATCAAACCAAGGCAGGTAGCAGGGTTGCAAGCAGATTTCCTTCTTACTAGAAGATCATACAGAAGTAAATCAGTAGATGCATGATTGTGCCATGGGTCAGCACAACAGTGTATCCCAGTAATGATATTCACTCAACACACATTTATTGTCACTAAATTAAACAAATTTTAAACATTACAATAACTTATTTAGAGATACAGCACTGAAACAGGCCCTTCGGCCCACCAAGTCTGTGCCAACCATCAACCACCCATTTATACTAATCCTACATTAATCCCATATTCCTACCACATCCCCACCTTCCCTCAATTCCCCTACCACCTACCTATACTAGGGGCAATTTATAATGGCCAATTTACCTATCAACCTGCAAGTCTTTGGCTGTGGGAGGAAACCAGAGCACCCGGCGAAAACCCACGCAGTCACAGGGAGAACTTGCAAACTCCACACAGGCAGTACCCAGAATTGAACCTGGGTCGCTGGAGCTGTGAGGCTGTGGTGCTAACCACTGCGCCACTGTGCTGCCCATTATTTATTGTTTATGTTACAATGTACCCTTATTTTGTCAGTAAACAAAAAGCTGGTTGGAAAATATAGGTGACATATCTTTATAAATGAATCGTTTGCGTGGCTATATCTGTATAAAGAACCAGAGACAGGTTTCAATGGAAACATCCACCTCATCTGTGAAGTTTCTACCATTGACTATTTCTCTGCAGGAACATAATCCTTGTCCTTTTCTTCATCCACTTCCTGGAGCCTCACTTCCTACTGTTCATCTTTCGTACATGATAGAATAGATAGAGAGTAACTGTTTCCACTGGCAGAAGGGCCGGTAAGCAAAGGGCACAGATTTAAGATCATTAGCAAAAGCACCAAAGGGTTGATGAAGAGACATTTCTTTTTAAGCAGGAATTTATAATGATCTGGAATGAACTGCCTGAAAGGGTGGTGGAAGTAGATTCAACAGTAACTTTCAAAAGGAAATTAAATATATAGATGAAAAGGAAAAATTTGCAGGGAAAGGGCTGGTGAGTAGGCTTAATTGGATAGCTGTTTCAAAGAGCTGGCACAGACACAATGTGCCAAATGGCCTCCTCTGTGCTATATAATTCTATGTGTATGCCTCCTTCAGTAGCAATACTGTGTTGCATACATCATACCAATATTATTCTGCCAACTAGTTCTGGCTGATATTACAAGGCACATCCGTACTAGTTTAGAAAATATTTAACATCCCAAAGGCATGCTTTATTATTTGTCTTCCTGTAGAATCTGACACATTCTAAGTCTTTCATTAAAGGCTTTGGATACTCTGTGAACGTAGCTGCAGCCAAGTTGTGAGCTGTCAGTCCATTTCTCCCAAGATTGTGCTCAGCAACCTATTTTCTATCTTGAATAGCTGTAGATTGAATCACAATATGGGCACCTTTAGCATTGCCAAGAAAACAAGCAGCTACTTCCACAATTTTCTGCTTGTGATCACATACCATCTGTACATTAAATGAGCAGTAACCCTGTCTATTGACAAAAGGGAGGGCGCTGTGAAATGGTGCATGAATAATGATGTGTGTGCAGGAAATGTTGTCCTGTCCTCGGAGAACACTACACATCTGGAAAAAAATTTGCATGCACATCCAGCGCTGTTGTCATTTGGCAGTTCAAAGAGTGGGTCATGTAATGAGTTCTTTTATGTTGTCTGACGGAACATAAATGAGATGCGTGGAGTCCAGTTAGTTGAAGATCTCAAACAGGTTTATTAACAGCTAAACTATTAGATACAGTACAGAGCAAACTATTTACAGAATCTTCATCTGGGGATACAGTTGCAAAATGACTAAGGCTTGTAGTCACATGACTGCATCCTGGTACTTAGCTCATTAGCATACTGAGATCTTAAAGGAACATCACTCTTAAAGGCAATCATACAACAGGTCACAGAACTCAATAATGCAGCAAGGTGTCAGTTGTGACTCAGTAGGAAGCACTCTCACCTCTCCAGAGACTTGAGCACAAATCTAAGCTGGCACTTCAGTGCAGTGCTGCATTGTCGGAAGTGCTTTTTGTTTTGAATGAGACATGAAACTGAGGACCTGTCTACCCTCTCAGGATGACATAAATAGTGACACTATTTGAAGAGGGGCAGAGTTTTCCATTGGGTCCTGGTCAATATTTATCCATCATCCAAAATTACTAAAAACAGATTAATAGGTCATTGTCACATTCCAGTTTCTGGGCCTAAATTGGTTGCTTTGCTTCCTACACTACAACAGTCACGACACATCAACAGTACTATAAAGAGCTTTGGACAACCTGAGGTTGTAATAGTCAATAAGTAAATGCTTGTCTTTCTTTCAGTGAATTGCATACTAACTGATCCTAGTATTAACTCAAAATGACATCTGAAGAACTCAGTTGCTTAAATATTTAATACAATGGCAACTTTAACTTGCCCTGCTAGTAGATGATTGGTGCAGATCCAGTTGCAGAATTTAAGTCAGGTCTAGGTCTTTGCTGAATTCCACCTCCTCACACACTGGTCCTGATAGTACTCTTAGTGCTTTGGGTTGTACTTAGTCCTCAAGGACCAACTTCATTACCTGGCCATGGTGTCCCGCTGTTCTTGCACCTCTTCCTCCAACATATCCAGCGATAAACATGTTACTGCATGTCAGTAGTGGGGAAAATTCTAGAGTCCATTATCAAAGATTTTAAGCAGAGCACTTGAAGAACAGCGATAGAATTGGACAGAGTCAACATGGATTTACGAAAGGGAACTCATGCTTGCCAAATCTACTAGAATTCTTCGAGGATGTAACTAGTAGAGTTGATGATGGGGAGCCAGTGGATGTAGTTTATTTGGACTTTCAGAAGGCTTTCGACAAAGTCCCACCTAAGAGATTAGCGTACAAAATTACAGCGCTTGGGATTGGGGGTAGCGTATTACGATGGATAGAAAATTGGTTGGCAGACAGGAAACAAAGAGTGGAATAAACGGGTCTTTTTCCAAATGGCAGGCAGTGACTAGTGGGGTACCGCAGGGTTCGGTCCTAGGACCCCAGCTATTCACAATATATATTAATGATTTAGATGAGGGAAGTAAATGTAATATCTCCATATTTGCAGATGACACAAAACTGGGTGGGAGGGTGAGTTGTGAGGAGGATGCAGAGAGGCTTCAGGGTGATTTGGACAAGTTGAGTGAGTGGGCAAATGCATGGCAGTATAATGTGGATAAATGTGAGGATATCCACTTTGGCAGCAAAAGGAAGGCAGATTATTATCTGAACGGCTATAAACTGAGAGAGGGGAATATGCAGCGACACCTGGGTGTTCTCGTACACCAGTCGCTGAAGGTAAGCATGGAGGTACAACAGGCGGTAAAAAAGGCAAATGGTATGTTGGCCTTCATAGCGAGAGGATTCGAGTACAGAAGCAAGGATGTCTTGCTGCAATTATACAGGGCCTTGGTGAGGCCACACCTGGAATATTTTGTGCCGTTTTGGTCTCCTTATCTGAGGAAGGATGTTCGTGCTATAGAGGGAGTGCAGCGAAGCTTTACCAGACTGATTCCTGGGATGGTATGACTGACGTATGAGGAGAGATTGAGTCTGTTAAGATTATATTAGCTGAAGTTCAGAAGAATGAGGGGGGGAATCTCATAGAAACCTATAAAATTCTAACAGGACTTGACAAGGTAGATGCAGGAAGGATGTTCCCGATAGTAGGGGAGTCCAGATCCCGGGGTTATAGTCTAAGAATATGGGGTAAACCGATAGGACTGAGTTGAGGGGAAATTTCTTCACCCAGAGAGTGGTGAGCCTGGGGAATTCGCTATCACAGAAAGCAGTTGAGGCCAAAACATTGTATGTTTTCAAGAAGGAGTTAGATATAGCTGTTGGGATGAAAGGGATCAAAGGATATGGGGGGAAGCGGGAACAGGTTACTCAGTTGGATGATCAGCCATGATCATAATGAATGGCGGAGCAGGCTCGAAGGGCTGAAGGGCTGAAGGGCCTACTCATGCTCCTATTTTCTATGTTTCTATGCACCATATTACTTAAAGCCTCCTGCTACCAGTAAGCATGGGATACATTTGCCTGCTTCATTTTTATCTTTATCTCGATGACGAGGCTGGGCTCAGAAAAGGCAAGATCCCGAACCTGTGTCAGCTTCTGCACTCGACTTGATTTAACTCGGGACTGAAATGGGAACAGTTAGAGCAATTTGAGAAACATTTTAATTCAATTGCTGCTTCACAAATAGTTAACATGGAAAAATACCCTTCACCATTATTATGCCTGACACTTTTTTGTTTGCAGGACTAATCTAATTAAAATATGGTACTTTAAAGCCGACGCTAATATTTACTCCTCTTTAACATCACCTTAGCATGGGCAGTATAGCTAATTTTCAGCGTGAGTTAGACCCCAACATCCCCCAACACGATTCATCTTTAATTTATTGAGTTTAATATTTCTAAAGTTATTTGCTTCAGCCATTTTAGTAGCGAGTTCAGCAAGCAAAACTAAAACCATAAATAAATCACATGGAGTAGTGATACAGTGAATTATACTTTTTGAATCAGTTAAGTCAAAACTGCTTGCAGATTTTAACTGGCAAGTTGTTCCATTGAAGAAAACTTTCAAAGGTAGATTTTGAAATCTCACCTGCCATGTGTTACCTCACTCACAGTAAGACCGTACCAGAGAATTGTGTCCCAGTAGACAGTAAATCATTTGCAATGCACCTGCGATTTTCCAATATGTGCTCAAGACAGCTGAGGACCCAGAAAATCAACCCCTTTACTATTAATTCGCCAGCTCCCCCAGTCTATTGGTTAAAGGCTCTGTCTGTTGTTGTACTAAGTCATGAGTTCAATGATCTCAGCCATTGCCACCACCTCTGAGCTACAGAAGAGGAATTTCAGCCAAGGCTCGCCCTCCTGATCGCTACCTAGCTGAAGAACACATTTGTGGAATTATCAGGTGAGACAGCATCAGACTCAACTGAAATGATCTCTGTGGTGACGATAATCGGCCCACATTCACCACTTAGGTTGAATGTTAAAGAATAGCCAGTTGGACGAGGGACCGGAAGGTGAATGGTTGTCATAAGAATTCAGGACAGGATCAAAGAAAACTAGGAAATCCACTATTTTGTGGAAATGGAGAGCTATGGAATGACAATTTTTGAGTCAGTTCAAGGATATTTTTCAAGCCGTATTAATTGCCGAATTTAGCATGACCAATAGCATTGATCAATCCATATTCATTTTACCTTCCAGTCCCTGGACAATTCTGCTAATAAATTAAGAAGCAAAAAAGAGAAATAAAAACTTACTGGAGGGCAGACAATGTCACCTTGATGGATGCATTTGTGACCCAACCCATATTTTGCCTTCACAGCCAGAGCACCTTGCTTTTTATATAGTATTCTCTCATGTACATCTTGCCTAGCAACCAACAATTAGGTTAGTGTTGCTAGGGCAAAAAGCAGCTAAATTCAGAAACAAGGCCTGAAAAATCAACACCAGGGATTGGACAAAACGTCTGACTGAGGTTACCATGAGAACTATTTCTGTTGTATCGTGCCTGCAGAAGCACAGGACCTTTTGACTTTACTAGTAGAATTAGGACATAGCAAGCAGAAATAAATGTGCTGGATTAATTCCTCATTAATCTTACCAATGTTAACTTTTGAGCATATTTTCCATTTACGAATTATGTTCTTTGTTATGTAATTGCTGTATTTAAAAAGCTCAGCAGATCCTAACCAGATCAAATGTTAGGGTCTCTGACACATCAACCTGAATTCATATAGTGCCTTTAACATGATAAAACGTTCCAGGGCACTTCACAGGAGCATTATAAACAAAATTTGACACCGAGCCACATGAAGAGATTAAAGAGATACATCCCCATCTTGATCCCAAATCACTCGAATCTACAGCCATCCTTCCACGCAAATACAGTTAGTACAATATTCCTCAATTATGGATGATCTTTGGAATAACAATAATGATACATTTAATTCTTGCATACTTTACAATGGATTTTCAATCAGCAAGTCCATCATGGAAAATCCATCCCCCTACCAAAAATTCAATATCTGTCAATTGTTCTTGCCCCAAACAATGGCTCATTGTGCACTGAAAGTAATAATTTCCATTATATTTCCAATTCCACTTCAGTGCAACTCACTAAGGTCAATTCTAATAAGATCATATCCAAAAGAGAACTCTTATCATTTCTTTTGGGCCTCCTTATCTCGAGAGACAATGGATACGCGCCTGGAGGTGGTCAGTGGTTTGTGAAGCAGCGCCTGGAGTGGCTATAAAGGCCAATTCTGGAGTGACAGGCTCTTCCACAGGTGCTGCAGAGAAATTTGTTTGTTGGGGCTGTTGCACAGTTGGCTCTCCCCTTGCGCCTCTGTCTTTTTTCCTGCCAACTACTAAGTCTCTTCGACTCGCCACAATTTAGCCCTGTCTTTATGGCTGCCCGCCAGCTCTGGCGAATGCTGGCAACTGACTCCCACGACTTGTGATCAATGTCACACGATTTCATGTCGCGTTTGCAGACGTCTTTATAACGGAGACATGGACGGCCGGTGGGTCTGATACCAGTGGCGAGCTCGCTGTACAATGTGTCTTTGGGGATCCTGCCATCTTCCATGCGGCTCACATGGCCAAGCCATCTCAAGCGCCGCTGACTCAGTAGTGTGTATAAGCTGGGGATGTTGGCCGCTTCAAGGACTTCTGTGTTGGAGATATAGTCCTGCCACCTGATGCCAAGTATTCTCCGAAGGCAGCGAAGATGGAATGAATTGAGACGTCGCTCTTGGCTGGCATACGTTGTCCAGGCCTCGCTGCCGTAGAGCAAGGTACTGAGAACACAGGCCTGATACACTCGGACTTTTGTGTTCCGTGTCAGTGCGCCATTTTCCCACACTCTCTTGGCCAGTCTGAACATAGCAGTGGAAGCCTTACCCATGCGCTTGTTGATTTCTGCATCTAGAGACAGGTTACTGGTGATAGTTGAGCCTAGGTAGGTGAACTCTTGAACCACTTCCAGAGCGTGGTCGCCAATATTGATGGATGGAGCATTTCTGACATCCTGCCCCATGATGTTCGTTTTCTTGAGGCTGATGGTTAGGCCAAATTCATTGCAGGCAGACGCAAACCTGTCGATGAGACTCTGCAGGCATTCTTCAGTGTGAGATGTTAAAGCAGCATCGTCAGCAAAGAGGAGTTCTCTGATGAGGACTTTCCGTACTTTGGACTTCGCTCTTAGACGGGCAAGGTTGAACAACCTGCCCCCTGATCTTGTGTGGAGGAAAATTCCTTCTTCAGAGGATTTGAACGCATGTGAACGCATATCATTTAGTGTTTACCATTTTGTGTATTTCTTTCAGACATGCACGATGCTTCAGACAAGAAGACGGGACACGTACTCTCTCAATTCCATTATGTAATCAGTCACCAAGAAGTACTAGGTATGTGTTGTGGCTCAGTGTTTGCACTCTCACCTTTGGGTCAGAAGATTTTGGGTTTGAGTCCTCCTCCAGAGATTTGAGGACAAAATCTAGGCTGACACTCCAGTGTGGTACTGAGGGGGTGCTGCACTGTTGAAAATGCTGACTCTTGGATAAACTAAAACCCTGTCTGCCCTCTCAGGTGAATGTAAAAGATTCCATTCCAATATTTTGAAGAAAAGTAGGAGAGTTCTCCCTGGTGTCCTGACCAATATTTATCCCTCAAGCAACATTGCTGAAACAGGTTATCTAGTCATTAGCACATTGCTGTGTGCAAATTGATGCTGTTCTTCCTATTTCAACAGTGAGCACACTTCAAAAGTACTTCATTGACTATAAAATGCTTTGCAACATCCTGAGGTAGTGAAAGGCACTATATAAATGCAAATCCTTTTTCTTTCCTTCTTGAGAGCAGTTTGATTGACTGAGAAGCATCTAATCTCCATGTCTATCTCTAATAGCAGAGGCTGAGTTTGAAGACTGAATATGTGATTTTAGTTTGAGTCTAACTATGTTTCTCATAACAGTGAAATGGTTTGATCACAGATAATGAAATCGCAAACATCCAGAAAAGATAATAAAATATCTTGCCTATTTTGATCATTTAATATCTTAAAATGACTAGTGCACAGCAATTGACTGAAAATAATTATTGATTATTTGTCTAAAGCATTTTCAGAACTTTGCCCCGGATCATGCAGTAAAAGATGTGCACGCGTATGTAGGAATCAAGCAATTCCAGAATCAGTATATAAGCTATTAGACCTGACAAACCTGTAAGTATAACTTAAGATCTATAGGGGAATCATCTCTTTGAAATTACTTTCATTTAAATTTGTCATTGTTAAACACATTTCAGTGCAAATGAAAGATCTATTTTTATCCAAAGCATTCCCAGTTAAAATATCATACTGACATGCTAGGCCCCCACCTGCCAAGAATGAGGAACATGAATTTTGTCATGAACATTGATTTTAAACTGTTACTGAGTGAAGAAAGGACTTGTTAAACAGATTAGCCGTGTCTGGAAAATCCATTCGCATATTAACAGAAGGTGATTGGAAGGACAAAGGACCATTCCCTGACACATTCAACCCACAATGGACCTTGATCACCAGGTATTGTTTGTAAGAGGAGCATTCCAGAGATGGCTATAGTCTAAAACGTGGTCAGACCAGTTAACATACGACTAACCTGCTTGGCAACCTGGGTTTTTCTGAATTGTACAAACAGATTGAAATCAGAGAGAGTGTCTGTTTGCTCCTGGACTGAGAAAATCTCTCTCCTGTCTGCTCCCATCTCTTTCTCACAAGCCTCTGAATCCACTGAAGACACATGAACCCCAAGAAAGGAAAGTCTTCTACAGCGAACAAGGTTTAAGAAGAATACTGGGCCCCAACGAAAAGCAAGATCTACCTACAATCAAGGATTCTACAGTGAGCTTGAAGAACCATAACAAAAACTCTTCAGATATTGCCTCAAACTTTTCCACTTTATTTTTCTTCTGCTCTTTTCTGTCTCTATTTGCATGTGTGTGTCACGTATGCATGCTAGCGTGGATGCATTGTATATCAGTAGGCATTAACCAAATTAGAGTTTAAGTTTAATAAATTTAAACTTTTCTTTTTTAAACCTAAGAAAGCCTGTTCATGCTGGTTTCTTTGCCTTATAATTGGAAAGGATTCACCAAAGGGGAGCTAAAAACATAGTGTACTTAAAAATTAAATCCTGTTACAGTAAGACAAAGTGAAGGTTGAGAGGGACCCCTAGACAACTTTCTCACTCGGCCGTAACAGAAATTTGGGTGCCAGCATCTGGAATTGACCCACAGACAGGTTTTCTTGTAGTTGTGTGTGATTAAATATTAACACGTTTGCAACTGACGCTAGTAGCTCTCCAAGCCAGAGAGAAGTAACTTGGGATAAGTTAAAAGCACTGTCTATGGAGGAGTTGAGGACAATTCCTGAGCAGTGTGGGATCACTGTATGTGGCAAGGCTAGGAAGTCTGAACTCCTAAGGCTAGTGGCCAACCATTTTTCTCTTGAATCTGAAGAAGCAGAAGCAGGGTTAGAAGTAGACCCAGACAGGGTACTGCTAGCAAAGATACAATTGGAACAAAGGAAACTTGAATTAGAAGACAGGAAAAAGAGAGAAAGAGGCAGGAGAGGGTGAAAGAAAGAGTCTTCCAAAAGGAACCTGAAGAAAAAGAGAGAGAGCAGAGAAAGAAAGCAAGAGAAGAGAGAGCAAGAGAAAGAATATTCCAGAAAGAATGCAAAAAAGAGAGCTGATGTGGCTTGAGTTAACTAGGACGCGACAGTGTAATCCCAGTGAAAGCATGGCCAATATGGAGGAGCATAATTCAGGGCAGGGTACAAAATTGCTAAAGTTAGCTCAGTTAATTCCAAAATTCAATGAGGAAGATGTGGAAGAATTTTTTGGGTCCTTTGAGAAACTGGCAAGGCAGCTAAAATGGCGAGCTGAGACCTCGCCTCTTTTACTACAAAGCAAGCTAATAGAAAAAGCCCATGAGGTTTATTCCCTGTTGCCAGATGAGAGTTCATTAAATTATGAACTAACCAAAAATGCTAACCTCGGGGCATATGAATTGGTACCCGAAGCCTATCACCAAAAGTTTAGAACCCTCAAGAAGCAAGCTAATAAAACTTCTCTGGAGTTTGAAAGAATGAAGCAGCTGGCTTTGACCAGTACCACTCAGCTATGAGAATTCTTTTAGGGGAATTTAAACACTCTCATCCACTCTCCATAAAGACTCATGTAGAGGAGCAGAGGGTCCAGAGAGCCCGGCAAGCAGCCGTTCTGGCCAATAAGTTTGCTTTAATTTATAAGTCAGTTTCCCAGGGGAGAACCTTTCCTAATCACCCCCACAAATCCAAAAAGTTCCAAGGGTAAGAAGATGATAGGAGCCCAAGTAGTCCTGGGAGAGAAAGGAAAGCAGGGGGCCCTCCTCTAACCAAAAAGGAAGGTGCTGTGAGAAAGAGTGAGACCCAGAGACCTGTGTGCTTCCATTGTAATAAAGAAGGGCATGTAAAAGCTGACCTCTGGAAACTAACGTGAAAACTGGTAGCTTTCACCCTATCTACTCAGTCTAGATCCCTCATGATTTTGAACACATCTATCAAATCTCCTCTCAATCTTCTCTTCTCTAAGGAAAACAGCCCTAGCTTCTCCAATTTACCCATGTAACTGAAGTCTGTCATTCCTGGAACCATCCTTGTAAATCTTTTCTGCACTCTCTCTAAAGCCTTCACATCATTCCTAAAGTGCGTAACGCACTGATGGCTGGAGGTTTATGCTCCCTAAACAAGCAGGCTGGTGGTGGGGGGGGTGGGGTGTAAAATTGAATAGGAGGTGGGGGGAGGGCTGTTCCCGACCCTCTGCCAACCCTGCTGCAATTTTACGTGGGACGGCAGTGAGAAATGGCCCGCCCGCCCCAGGCCAATCATGGCGCTTAATTGGCCAATTAACTGGCACTGGGTATTTTGCCCTTCGCAGCTGGATGGCAAAAGCCTCAAAAACCAGGCGGCTTTCCTGCGGCCTGGTGGGGGAACCCTCCTGACAGGGCACCCTGTGCCCCACAGAGGGCTGCCCCCGAAGTTACAGCTGCCCCTAATGCACAACACTCCCCTCGGCCCTCTAACCGACTCCCCCTTGCCTCACTGGGGCCCAAACAATTGTCCCCGGTGAGGCCCTAAAAACCTACCTCAGTTCTAGGGCCATCCTTCACCTTCTTGCGATGGCTGGGTGTAATCCCAGCAGTGGCCACTGCTCCCGGTGGCACTGCTGGGACTAAGAGCTGCTAGCCCGCTGATTGGCAGGCAGCTCCATTAGGCAGGACATCCCACCTTAGGGAGGCGGAAATCCCACCCAAGGTCAATTAAAGGCCTTGGGAGCAGAAAATCCCAGTCTGGCTCCCCAGGCCAGGTGGAAGCAGGCTTGCCACCAACTTTTCCGCTGGTGGACGGGGCCACCCGCCCAACAAAAAAATCCGGCCAATTATCCATTTGAAGCTCATCATCACTTCTGTGCTTTTGTACTCTATGCCTCTATTTATAAAACCCAAGATCCTGTGTGCCTTGTTAACCACTTTCTCAACCTGCCCTGACACCTTCAATGATTTGTGCACACTCAGGTTTCTGTGTTCCTGAAGCCACTTTGGAACTGCTTCTCTTCATTCTTCCAACCAAAATGTATCGCTTCACACTTCTCTGCATTGAATTGCATCTGCCACTTGTCCGCCCATTCCATTCTATGTTGTCTTGAAGTCTATCACTATCCTCCTCACTACACCTTCAAGTTTTGTGCCACATTTAAATTTTGAAATCGTGCCCTGTATACCCAAGTCTAAGTCATTCATATATAGCAAGAAAAGCAGTGGGCCTAGTAAGGACCCCTGGGAAATCCAGTCCAAGAAACAACTGTTCACAACTACTGTCTGTTTCCTGATGCTCAGCCCACTTTGTATCCATGCTGCCACTATCCCTTTTATTCGATGGGCTTTAACTTTGCTGACAAGTCTATCATGTGGCACTTTATCAAACAGCTGTGGAAGCCATATACACCAAATCAACCCTCTCTTACCTCAATAAAAATAACTCAATCAAGTTAGTTAAACACGATTTGTCTTTATCAAATCCATGGTGGCTTTACTTAATTCTCTTTCTCTTTGGCCTCCTTGTCTCGAGAGACAATGGGTAAGCGCCTGGAGGTGGTCAGTGGTTTGTGAAGCAGCACCTGGAGTGGCTATAAAGGCCAATTCTAGAGTGACAGACTCTTCCACAGGTGCTGCAGATAAAATTGGTTGTCGGGGCTGTTACACAGTTGGCTCTCTCCTTGCGCTTCTGTCTTTTTTCCTGCCAACTGCTAAGTCTCTTTACTTAATTAATCTATGCTTATCCATGAAGTGACAGTTAATTTTGTCCTGGATTATCGTTTCTAAAAGCAATCCTACCACCAAGGTTAAACTGACTGGTCTGCAGTTGCTGGATTTATCCTTACACGCTATTTTGAACAAGAGTGTATCATTTGCAATTTTCCAGTCCTCTGGCACCACCCCCATATCTAAGGAGGATCGGTATATTATGGCCAATACCTCTGCAATTTTCACCCTACTTTCCTCAGAATCCTTGGATGCATCGCATTTATCAATTTGAAGTCCAGCCAGCCTTTCTAGTACGAAGCTCATGGGATTAAAGGGACAGCAGTTGTGTGGATATAAAATTGGCTAAGGGGTAGAAAGTGGAGTGCAGTCATGAACGGTTGTTTTTTCATACTGGGGGGATGGAGTATCCAGTGGTGTTCCTCAAAAGTTAGTACCAGGACCACTGCTCTTTTTGATGTATATTAATGTCTTGGACTTGGGTATATGGGGCATAATTTCCAAATTTGTTGATGGCCCAAAACTCAGAAAAGGAGGACTTCAGGGAAGTTTAAGGGGAGATTTGATAGAGGCGTTTGAAATCTTGAAGCTTTTTGTTACAAGGAGAAACTGTTTCCAGTGGAAAAATGATCAGTAAACAGAGGACACAGCTTTAAGGTAAGTAGCAAAAGAACCAGAGATGAGATGAGGAGACATTTTTTTGTAGGCAGTGGGTTATTATGATCCAGAGTGTATTGCCTGGAAGGGCAGTGGAAGCAGATTCAATAATAATTTTCAAAAAGAAATTAGATAAATAGTTGAAAGTGAAAATTTCGCAAGACAATGTGGAAGAGCAGGGGATGGGATTAATTTTAAAGCTCTTTCAAAGGGCTGGATGGTTTCCATCTGTGATGTATCATTGAATGATTCTATGAAAGCTCCCGAGTAATGGATTGTTCTGTCCATTGAGACCACCCACCCCTACCCATCTATCTTACTTGTTGTGTAATATATTGTTCAGTTAGGGTTCTCAACCCTCCAGGATTGTCCCAGAGTCTCCTGAATGACAGATTAATCTGCAATTGCAAGTAACCCATGAGAAAGATTGTAGGGGCATCATGAAAATATTGTGTTTGTTTTTACTTTATTTTAACACTTCAATTTATGAAATTATTGGAGGAGGGAAAATGCATTGTTGAAAGGGCAGGGCAGTTGGAGGCAGAGTAGTGTGATGAAATCTCCAGAAATAGGACCAGAGTTGATAACCCTTTGCTAAGTCCCTACAACTCCCCTGTGTAATATGTAGCTCATTTCACACAGCTCCACTAAGTAATGCACACTTCAGTTTTAACAGCTCACCTATGCAGCACTTTGTTTAACCCATATAGTTGCTCTATGTAACACTCTGCTCAGTTCCTACAGCTCCTCTATGTAACCTACCACTCAGTCTGTTTAGTTCCCCCGTGTAATGTTCTTTTTAGTCCTTACCAGCCTAAAATGCAACACTGCAGATGTAAAACTAATGCAAGAATATTGACTGTCTCTGGACCTCATGCCTCACCACAATAAAAATAACACACAACACTCCTCGCTGTATCTCTCCCCAATCATAACTAGATTGGCCAAAGATATTCACATAGACATTAATGTATACAGCTGTGCAAATATTGGACAGAAGAGAGACAAATGCGTGGAGCTTCAAAATTACTGCTACTGTATAAACACCTAATGTAGTTGTACCAAATACCACCCACTTCTGTTTTTATGAAGTGTTAATCCAATTAAAATAAATAGGTTGACAGCTGCTTTAAGATAGCAACGGAATAAATCTAATATACTATCTGATATAAGCATATTAAGCATTTGCAAGTTAACATAACTAATAATAATTTCTAGTCTCAGTTTACAAGTAGCATAGAATTACCCTTATGGATGGGGACATCAAAATTTATAATTGAATTGTGTTCCTCAGAAGAGGATTAAAAAATGATTTAACTATCAAAATACAAATTGTGCTTCTTAATTACATAGAATATTTGTCACAATAATCAAATGATCACATAACATATTTCAATTTTGAGTATAGCTCAATCTAGCCATGAGTAGATTTTTGTATTCACTGCCTGGGCAGTATTCCGGCAGAGTGGATCATCTGATCTTTATAGAGCTAGCACGATTTTTATTCCATTGACTTCAGTAAAGTCAGAGACCTGGGTTCAATGACCTTCACTCCATCATAAGATCAGAAGTGGGGATGTTCATTGATGTTTGCACAGTGTTCAGATGAAGCTGAAGTTAAGACTGTCAGAGAGATTAAGGACTTTGAACGAGTTCCTACCTGTTTCTGTTTGGTTCCCATTGACAGATGTCCCCTCTTTTGCCTTTTCGTTAACCCCGCTTTGATCCTTTCCCTCCTCAGTTGCTCCTGAATTCCCAGCAGTTGTGCCGGTCACTTCAGGCGCATCTGCAGATGCCTCCACCTCACCCTCCGGCGTGCCATCTGCCTTCTGCTCGGACTCTTCCTTCTCTTCCCACTTCAGCTTCTTCCTGGTCATGTCCCAACCCAGAGACCTGAACACAAAACTAGGTTGATACTCCAGTGCAGTATTGAAGGGGTGCTGCAGTGTTGGAGCTGCTGTTTTCCGATGTGATACTAAATCAAGGCCCCATCTGCCCTCTGAGGTGGATGTAAAAGATCTCATGACACTCTGGTCTTCTGGAAAATATTCATCCCTCCAGCAACAGCTCTAAAAGCTAATTATTTGGTCATTATCATATTGCTGTTTATGGGATCTTCCTAAATTGGCTGACACATTTGTTCATTCACAGCATGTGGCCATTGCTGGCAATGCCAGCATTTATGGCCCATCCCTAATTGCCCTAGAGAAGGTACAGATGAGCTGATTTCTTGAACCACTGTTGTAGTCCTTGTGGCGTAGGTACACCTACATTGCTATTAGTGGGGAGTTCCAAGATTGTGACTCAACAGTGAAGGAACGGCAATATATTTCCAAGTCAGGATGATATGTGAGGAACTTGCAGGTGGTGGTGTTCCCATGCACCTGCTCCTTTGCTCTTCTAGGTGGTAGAGGTCTCAGGTTTGGAAGCTGCTATCAAAGGAACCTTTGGTCAATTGCGGCAGTGTTTTTTTGTAGATGATACACACTGCTGCCTCTGTGCACCTGTGGTGGAGGGAGTGAATGTTTAAGGCAGTGAATACGGTGCCAATCAAGTGGGCTGCTTTGTCCTGGAAGATGTCAAGCTTCTTCAAAGTTATTGGAGCTGCACTCATCCAGGCAAATGGAGAGTATTCCATCACATTCCTGACTTGTGCCTTGTAGATGGTGGATGGGCTTCAGATAGTCAGGAGGCGAGTTACTCGCAGCAGAATTCCCAGTCTCTGACCTGCTCCTGTATTTATTTGGCTGGTCCAGTTAAGTTTCTGGTCAATGGTGACCCCCAGATGTTGATCGTGGGGTATTCAGTGATGGTAGTGTCATTGAATGTCAAGGGGAGATAGTTAGATTCTTTTTTGTTGGAGATGATCATTGCCTGGAACTTGTGTGGCGTGAATGTTACTTGCCACTTACCAACCCAAGCGTGAATGTTGTCCAGGTCTTCTTGCTGCCTGCAGGCACAGACTGCTTTATTATCTGAGGTGTTACAAATGGTACTGAACACTGTGCAATCATCAATGAACATCCCCACTTCTGACCTTATGATGGAGTGAAGGTCATTGATGAAGCAGCTGAAGTTGATTGAGCATTGGTCACTGCCCTGAGGAACTCCTGCAGCAATATCCTGGGACTGAGATGATTGACCTCCAAAAACCACAACCATCTTCATTTGTGAAGGGTATGACGCCAGCCAGTGGAGAGTTTTGTCCCTGATTCCCATTGGCTTCAATTTTGCTCGGTTCCCTTGATGCTCCACTCGGTCAACGTTTCCTACATTACAATAGTAACTGCATTGTAAAATTACTTAATTGGCTGTGAAGTGCAGTGTGATGTCCTGAGGCATGAAAGGTGCTATATAAATGCAAGTTCTCATTTTCTTTCATTTCAAAAATGTAAATGGAGCAGGTTCTATAATGGGTGGGTCCACTCTTCCAGGTTACTGACTGGCAATGAAAATAAAAATCTACCCCCATGTCTAAAATAAGGTTTCTGTCTGTCTGTACTTATCGAGTTCATGCACGTACAATGTGGAATAACAACAACATCCCACAGTACTTCACAGGAGCATTACCACCAAGGTTGTCACTGAGCTAAAGAAGGAGACATTAGGACAGTTGATCAAAAGCTTAGTCAAAGATGTAGGTTTTAAGAAAGGTCTTAAAAGAGGAAAGAGAGGTGAGCGGCAAAAAGGTTTGAAGAGGAAAATCCAGATCTTCAGGCCTAGGTAGCTGAAGGTAAGACTGTCAGAGAGATTAAGGGCTTTGAATGAGTTCCTACCTGTTTCTGTTTGGTCTCCATTGACAGATGCCCCCTCGTTTGCCTCTTCGTTAACCCCACTTTGACCCTTTCCCTCCTCAGCTGCGTCAGCTGCTCCCGAATTCCCAGCAGTTGTGCCGGTCACTTCAGGCCCATCTGCAGAAGCCTCCTCCTCGCACTCCGGCGTGCCATCTGCCTTCTGCTCAGACTCTTCCTTCTCTCCCCCCTTCAGCTTCTTCCTGGTCATGTGGCCACGGAAACTGGCCTGGATCTTGGCAGCAGCTGCATTTGCCTCCTCGTCGTCCAAGGGAATGTCGAGAATATCTTCCTCCTCATGTTTCACACAGGTTTCTTCCTTATCGATCTTCATTAAATGCAAAGAGAGGGGGGAGAAACAAATTATTAGCCTCCTGTGATTCACAAAATCGTCGCCACTGTCGGTAAAAGCTTTCACCCATCTCCAAGCAAACACATCACAAGTCAAAGATAAAATACAAACATTAAATATGTTTGGTTTGGAGATTACTACAAAATCCAATTGGATTTAGTAGATAGGTGGGCGTTGAGCGGCAGACTGCAAAGGCAGATTTCATAATACAAATCACTTGTGTACCATAATATTGTATTTATGTGGGTAGGTGGAATTGTTCTTTACTTTCTCCCACTCTGACTTTTCAGCCTTCCTCCTACACCACACCTCCTCTGCAACACAGTCCAAGTCGATAAATGATGTTCACAGATGCTCTAAATGCCTTGGCCAAACTGCATGGAGGCATGCACGGGAAATTGGAAGAAACAGCCTCTTCCATTTAACCACTCAACCCTCCCTCTTTGAACTGGTCCAGTACTAAGACTGATACCGCCGTCAGCTCCACTGTGGCTATGTCATGTGTGTTTCTTGTTGTGGAACCACCTTAAGAGGCCGTAACTGAAGGTCACCAGAGGAAGTGAAGTCACGTCACACATGACCAGGGAGTTGTGGGTGTAGCCCGATATAGTGAGATGTGTGTAGATGTGCTCATGTCGTAGCTGTGTATATGTATATATATGTTTCAGTTAAGTTATAATAAAACCCCACATATTCTTTGGATATTACCTGTAGTCCTGGGAGTCTTACAATAGTTCACATACCAAAGGAACAAGTAAGTAGTATGACAACACTAAGCCATAAATGAGAACAGGGATCCAAGCTTCAGCTAAGAAAGTAGGAAATCAGCCAGGGTCCCAACTTGATTACTATTCCAATGACCTAGCTGAAAAGAGAGCATTAGTGGACATTGAGTAAGCACAAGATTGGACCCAACTCTGATTCTAATCATAGTTAAAGATCCTGCTGACATTCGCAGTCTAGGTTCATAGGCGAGTAATGAATCCCAGTTGAGACACCAGAGGGAGATGAAGGGAGAAAATTGAGATAGGAGGCAAATTAAACAGAATAAGATTCAAATTTATGTTTGCCTAGGCAGAAGTCTAGCATTTTCAATTCACCATTAGCATAGTAATACATTTAACGTTATAAGCTTTAATCTATTTTCACTGTAGACTTAATGGACTCTGCTGCAATCACAATCTAGAAATCTTCAACTGTGATACACATTACCCTTTCATATCTGGAATTGAATTCAGAGAGAGCACCCAGTAGTGCAGTGGTTTGATAAACTATTATCTCATTGTTGGATCTTTGCCTTTAATCTCGATCAGCTGTTGGGATGAAGGTCTCATCGCTCTCGCTCCCTCTCTGGATAAAAAAATGTAAATTGAAATATGTTCAAGCAGTTGCAACCCAGCTCCTAATTCATACATTTGTCTAGAATTCAGCACAAATTGGACTAACTTGGCTGATTCTGAGTAAGGCAGTAAGAATGGCTGGAAATGGGAACTGCAAATGTCACACCACTACAGCAACTGAGGTTGGATTTAAGGCACAATAATGGAGCAGCGTAAAAGAAATTAACTGCATCCAGCTCATAGTGCAACTGATATGGGGATGTTGGCGGAAGAAAGGACAAAAATGAACTTCTCATCATCACTCGCCTTAATGAGCATAGAAAGAAAAATATATAATTAGTGGAGGATGGTGATACTGAACCCAATAGAATTTATCGTGCAGATCTGCAATTTGTAACAACTCCTATGAAATTTACATCCCGTGTACCTAGGATTAATGATTACTCCAACACAAAAGCAAAATACTGTGAATGCTGGAAATCTGAAATAAAAGCAGAAAATGCTGGAAATATTCAGTAGGTTTGGCAGCATCTGTGAAGAGAGAAACAGAATTAACGTTTCAGGATGAAGACTTTTTATCAGAAATGTTTTCACCAGAAAGACCCAGCAAGTTACTAAAAGTGCAGTATAAAAAACCATGGGGCCATACATGATCCAGCAGTTATAAGATCAGGCATACATGTGCTGATGCTACATCAGGTCCCAACTGAGGACTTATGAGCAGGAGATCCTGATGTAGGAAGTATCCACTCCTAGCCCCAACCCCTTTATGTTATTGGACTTGTGTGTGTAGGTGGACCTTTGAGTTACATCACTGCCAAGTTTGTGACCATTCAAGCAGGCTTTCAACACATTTATGGCAGGAGATTACTGGAACAGCCATAGATTCCATGGCCAGAATTAATACACATGATTAAAATGTATTTCTTGCACACTTTGACAATGATAGGGCTATTGGATGAAGTAGTTTCTTGTGGGCCTCCACAATCCCCATTGCGCAAGTGCGTAATGCAAAATTTCAATCTGATTTCTAGCCAGAACTAAATATTACAGGAGAAACCAACAGCACTTATAGAACTGGGGAGGCGATGGCGTAGTGGTAATGTCACTAGACTAGTAATCCACAGCCCAGGCTAATGCTCTGGGTACATGGCTTTGAATCCCACCACAGCAGATAGAAATTTGAATTCAATTAAGAAATCTGGTATTGAAAGTTAGTCTAATGGTGACCATGAAATCATTGTTGCAAAAACCCATCTGGTTCACTAATGTCCTTTAGGGAAATAAATCTGGGCTGGCCTACATGTGACTCCAAACCCATGGCAATGTGGTTGACTCTTAGTAAGCCATTCAATTCAAGGACACTTAGGGATGAGCAGTAAATGGTTGGAAACAGTAAGTAATATTACAACACTAAGCCATAAATGAGAACAGGGATCCAAGCTTCAGCCATGAGAGAAGGAAATCAGCCAGGGTCCCGACTTGAGTACTATTCCAATGACCTTGCTGAAAAGAGAACATTAGTGGACATTGGGTAAGCACAGGATTGGAGCCAACCTGTAGCATTGTTACTGGTTATAAGTATGTATACTCTTTCCTATACACATAACCATGTTTATGGAATACACTGTTAGACAGTTCTTATGTGAGTCTCTCCATGTGCAAATGATAAATTTCTCTCACAGGGTCCATATCCTGTTTAGGTTTTCAAAAATCTACAGTTTGAAGTTCTCTTTGTGTTAAGTTCACTTGTGTACCAGATTTCCTGATTGGAACATATAACCTGTTCTTGAATAGAATCTCATTCCATTCTGCAGCTTTGGTGGGGAAAGGCAGCTATTAGTTTAATCCTAAATGGAGTGTTTTTCAGCTGACTGATGCCTTATTTTCGGGTGTAAATGTGTTGGTAGATTTGCTGAAAATTGTGAAAAGAAAATTCTGACTCGATGCTGAACATTCACACATTCCAATTTTCAGACAGGCCTCAGTTTAGGAAATCAGTACTCCCACTGGAATCAGCATTGGCACGACTACAGATTGGGAGGCACTCACTCTCAGTGCCACTTCAAGGGGTCATTAGCTACAGAAAGGTAAAGCTGAAAGCTGGTCTCCAACTCACCTTTGCTTCATTTTAAAGCCTTCTCTAAGTTCATCTCCCTGCTGCTGGGTGTGCTCATTTTAGTCTTTCTGACACTTTCTTCTGTAAACCCCGCAGTCTTTCCAGCCCTCCCCTTTAAGGTGCTGCTGCAAGCCCTTGATCAATCCAGATTTCCCACCCTGCAAAGCAGACAGCTGCCTTTAAGAAGCAAAATTAGTGCCTGGAATTAAATGTGGCTGGGGCCAAAATTGATCGGGCCTAATGCTTTGGGAAGGCTGAAGAGTCAACCCATCCACTGCCTGCCCAGTATGGAAATCAACCTCTAATTATTTTTAGAACACTGTATGAGATAAAGGCAGAAATTTTGCTATTTGACACATGCCAAGGTCATTGCTTTCCTTGCAATAGGAGTGAGTCCCTTACAGTCTATTGTTTATTTATTATTCTATGACATTTTGATTATATTATTACAAGAAATATGTGCACCTGTGTTCCACTTCTCAATGTGTTACGAAGAATATAGTGGGACTACGGCGTACGTTATTCGAGCTTCCAGACTGAAACTAAGAGTATCGTATCAGGCCTATCGGACTGAAACAGAGAGCACAATATCAGGGCTGTCAGATTGGAATAGAGTGTTCAGCTGGGCTAGGAATACAAAACACAGAAGCAGATTTATCAGGCAGCAATAGCGAATAGGGCAGCAGGACTAAGAGGCAGGGATAAAGAATAACTCAGCAGAATTATGGCCGATCTGGAGAGTTCAGATGAATTTGCAGGTACCTCAATAGTCCCTCCATTGACAGCCCCTGCCCACTTTCGTTGTGCTGGATTCCACAGCTTGCTAAGGCTGAGCCAAAGACATTAAAGTAGAAAAATGGTATGGGTCCCTGCAAGCATTTATGCTTCACAGGAGCTTCCTCTCACCTCTCTTCATCTAATCCGATTAGCAGAAGCTTCCATTCTATTCTCCCTCATCTGTTTATCCAGCTTCCCTTTACATATATCCATGCTAGTCACCTCAACTACTCCTTGTGGAATCAAGTTCCGCGTTATAATCACTCCCTGGGTAGAGAAGTTTCTCCTGAATTTCCTATTAAATTTATTAAAAACTTTCTTAAATTTATGGCCTTGAATGTTGGTTTCCCAATAAGTGATGGGCTTTTTATTTTACAGTAGCAGCATTCTCAATGTTCTAAAGGGTTCCAGATGTTACCTATGTGAATCAGAAAATATTACACTCAGTGAATGCAAAGCTTAATGCCACAGTCAGCACTGCACTATGCAAGTCATTGATTGCTTCCCAGGTGTCTGTCACAATGCTTTTATTTTAAGGCAACCTATTAAGTCAAATTGGCAAGATGGTTCAGACCTATCCTCTGGAGCACTGGGTCATGGCACCTCTGTTGCAATTAAGGACATTACCTCAAATACAGATACAATGAGGTTCATGCCTCTGCAAGGGTCATCATAGATCACATCAGGATGGTAGATCAACACTTCAAATACTTAGGCTGATCTGGAGTGTCCTGCAATAAAGCCCAGCTATGATGTCACGAATCATGGTAATTTGAAGCATGCACACGTGTTGTCCTACCAATAGACATCATAGTGGAGGCTAGCAGGCACAGCAAAATGAGCAGAGGGAGCCTGAGTAGACAGTGGAAAAGCACCTGTTGCTGACTGGAAAAAGCCTTTCAATATGTTCTCATAGAGGGAACTTTTTTATACTGGAGCATTTGCCCATTAAGTCAACAATCCTAGTTACATTTTCTCCATGCCCTTCGTTACTATACATCTACAGTGCCTTAACTCAACTATTCAATGCTCATTCGTGACAACTACTCAAACATGATGCAAAACCTCAAGGAACATTCTCTGCACACAATCTAATTTCTGTGCAAACAATTTACAAATAATTCTGTATGTGATATATGAATGCTACAATGTGTGGTACTCCAATATGTCTACTTGTCAGTGGTCTCATATCTATTTTTATCCCTCAAGGGCAGGAGCACATGAGGTGCCAGGCTCTGTGTCTATAAGAGCCTCCTGGGATTAAGGTAACTCTCATCCTTTCCCCTACAGCTGGGGCCCTGAGATTGCCCAGCTCTGGGCTCAACCACTTCTGCAACCACAGGGATGGACTGGTACATGAGCATGCATGAGGGTGGTGGTGTCAGAGGATCCAGACATATGCCTGTACTAACAGATAACACCATCATCTGTTTCTGTTCCACACATGTCCAGGCTGAAATTTATTAGCGCCGCCGCACATTGCTTTGAACTCAGCAGCCTTCCAACACGGAAGCGCCACCGCTAAGCCCCAGCGATATGTCACGCGGGAGCTCATTTAAATGGAGGGGGCGGAGCGGCTGCCCCTGATGACGTAGATGGGGCGGCTGCTCCATACCCAGAAATGGCATCCGGCGTCACTGTGCAGGCACTGGCGCCATTTTTAAAGGGCTTCAAGCCCTTAGGAAAAATTGTAATTTTTAAAGTGATATAGTGGTGCATTGTATGTCAAAAATTAAATAAATGCTGGAGGCCCTTTCCCCTTTGTTTGTTTTCAGGGCAATATCAAGAAAATGAAATTTATTCCCAACCTGAACTTCCCCCCCCCCAACCTCTTAACATTTGCCCTTCAACCCCTTCCCATCTTCCTCACAGCTAATAAGAAGTATTTTTCCCACTACCCCACTCCACCCACCCTGATAATTTCAGTCCTCCCCCCTCTCCACCAGTGTCTCACCTCAGAATTCCGTACAGAGTTCTGAAGGCGCACTAGTTGCGGCCAGCGGCCGTAATATCGGTGTGGGATGGCCGCCGGGACAAAGTAAGAAGATGTAAATTTATCAGCATTGATTTTACTATTTAAATGAAGGCCCCGTGTCACACTGAAACCTCGTCACTGCCAGTAAAATGCGGCGGGGCTTTCTCAGCGTCGGGGGTCGTGGCGTGCCACTCCCGCGAGTATTTTACGGGCCTCCCCGCCACGACCCCCGACATCAAGAGGCTGGTAAAAT
Organism: Heterodontus francisci; assembly: GCF_036365525.1. NCBI lineage: Eukaryota > Metazoa > Chordata > Chondrichthyes > Heterodontiformes > Heterodontidae > Heterodontus > Heterodontus francisci. Next base: position 53,459,746 of record NC_090392.1, on the reverse strand, counting down.
TCAGCCCATCCATGTTGCAGGGCTAACCATGGCTATTTATTAGCATTTCAGCATAATTAATGGCATGAATGAACTCAATCAACAGGTACATTCGCATAGTGGCTATATTACTGGACGAGTAACTCAAAGGCCTGTGCTAAGAATTCAAAGATATGAGTTCAAATCCCACTATACAGTTGGGGAATTTAAGTTCACTTGATTAAATAAATTTGAAATTTAGAAGTTAGTATCAGTAATGGTGACCATGTAATTACTAGGTTCTTGTAATAATCCACCTGATTCACTAATACCCTTAAGGGAAGGAAATCTGCTGTCCTTACCCAGTCTGGCCAGTATGTGACTCCAGGCCCACGGCAATCTGGTTGACTCTTAATTGCCCTCTGAAATGAGCTAGTCAGCCATTCAATTGTTGCTACCAGCTTCTAAGGGCAATTAAGGATGAGCAATAAATGCTGGCCTTGCCAGTGATGCCCACATTCTGTGAATAAATGAGAAAAAAACCTGCCTCATGTTTCTCTCTTGCTGGACCCCAAATCCATCAAAGCTGCAAGAATTAGTCTGTTGCCTCCTGGAACCTAAGGCCTGTACTGCAGCTGCCTGAGCATTTGTGAACAACAGGTCCCATTATCTCCTTTGGCAGCAGTGTCTCCACCTGCTAAGTTGTGCTTTGTGCCTCACCCAACTGAGGATAGAATGTGCAACAGAATGTGCTTTGAGGTGCTGGCATGCTTGATTTTAGTGGGGCCTAGCTTGGTTTCTTCTAGTGCATCTAGAGAAAAAGAAGAGGGAGATAGATTACAATGATGTATTGTGAGGAGCATCCAGTGGAAGCAGTGACATTGTAAGGTGCTTCAGTATATGTTTTGTTTGAAATGAATCAATGAAAGGTTTAGGGTGTGAAGAAAGAACTTGTGAAGGTATGTATGAACCCTGAGCCGGTAGCAGTCCTGTTACTTCATCTGCCGCACTCTCTATGGCCTCACTTCTCAGGAGTTGTGGGCATTCCTCTTCGCATGGATGAAGGTGCCTGTCATTCCTCATTTGTTAAGCGCTCCCTTCTCCTGGAACTAAAGTGGAAGAACTGAGAAGTTCCAGTGGTCATAATGATAGTCAGCGATATCTAAATGTCAGTATGCAATCCACAGTATATCATCGAGCTGCATTAGATTCTTTTGGACTGAATGCATGTAAGGATGTGAGAGGAGTACCTTCCATGTGAAGGGTGAGAGTGCAACCTGCTACGTAATACATGTTCATGGTATGCGCTAAATGTCCTTCAAATCCAGTGTGAGGGGGACGTAGATATAAGAGATATAAGCGCCAGACATGACTAGTGCTCTGCGTTAGTGGAAGTTAATGGTGGATTCTCTTGGTAATGTCACTGCTTCAAGATGTGTTGGATGGCGGGGGTAGATTTTCCATGTGCTATTCCTGCTGGGGGTCAGCAGCGGTTTGCTACTGAAGAATGCCTCCCACCCCCTGTCACGTCCTCTGCCTCATTTCCACCAGGAGAATTTCAATAACCCCACTTGAAAAATGAACCATTATCTCCTGACAGGCATCATTTCTCCAAAGACAGTTGCTGCCTTGAAAAGCAGAAAATCACCATGTCGGCCCTTTTAAGTTTCCTAAATAATGTACAAAATCTCATTTTCAAGTGGTAATGTATTATTAAGATGCATATGTTATGGAACTGGTTACTTCAAAGATGCATGAGATGAATGTTTCCCTGCTACAATGACAAGGGTGGTAAAGGAAATGGGCTTAGACTACCCTGTTATAGCTATAGTTAAAAAAGGAATTGCTGTTCCTTCTGCATTGTCATTAACTGTGGCTAATTGGCTCCCTGGAAGCAAGCACCACGGCACACACACACACGTAAACACACGCACCTTTCCAACTCAGATAGTAGGAAGGCAGGCTAACAAAGTTCTCCCCAGGGAAGATAGCTGCAGTTGATAATAACCTAGTTTCCCTGGTAGTGATGCAAATTTTAGCACAATCACCACATTTTTAATCTTCTGATTTCCTTCCCAATTTCCCTTTTGATTTATCCCTTTTCTAAAGGTAGCATCTGCTACCGGCCTTTTTGTAGCAAGGGTCACCCACAGGGCTCCAATATCTGGTCTAACAGGCCACTCTCCACTTGCCAGCTGGATGTCAGCAGGCACTGGGACACCTCACTGCTGAGTGCAGTCCAACCCGTACTCAATAACCATGTACATGCATTTCCAGCAGGGCCCAACAGATGGTAAACAGGAGCAGCCACTTTGACTAATCTTAACCCTCCCCAGCCCAGGAATGTTGACAAAATTCTTCCACACCAACAACAACTTGCATTTATCTAACAGCTTTAATATAGTAAAACCTCACAAGGAAATGGGCCTGTGACATTCTTAATCTGTCTGGCTCAGTACTACACTGTGCATTACATTACTGTGCTGTATCATCAAGGGATCTTTAGAAATGCAATCTTTCTTTCTTTCTTTCTTTATTTCTTTCTTTCTTTCCTTCTTTCCTTCTTTCTTTCCTTCTTTCCTTCTTTCCTGTGCTGCCCAGATCCTAACGCACATAAACTGCCACTCACCCATCATCCCTGTGCTCACTGACCTACATCTGCCGCCAGTTCCTGAACGCCTCCATTTAAAAATTCTCATCCTCATGTTCAAATCTCTTTATGACCTCACTACCTCTAACATCCTCCAGCCCTATAGCCCTTCAAGAACTCTGCATTCCTATAACTCTGGCCTTTTATTTATCCCCCCTCCCCCCCACCCCCCTGCCTTCCTTTGTCCACCACTTGCAGTATTGCCTTCAGCAGCCTAGGGCATAAGTTCTTAAAACATACTTCTTTATCCAAGCTTCTAGTCAACTGCCCTAATGTCTCCTTCTTTGGTTCAGTATCACTTATGTCTGATAACGCTCCTGTGAAGCACCTTGGGAAGTTTTTATTATGTCAAAGGTGCTATATAAATTCAAGTTGTTGTTGTTTCTGTTTCTTTGATCTTTCAGTTTTTAGGCGAGCTGCTGGCAGAGTTTTGTAAGCAGCGTTCTTAAGTATTGCTGTTCCACAATCAATGTCTGGTCCTATGGGTAGAAGCACAGTGAGATCTCTGTTACCTTATCTCCTTTACCTGTGAATAAAGCTTCAGTGTTCCCAGGTATTTAGAGATTCCTATAGACTGCACAAATTATAACACAAGTAATGCTGAGTGACAAATTGCCAAAACTTACCATTTTTATATTTAAAATGGCAAATACAAGGGGAATAAAAGTGAAAAATGGCTGTGGTGGCTGGTTATCAAAATGGCATAGCTTACAGAAAGCAAAACCTGTGGTTATGTCTTAGAGTGGCACCGTAACAGTGTATGATCCTGTGCCCACAAGTCACCACATGATGAATTAGCGACATTAAATATATCACCATGGACAGTTCATGTTTGTTTCCACAAACAGGAGATAGAAAATCTAAGAACTTTTTAATGCATCTGCTCTCAACTAGTTTTGAGAGTGGCATCAATAGACGTCTGTGAGCAGATGCCCCACCTATCCTGTTGGCCAAGGATGGTGTATGATGTGGGGAGATAGCAGCATTGGGAAGGGGAGAAAGCATTTTAAAAAGAGGGAACCTCACCTCCAAGAACCAACACAGCAAATTAGTAGCTAGTTTGCTCTTGGCATTTCCAGGTAGCATTTGTCAGTTGTACAGCTGCTGCCATAACTTTCAGGCATATCCAGACATTAATATGAGTCAATCCTGATTGACATGCCCACTTGAGCTTCCCTTAGGCACAGAGGATAAACGGAATGGGAGTATCCATCAAGCTTCCATTTTTAATTCTTAATGTTGACCATAAACAGCATAGCAGTGACCCAAGGGCAGTGAGTTCACTCCCCCCATTTGGATACAGGAGGTTTTAGCTGCAAAGGTGGATGCTAGCAATGAGAGCAAAGAGGAGACGAGCATACCCTCAAATAATTATAATCATGAAACCTCTCCAGGGTATATGTTAATTTTGCATACACACCATGAATTTCAAAAGGGTGGTTTGTTTCCATTTTGGGTCCACATTCTGTTGATGGTCAGTACAATCTGAATCACTGCTATGCGCCCAATGTGATAGCAATCATGTATAATTGCAAGCACATCAGGAGAGAGCTTCCAGCTGGTTTCTATGGTTTACTGAAAAAGTCATCTAATTAGAGAAATATTTGCATTAGATGCCAGACATTCCATTGTTACAATATCAATGAGACCTGTCAGTACTATTTCAAACCCTTATAAAATTCCTAACGTATACTTACTTTAAAATGGTGTTATGGGTGTCACCATGTGAACACATTAGTTCCGTTAATTACTGAATGCCCTTTGTGCTTTGAATATACTTTCTATCACTTCAGATCCTAATATTTATAAGGACATAAGTAAAAGACAGAAACAAGAAAATATATTTTGCCCCAGCTAAGCGTAGCCCTCTTATATCTTTACATACAACTGCATTTCAAATGTCTGTGGTATTTTATTGATCCTGCCCCTACTGGGCAAATTATTCCAAACATTTATTGCTCTTTGAATGAAGAAGTTTCCTGAAATGTACTTTTCAGTTGCTTATATTTATGCCCCCATTCCTACTTTTCCAGCTAGATTTACCCTATCAATACCATTCAATATTTTGTACATCACAACAGTGATGAACATCTTAAGCATAAAATGGAGAAATATATCACATCACAGTCACATTTTTGGATCATAATAATGCTTCATAAACTACAACATAATATAACTTTTGCATTGATGTGGACGTGCGTCCACCATCTCATCTATTTCCTGATCTTAATGTCAATTTCAATATATCGAAGCCAATGCATCTTTCTGGGAGGAACTTTGATGAAGAGCACTTGATAAGTGTGCACCATTCTCTAATTTTAATATCATATCATATATCATGTATGACACACAGAAAGATAATTTATTTTAGTCTCTAGATATTTCTAGAAAATATATACTTCACTGGAGCAGCAGCAAGAACACAGCAGTTAAAGAGTTAAAAATGCAGAAAGCCAATTCTACTGATTCTTCAGTTAAAACTTCATTGCCGAAGTACTTCACATTTTGGATTGTTTTTATTAAACACAAACCCCACAGCACAAGCAGTACTGCTAGAAACCTGTCAGCTGAGAGCTCTTCAAGGCTCCTCTATACCAGATCGTGCTACTTTTAGTTGTATTTTAATTTATAAAAAGAAAAACAAGTCTACTGACAGCCGATGCATTGAACAAGATAATTGAAGTGATTTATATTGAGAACTCTCCCCAAATGCCATTAATACTAGTTATCACCTCTGTTCAGTCTATCTCACTGATATGCATCAGTACTAGTTCAAAACTAAAGGTTCTATAACCATCAGACTTGAATTCAGCAGATATATCATAATCAAATGAGCACAAAAAAGAACTAGAAATTATACATACAGTACAGCAATCCATCCTAAAACGAGTGGGGATTAAAGTCTGAAATCTGCTGCTGGGTTTTAGTTACTGCAGGTAAACAACAGGCTTGAGAGCGAGTGCTGTACTCTCTAGACTCTTGCTCTCTTCTCTCTCTCTCTCTCTCTCTCTCTCTCTCACACTCTCTTCTGGACTGAACGGCTTCTGCAGGTGTTAAAACTAGACCATCACTGATTACATAACCTCCGTCGTTAGCTGAAACCGACCTATCACCAGCCCACACAAAACTTGGGCTCTTTCCATGCAGATTTCTAACCAGCTCTGCCAGTGATGCTTTTCACAAGTGAATTTTTTTTCTCTATTCTCAGCAGACATGTTGCAAGACAGTTACAGATGAGCTTTGGTGCTCTACAGTTCTTTCTATCATCATTTTTTCTCCCTTTTTTCACTTCCTTTTTCTTTAAGCTCCCACACATATTAAGCTCTGTGAAATTAATTCCACAGCCTTTGCATTGCAATTTTGAATTAATTGTATAGATATTTAGTTTTGTCTCTCTATGTGTCAGAAACACAGGTTCATGGCATAAATAAATGTCTTTTCCTTTAAAAATGCTCAGTAGCAATAATTGCTAATTTCAGTGCATATAGTGCTGTGTGGAAATTTACACAAGGCAACACAGCAATGGCATTTTTGAGTCCTTTTGAAAAAAACATTTCAATGTGACCAGTAGCTGATAAGCAGAATGCTCCTTATTAGTGAGAGTGTGTTCTACTTGCTTCCCCATTATAATTCACCCCTGTCAACAACATCTATGAGTTATGCTCTTTCCATGCACCCTGTCCTCTATGCCAGACAGTCTCTACGCCATTTGAAGTACAGTAATATCCACCTGCATCAGCAGTACCTGGGAAGGCATTCAAATGAATCCTGACTGTGTTCCCCACCTCTTCTGAAGGCAATGATTTGATGCTGGAGTTGGATGGCTGCAGATGCAATCACCTTCCCTACCCCCACTCGACACCCCAGTACCTTGCACCAGTGGCCACATCTTATGTGTTAGCCCATATAGTGAGCAGTCGGATATTGCATTTCACAGCAATGAATCTGACACACATACACACTGTCTTACTTTCCAACAGGAGTCCTTGGAAAGCAATTAGGAGTAGAAACACTTGACTGATTTTTCTCCTCCCCTTACACAGAGGTCTGAGGCCAGCTGTCGTGTCCCTACTATCAAGATGAATGCGATCATCCAACATAATACAAACCTGAAACCAAGTCTGCAAGTTTCCGTATCTGGATAACTCAATTGCATATTAGATAGTGCACTTCCCAGTGAGTCATCAGGGGACTGAATCTAGATCAAACATACTAGTATGCCTTTGGAATGAGTCACCATCTTTATTCATGCACAAGTTACATTGCATCAGCCACTCAAAACTTCTGGAAGAAATTATACTGCTGGGATAATTCAGAGCAGAAGTGAGACAGAGCAAATATGTCCACAATGGAAATGACCAGTTAACTGGGTTTCACTTGGTATCCAGACTAGCAAAGCTCATAATAACTCATTGTTAGCCATAGTATATTCTGTTTATGCTACACTCAAGACAGCAATGTAGGAATCAAAAAAGCCAGCTCAACTCAACTAGTCCACCTGACATGTAGGTCCTCACTCAGGACCTGAAATGAACATTTTTCTATCTCCTATCCTACACCCATGCCATACTACTCCTCATTGGGCCAGGCAATTGCCCAATTTCTTTCAAGTTACCAAACAAGAAGCTATCACTTGATTCTAAAATGTAATCATTGTGATTTTTCTGCCCTCCCTCTGCTGATGTTTGCCTGGGAGGAGGTGAATTTGGTGGAAAATGGACAGAAGTACTCTGCCATGTCACCACTCATTTTAGACCTATCGGCTTTCCTATCGGAAATGAAGGTTGACATATAGTATGTCCACCATATATGAGCAGGTATACTGTAATCATATTCATATTATATGGCACCAATGTATTTTCTGTCATTTGATTCATAGCAACATTGGACTCAAGCAAATCTCTGCCCCCACTCCTGGGAGCCCACCAAAAGTATTTAAATGACCAAAGGCACTATCCAAGTTCAGCCACTGGTTAACAATGTAGTAGGAATGCTGATTTTATTTTAGTTGTTTATGGCTCTGAGACATTGAGACCAATTGTAACAACCCCATCTATACACTGATTGGACACATTGGGCCACATCTTTACAATACTAGCACAACTGAGATTACCAACCAAACTATGCAAATTGTTCAGGAGATTAAAGCGTAGATTCCCTTCCACCACGCTCCGCTGTGTGCGCAGGACTTGAGAACAGGCTGTGATGGGAAGCTTCCCTGCTGGCAGTGTAAAGGAGCTTTTCCAGTGGAGGTCTTCAATAAGACATAGTACCCTCCTCCCCCGTGCCCCCAAATTAACAACAACATTTCTGTTCTGCTTCAATATCTTCTCAGATAAACCATACCTGAGTCAAGTTAGTTTGAGCGTTTCATTGCATGCCTGTCAGCACACTGGGAGTAAAGTGTTGATGAAGTACAGATTGAGAGAGTGCAGCTCCTCAGACCTCCTCCCCACACTCACACATGTACACAGGCAGTATGTAGGGCATCTACACACACCGCTTCCTAAAGCTCTGTTGGACGAAAGGAAAGCAGCCTGGAATATATGTTTTTTAATAATGATTCAACCAGGATTCTCACTAGTAGTAATATTAATAAGTGATTCTTTGAAGCATCTGCTGTACTGCCATGTGCAACTCAGAGTGTGAGGAAATTGGAAGCTTGATTAGTGCACACTGTGATTTAAGCCAGCCTTACAGTAAGTTCACTCAAGCTGCTGCTTACTGTAGAGAGAAGGAAACGGAGCTGATAGAATGAATATCAATCCAGAAATAGAACAAAATGGTGCTCAGGAAGAAGCCTGAAGCAGATACAATTTTGGTGAATCATAGGATTGGAGAATGATGAAAATCATACGGAATAAATGAGGCCATTCGGTCCATTGTGTTTGTGCCAGCTCTCTGAAATAACTACTAATTATTTCCACTCGCCCTGCTCTTTCTCCATAGTCTTGCGATTTTTTTTTCTTTTCAAGTAGAAATCCAATTCCTGTTTGAAATTTACTTTTGAATCTGTTTCCACCTCCAATCAGGCAGTGCATTGCAGATCATAGCAGCTCACTGAGGAAAAAAAAATTCTCTCCATCTCAGCCCTGGCTATTTTGCTAATTGTTTTAAATCAAACATAAAACCCCGATGTCCCCTTGGATTTGGGCAAGAGATTTTAGTATTAGATTTGGATTGGGGTTGGGGTTTTCAGCAGGACCTCCTGTCACAATGCCTCACGCAACAGGAAAACATGTCAGAAATGGGGGTTCGGAGGTCAGCATACTCTGAGCAGTTTTCGATCCATTAACCAGAATGCTAATTTGTCAAATGCACCCCTCTCTTACAACAGGTTAAATACGGATTCTAACAACTAAATATATAACCTCTATGAGGGGGGAGAGATTTTTCTGAGATCTCTGTTTCAAGAAATAGTAAAGTCATTCTTTTAGAAGCTATTCAGATTTTGTCAGAAGTAATTAAAATAGCACAGGCACAATGGGCCAAATGGCCTCATTCTATGCTGTAAGCTTCCTTGGCTGCAGGCAATCTTTCCACTGTGTTTATAATGTCACCAACATGGAAATCTTCCCCCTTGAATTCAGTTTTGTTACCTTATAGTTGTGACAAATATAGAAGAACAGATACAGGATAGTGATTACATTCTAATAATCTCATTTAGGGGCTTAGATGATTCATGTACTCAATAATGGAAATGGAAAAAGGATTAAATTGCATTAATCTCCTTAAATGGTTCAAATGATGTCAGAACTCATAACAGCAAAATTCAAACGTTTTCATCCCAGTTCTTCTCTTCCCCCCCCCCCCCACCGATGACATTGCCTTGCCCTGCTCAGTGGTTGCCAGAAGTACTTCAGACAACCCATAATATATTCATGAATGAGTTTAAATAGTGAGTGTCAGCAAACTGGGGTCACTACGGTCAAGTCCAATCTTGTCATCATTCGAAAATTGCAGACACATGGTTGAAGTCACTACATCGTAATCAGGAGCAGCAACCTTTGCTGATTCCACGCGCCCTCATCCATCCTGAAACCGGTCTCTCTGCTCAGAATGATATTGCTCACTCCTTTTCTCTCTTCCAACTGGTGTATCTTTATCTCCCAATCTCAGCAAACACTGCCTCGCTCTCTCTTACTCTTCTCCTGTATAAAAGTGCCTGCCTGTCTCATTTTCTTCTTTCCCAGTTCTCTGGCCAAAAGATTACTGAAATAAATAAAATTAGGAGCTTCTGCATCGCAGAAGGACTGCCACACGTACGTATATTGCTACCTCCTCTTTCCCCTCTTTCACTTCCCTTTATCTCCCTCCTCCCCAAATTTTTCTCCCTATTTATTTCCACTTCCCCTTTACACTGTTTTCTTTCACACGCCTCTGCAGTGTTCTTGGAGGCAGTACAGGTCACAGAGAAATCATGAAGACTTCAAGAGGGAGCAGGTCACAGTAGTCTCATCAGGTGATGGTCCTGGGAATACTTGTCCTAGGCAATGGCAAGATCCTTAGATGCTTGGAGGAGTAGCTACACAGTGAGTCCCGAGAGGTTCTCTGCTAGAGTTGGGCTTGTGTGAATGCGTGGGTTGGGAATAGGATTAGGCCATGATCATAAAGAAACCTGTGGTGACTTTTGGGAATTGCTGTTTCTCAGGGACACTAACTGGTACATTTAATGTAAGCTGTTGATTACAAGAGCAAGAGTTTACCCAGACATTTTGTAATTTGTTTACATGTTTGTATTGCAATAAATGTTGTCTTGAGAGGTTTATAGTGAGGGTGGGTGAGGAGCTGTCTTGGCAGTTTTCTCTTCACAGATTTTTTTGTAGCCAATCTGATTTTGAAGACATTTTTCAGTGTGAAATCATGTATGGTTTGTAAATAACATAAGTACAAAATATCCAATTAGAAACAGGGAGAAGGACAGATTTGGCCCAAATTCCAATCAGGTCCCAGGTATAAATGGGTTGGAACTCTAGTCAGGGACCTGGAAAGTTAGATGGAAACCAGTTCTGCTGAAATTCAGTAATACAAACAGAAAATGCTGGAAATACTCAGGTCTGGCAGCATCTGTGGAGAGAGAAACCTAGTTAATGTGACCTTTCATCAGAATGGATGACAAACTCAACGAGCATATGTAGACAATGGTCACAACAGAACAAAACGTGTTATTATTATCCCCAAGTCAAGCAGCACTGTTTTTCTTCTAATGGCCTCTCCAAGAGTAGTAATAGCATAGTCTTAAAGAAAATAAATTCTCCTTTTTATAGAACCCTTCATAGCTTCAGGACATCCCAAACCACTTCACCACCAATTAATTACATTTGGCATGCAATCACTGTTCTTTTGTCAGCAAATGTGGCAGCTATTTTGTACGCAGAAACAAATCACTTGTCTAGTCTGCCTGTCCACAGATAGATCTAGAAGGAAGAGGAGGGTTAGTTTACTTTTGTCACAGTACGTATGCTGTCACGTGTGGCTTTGATACAAGTCATTTTGGTACTGTGACAGTGGCGGAAACCTGATTGGAGGGATTCAAACATGGAGTCTGGCAAAGATGGACATAGATTTGTGAGGCAACAACATGTTCAAGCACTTTGGAGAGGAAAGGGAGGTTGGAGATGGGGCAGTTGTTTGCACAAACAGTGGAGTCAAGAGTTGTTTTTTTTCAGGAGGGCGTTCATTAACTGATAACACACAAAGATACACTGCTGATTGGTCATGTATTCTTAAATAATATGAAATGTGGCCCATTTAACAAAACAGAAGAAAATTCATTAGGCACCTGACATATGCAGATTTACAAATTTCTGTCACCACTCGTGCCATTGATGTAACCATCTATCACCCTCTGTCCAATTGTCTCCGATACATAATCATTAAAATATTGCCAGGATGTTTGGTGGGAACAGCAGCTCACTAAGGCCTCATTAATGTAAAGTATAAGATGTTGGGATGCACCATTAGATCAGTTGAGATTCATCATATCTACCAGTTCAGGAGGTTGGAAGCTTGAGTCAAGTAACATACGCTCCATTCATGAATTACCACATTACACACCAACATTGGACCGTGTTTGAAAACAGCATGGGATTTCCTTTCTCAGGATTTAAAAGCTTAGGCGCGTTTACATAAAATCATTTTGCACATGACTCTAATGCTGCAGTTTAGCCCAACAAAGAAAATGGTTGCATAAAAACAGAACTCTGAAAGAATTTTGCATGAATGTGTTAAGCAGAACATTCCAAGAGGAAATTAAATCCTTCAACAGAAAAACCCCAAAGAAGTTTTCCCAAAGTCAGATGAAGATATTTTTCTTTTGTTTTCCATTCCCAGGGAATTGCAGACATAGGTTGACATTGCACCTAGAATTCACTCTGTCTGTGTGAGTCACGCTTCATGGATTGATTGGTCTTCTCCTGTTTTTTATTTGTTTCCTATACTTCATCATAAATCTTCCAGACTGACTAATGTGCATAATGATCTTCTTTGCAGGGTCTAGTTTACTATAAACCAGCACATGGATCTGTACTCATATAAAAAGCCAGAATGTATATACCCTGCAATTTATCTGCTGTTTCACACACAAGATACTGAGTTACATCAGGTACCGATGCTAACTCTCAACTGCCCTCTGAAATGGCCTAGCAAGCCACTCAGTTCAAACATAATTAAGGATGGGCAACAAATGCCCATGAAAGAATTTTTAAAAATTTGATACTGAGTCAAACCAGGTACTGAGTCAAACAAATGAGGAGAACAATCCATCTTGAAGCAGCCAGCAGTGCCTCTCATGGCAGAATCCAATTGTTTCTTAAATGTATCCATGATTTTTACCTCCACCACACTACTGGGAAGTCCATTCCAAGTGTTGTTCTCTCTGTAAATGAGAAATAACTCTGTTCTCAATTCTAGTTTATATATACTTCCCCTTGTTTTGCTCCTAATGTGTAATTTAAAGCAATATTCTAGATTTTCATTTTCAATATCATTTACTGTGTTTTATTACTCTCTAATATTACCTCTCAAATGCCTCCTTTCCTATCTGAAAATGCCAAGAGGGTTAAATTGTATAGCCCCTGAAAAGAGGTGCAAGGACTGCAATGTGTAATTTTCCCATGCCGGTTGATTGAAGGGCAGTCACTACACTAACTTCATGCTGCCTGTTCGTTATCACAATTGCTGCATCCATCCGCCACTCTTGTGCTAATCATTGCCTGCAGGCAAGGAGGGGAGCCCAATATCTTTAGTGCCGAGTACTATGTAAAGCCAGCCAACAGCTCTAAATGGGGAGGTGTACTGTGGCTACTGGTGTTAGAGTCATAGAGTTATACAGCACAGAAATAGGCCCTTCGGCCCATCGTGTCCATGCCGGCCATGAAGCACCTAAGTATTCTAATCCCATTTTCCAGCACTTGGTCCATAGCCTTGTATGCTATGGCGTTTCAAGTGCACACCTAAATACTTCTTAAATGTTGTGAGGGTTCCTGCCTCTACCACCTCTTCAGGCAGTGCATTCCAGATTGCAATCACCCTCTGGGTGAAATTTTTTTTCCTCAAATCCCCTTTAAACCTCCTGCCCCTTACCTTAAATCTATGCCCCCTGGTTACTGACACCTCCGCTAAGGGAAAAAGATTCTTCCTATCTAACCTATCAGTAGTACCCCTCATAATTTTGTATACTTCAATCAGGTCCCCCCTCAGCCTTCTCTGTTCTAAGGAAAACAACCCTAGCCTTTTTAGTCTCTCTTCATAGCTGAAATGCTCCAGCCCAGGCAACATCCTGGTGAATCACCTCTACATCCTCTTCAGTGCAATCACATCCTTCCTATAGTATGATGCCCAGAACTGTACACAGTACTCCAGCTGTGGCCTAACTAGTGTTTTATACAGCTCCATCATAACCTCCCTGCTCTTATATTCTATGCCTAAGGCAAGTATCCCATATGCCTTCCTAACCACCTTATCTACCTGTGCTACTGCCTTCAGTGAATTGTGGACCAGTACACCAAGGTCCTTCTGACCTTCTGTACTACCTAGGGTCCTACCAACCATTGTATATTCCCTTGCCTTGTTAGTCTTCCAAAATGCACCTCACAATTCTCAGGATTAAATTCCATTTTCCACTGCTCCGCCCATCTTAGCAGCCCATCTATATCATCCTGTAATCTAAGGCTTTCCTCCTCACTATTTACGACACCACCAATTTTCGTGTCATCTGCGAACTTACTTATCATACCTCCTATATTCATGTCTAAATCATTAATGTACACTGCAAACAGCAATGGTCTCAGCACCAATCCCTGTGGTAGACCACTGGACACAAGCTTCCACTCGCAAAAGCAACCCTCGACTATCACCCTCTGCCTCCTGCCACTGAGCCAATTTTGGATCCAATTTGCCAAATTGCCCTAGATCCCATGCGCTCTTACCGTTTTAGCCAAACTCCCATGCGGGACCTTATCAAAAGCCTTACTGAAGTCCATGTAGACTACATCAACTGCTTTACCCTCATCTACACATCTAGTCACCCCCTCGAAAAATTCAATCAAGTTAGTTAGACACTATCTTCCCCTGACAAAGCTATGCTGACTATCCCTGATTAATCCCTGCCTCTCCAAGTGGAGATTAATCCTGTCCCTCAGAATTTTTTCCAATAGTTTCCCTACCACTGATGTTAGACTCACTGGCCTGTAATTACCTGATTTATCCCTGCTACCCTTCTTGAATAATGGTACCACATTCGCTGTCCTCCAATCCTCTGGTACCTCTCCTGTGGCCAGAGAGGATTTGAAAATTTGTGTCAGAGCCCCTGCTATCTCCTCCCTTGCCTCACATAACAGCCTGGGATGCATCTCATCTGGGCTTGGGGATTTATCCACTTATAAGCCCGCTAAAACAGCTAATACTTCCTCCCTTTCAATGCTAATATGTTCAAGTATATCACAATCCCCCTCCAGGATCTCTACACCTACATCGTCCTTCTCGTTAGTGAACACAGATGAAAAGTAATAATTTGAAAGCTCACCTATGTCCTCTGGCTCCACACACAGATTGCCACTTTGGTCCCTAATGGGCCTTACTCTTTCCCTGGTTTTCCTTAATATACTAAGAAAACACCTTAGGATTTTCCTTTATCCTAATCTTGTCTGCCAGTGCTTTTTCATGTCCCCTCTTCACTCTTTTAAGTACCCCCTACACTTTCTATACTCCTCCAGCACCTCTGCTGTTTTGAGCGCTCCAAATCTGCCATAAGCCTCCTTTTTTCTCTTGATCCAATCCTCTATATCCCTTGACATCCAGGGTTCCCTGGACTTGTTGGTCCTGCCCTTCACCTTAACAGGTACTTGTTGGCTCTGAACCCTCACTTAGAGTCATAGAGAGATACAGCACTGAGACAGGCCCTTCAGCCCACCAACTCTGTGCTGACCATCAACCACCAATTTATACTAATCCTACATTATTCCCAACCACATCCCCTCAATTCTCCTACTTACACTCGGGGCAATTTGCAATGGCCAATTTACCTATCAATCTGTAAGTCTTTGGCTGTGGGAGGAAACCCACATGGTCATAGGGAGAACTTGCAAACTCCGCACAGACAGTACCCAGAATTGAATCTGGGTTGCTGGAGCTGTGCCACTGTGCTTTCTAAGCTGACTCTGTTTCTCTTCTATATTTGACTGTGCATCACCCCCTACTATACCTCCACTCTGTATCCCATTCCCCTGCCAAATTAGTTTACACCCGCCCCCCCCCAACAGCACTAGCAAACCTCCCAGCAAGGATGTTGGTCCCGTTCTGGTTCAGGTGCAACCTGTCCAACTTGTGCAGGTCCCACCTTTGCCAGAAACAGACCCAGTGATCCTGGAAACTAAAGCCCTCCCTCCTGCACCATCTCCTCAGCCATGCATTCATCTGCTCTATCCTCCTATTCTTATACTGTTGCTGAGATCATTCTGAATATTGTGCTGTAGAAGATGTGACAATTGCTGACCATGGAAGAGAGTGTGCACCGATGTTTCCAGACACTGTACTGGAGGTCATGGCAGAAGAGGTGGAAACAGAAGGAGCGATGTCCTGTCCTCGGTGGGGTGGGGTAGTCTGAGGCCCACCAGACACATGCTTGGAAGATAGTGGAAAGAGATAGCGGAGGTCAATATCAGCAGTGTAGCGCCAAGGACCTGAATACAGAGCTGGAAGAAGTTTAATGATCTCACACGAGTTTTCCAGATCAGTGAGTGCATCTTCAAATGTGATATCCTACAACTGCAGAACTAGCCTCATCCACTGCTCAATTCACTACAACCCATCACTCACTTACCATCAATCTCTATCAATCAGGACTCATACCTAACATTCATATGCCTTACCTCATCCTCGCACACTCAGTACATTTACAAGCCTCAAGAACCGAAACCTAACCAGGCAGCAGAGGATGAACCAAAAGAAAGTAAAGAGGAAGGGAAACTGTCACTTGATTTCACAGTCGCAGCCACTAGCTCAGATACTGACACTGGACATAATTTAGAGGATAGCATTGAGGTGGGATCTGCATGTGGTGAGACACTGGGCACAAGTGTGCTGGAGCCAGGGCTGGGGAAAAGGATAGTGCTGGTGCCAGCCCATCACTGGATAGGTTATGCTGCAGAAGACTTAGTTGAAGACTTCGATGGGTCAGACTACTAAAGAAGGCTGATGGCTGTACACACTCAAATGCTGGTTGCACTGGGAAGCCTGCCAAAAAGCCTGCATTCAATAACAAGGAGCAGGGAGGAGTCCAGCACTGACTTCACAAAGGCCTTTGTGCAAACCTTGAAGTCCACCCTTTCCAACATGGAACAGTTCAAAACCTCTATCAACGCACCTGTGGAGCCAACTTTTATGCAGCATCTGATTGCTGATATCTCTGCTTCCATTGCAGCACAATTAACATCCAGCCAGAGTTCAAGTGCTGCATGGAAGCTCAGACTGCTGCCATCATGGCTCTGAATACCAGTGTTCCAAGGGGCTTCCAGGGCATCACAACACTCAGGTAATCTATTCTCGAACAGATCTGCTGTCTAAAGACCCCCAACAGAAAAGGCCTCCTGCTGAGAGACCTCCCTCTCCCTCCTCGTCCTCCCTCTTCTAGCAGCTTGACCTGCTCATTCACCCAGTTGTGTTCAATGCCAGGAGGAAGCCCGAATAGGCCACCCATGTCTGGAAGCAACTGGCTTGTGCACAAACTTTTAAGTCACCTAAAAGTACTTTAGCACCAGCCAAACCACTCCCTGTAGACTATTGAAACCTTTATTAAGTATGGAAAAACACCCAGGATGTGTAGAATTGCAGCAACAGCTGGAAGAAATAATCCAGAAACTAGCCTGTTAAGTAGTTGATAATTCCTTTAAGTAGCGCTGTTGCGGTGTCCTTCATGCCACTTGACATCATGTTCAGCTGTGCGAGGTAAGAGAGGGCATAGGCACTTGTGTCAAATTAGCATTGCACGCTGATTGACATTGTGATCTGCCTGCTCTACATGCTGTTGGTGGTCATTAGGTGCACACTTGCTAACCCCTTTAAAAATATGATGTTCAGCGCACTTCCCATCAAAATGTGCATGCATGTCGTGCCATTTTGGTAGTTTAAGGAACCTCATAACATCCAAAAAAACTGGCGCTACTGAGCCTAATTTCACTCCCCAAGTCTCTCCAGTCTTTCTTCGATGCTAGAGATTAACCTTGTCATCCTTGTCTGCACTGCTTTCCAGTGCTTGAATATCTCTGTTGTATCCTGTGACCAGAACTGAACACAGTACTCAAGGATTTTTTTATTCTTTCAGGTGCTGTGAACGTCGCTAGCAAGACCAGCATTTGTTGCCCAACCCTAATTGCCCTTGAGAAGGTGGTGGTGAGCTGCCTTCTTGAACCACTGCTGTCCATCTAGTCAAAGTGTGGGCTGAACACAGCATTATAGAGTTTGCTGACTTCCTCTTACTTATATTCAACTGTTTGTCCGATCAGCTCAACATTTAATTATCTTTATTGATTGCTGCCCTGCATCAGTGGGCCAAGTTTCATGCTGAGTTTGCTGAGACTCCTCAGTCTATTTCAACTTCATCCTGAGCTATTTCAACACCACCCACAGAGTTTGTGCGCTGCTTATTTTTCCTTCCTATACGCAGTACTAGTTGGCATTAAATTTCGTCTGCTGTTGATCTGCCCACATACTCTTTTTATCCTAGTCATTCATTAATTTCTGAGCTGCTTCCTCTGATTCCACTGTCCCTCCCAGTTTGGAATCGTCTGCAAATTTGACTACTTTGCATTGAGTTTCTGTGAGGTAAAATTGCACTTTGATGAAGCCCATTTTACATCTTGCCTGATCTCTCCCATCCCCTTCAATGGAAATGAAAATCGGACATGGGGTAAAAGGGGCTGCTTCATGCTTTCACCAGTTCCCCCCTCCTCAGTTTAGATCACTCATTTAAATGAGGAACAGTAGTGGCTTCAACACCCAGACCTGGGTCATGTCACTCCATTACTGTGCATCGACTAAGGTTTACTCCACTGTTATCCCAGTACGTGACACAAAGAAAACAGATTTGCTTAAAGTTATTCAGCTGCTGCCTTGGAGTGATTAAAACTGGAGCAGCTGCTGACACCAATCTAACCAGGACTACAGAAACACAAAGGAGGCAAACCTCTCATGCTTTATCCCGAGTGGGTCCTGTCAGTGGAGTGGTCTTTACTTGCATACTTGCAAATGACAAGGTCACCCACAAACATCTCAAGGTTACAGTAAGCCTGAAATGATCCCAACAAAGCATTGAGTTGCCATTTCCTGGCTTTGATTTTTTTTTTAAGTAATAGTATAGGATGGAATTTCTGCCTTGATCTCATAAAGCCTCCTTATTCCTTATTCTGTTTCATAGCATTTTGAAATAGTTTCTCTATATTCTCATGATCTGCTGTTATTTATTCATAAGGTGCTTTTCTCTTTATCATTTCTAACCATGAAAAATGCACACTAGTGTGCCACAGTGAGATGCCGCTGTAGATGTGCAGGCTTTCAGTCATGATGAACAATAGCTGTGCGATATCACAGGCACAACCTCACACTGGCGTCTCATGTAGTTGGTGAACAATGACAGAATGATAATTGGCATAGTCTGACGTGGCAAGGTGTGGCATCTACTAGGTTTGTGCTGCCTCAATGGCCCAGCTGAGCAATGAAGCAAAGAACAGCTGAGCCACACAGATCAGAATGGTCCCAGATCTCTTCCCTGGTCAGTGCTGAGCTAGCTATTCTCAGCCAGGTTGGTGGCAGAAGGGTTATGATTCACCTCACAACATGTCTTGGGTTGGGGACAGGGTAGCCTTTCAAAGTTCCCAATCCTAGGTGTAATCCAGCCAGAGGGTTGTCAGAGTTGCTCACATCCCAAGAATAAATTGAACAAAACACATTTCTGTCAATCGAAGCTCCCAAAAGGGACTCCCATCTTGCAAAACATACCCTGTATGCACCAAAGGAACCCTGCTTGATATCTGTCTCTATCTCTCTCTATTAATGGATCATCAGTCCTCAAAGAATTGTCATGTTTTGGACCTTTTCTAAACCTATCTTCAGTTGCTTGCTGATTTAATTAGGATTGATATTGGTGTCCGTGAACAGAATTCGCAAACAGGTACTTCTTCCTCAGTAGCAGCCCACGTGATCATCAGTTTCAGATCTGAGTCTATTCACTGCAAACTCAAGAAGTCAGCTTTTGTGCGTCCAAAATATTTCTTCCTAATTCGAAGATACCACAGTGGAAGATGACAATTATATTTTCTTTTTCAAACATATCCACCCTCTCACCAGATTTTGCTTTCTCCGTTCTGCCCTTTCTAACTTAGCGAAGTGAAGAAGCACAAATTGACATTTATTTATTTTTATTTATTTAGAGATACAGCACTGAAACAGGCCCTTCGGCCCACCGAGTCTGTGCCAATCAACAACCACCCATTTATACTAACCCTACAGTAATCCCATATTCCCTACCACCTACCCACACTAGGGGCAATTTACAATGGCCAATTTACCTATCATTTGCAAGTCTTTGGCTGTGGGAGGAAACCGGAGCAAAGACCAGTAATCTTTTCAAGGTCTAACTAAGATGGGCAGGGTGAGATGTTTGATGCTACATCCTTCATTGTAAAGGAGAAGGTGCTATTGTATAGTTCCATTGTGCACTGAATTTAGTTTACAAAAAAATACATATTTAAAAGACAAATACAGCTAAGAACAAAACTCTTGGGTGATTTCTGTATTTCTGCTTCAGAGTTGTGAGAATGCAGACATATTTTCATTCAGATTCTCATCCAAAATTGCGAAGTTGACAAAGTATTCTCACTACGTAAATTTATGAGGTATTTTTGTTTTGGATGGTTCTTGCACAACCGTCAGATAAGCCCATTATCAACATTTCATAACTTGAACCATATTGTGGTGATACTGAAAACAGTGCATAAGCTCTAAATATTTCCTAATATATCTCCGCGCTGATTTTGACCTGCGGCGGGTTCACTGCAGGTGGAGGGCTGGGGCGGGTGGAAGTCCCACATGGACTTGGCCGGGTGAGGCCTGGGTCATTTTAGCTCCCAGGCCTCATTTTAGTATTTGACATTTGTCTCCCATCAGCAGCTGGCAGGAATGGCATCAAGGCTGCAGGTTAGGATCGGGAATCGGGCAGGAGCTTCTGGCAACCTAAGGAAACGGGTCCCTGCATAAGGAAAGTGCGGGGCATTGCGGCGGCAGTGACAGTGGGGGGTGGTGCGAGCGGGGGTTGGTCGGGAGATGATGTTGCAGAGCTGATGCTTGACATTTGAAGGAGAAGCAAGATGGCGGCAGGGGGAGACCGAGGATTCCTTGTGAAGCCGGAAGGAATTGCTGTTGGCCTCTTCGAGCCAGAATCTGAGGAGTGAAAATGGTGGCAGGTGCAAACACTTAGGGAGCAGGCACAAATACTTGACCACCATTTTAACTACTCACTCGTCCCATTCGTGATGGATAGAATAGGTTAAAATCAGACTTTTTTTTTTCTTCTATAAAAAAACAGATACAAATAACCTGGAAATCAGACCTTCAGTGAACCAGATAGTAAATAATTGGTAAGTTAGAATATGGTGCCTTTGTCTCATTTATGCTGAGCTCCAATGCTATAAACTAGGCAGTATTCAAATCCCTGCAGGCCTATTTAGTAAACTTGCCCTGTTTCTACTGTTGTACAGTTCAACTAAATATAAGCATGAAAAGGAAAATATTAAAATGCCATGTGTATCCATTATGCATGCATACTTAACACACATGCACATACTCATGCACAGAATTAATTTCTTCCTTTAATTTTTTTCCCACCAATAAGTTGTGCGAGATGAGTTAGTGGTCAGTCAAGATAAAGAGCAGAAAAAGGCAAGTAGCAAGCAATTGGAAGGAAGCAGAGAGATGAGTAGGAGGAACAGTCAGAGGTTAGGCTAACTGAGCCCTAGTGCCAGTTCATAGGTACCAACTGTACGATGCCAACCCGGCCCCTGAGGTAGATCTCTTTTATGCACATATTAATCCAAGACTCCTAATTTTGGGGGATGTGCAGCAGTGAACTAAAGTCTGATTTCCAGCAAAATTCATCTTAATCTCTACAAAAACACTATTTGCCTGAGTGTGATGGCACTGTGTTAGAATGTGGGAATGGATGCTGATAACATAGAGATACAGAACTTGTTTAGTGATGGGAACCTCATGGATTTGGATATTCCTTTGACTGGAGCACTGACTTAGTTCCATACCCTCCCCAGATGTAGCAGACTGTTCCATGGTATTTACTCAACTCTTTATCCCTGGTTAATTGTAGCCAATTAAATGGTCCAGGTGTATCCTGCTAGAAAGTGCATGTGTGGACATCAAGTGATTAGGTTCAACCATGACGCCAACAGTCAAATAGCCTACCAACATGTGATGCTTGGTTTTTTGTGTGAAAATGGGTACCTGGTCCCCATAGAACTGCAAGCTGGCATAAGCCTTCAGAAGAAGAAAGTAGAGAATTGGAAAAAGAAAAAGTCTTTCCCTTTCAAGAGAAATAGAATTTCTAATCTCCATATTCTCTGGACTATAGGTTACCTGACAGAGAAGGAAGTATTTACAGGTGCAACATCTTCCCGGCCCCGTGGAGACGGGTCTGGGAGAATAGCCAGAGAGCCCCATAAGGATGGATCCCTGATGCATTCCTGTCTCAGGGGACTTTCTTAGGGGTGGGCTGTGAACCTAGAGGCAAGTAGCCAATCAGGGCAATTAAGGCATCACTTATGGGCTACTTGGCACCAGCGCCAGTATTTTACCAACATTGGATTGCACCCCACCCCCGCCATGTGTGGAGACCACCTGCTCAATCAAGGCGACCTCCCAGTGGTAGGCCAGGGGGCCATTGGAGCCAAACTCCATGCCCCATAACCCACTTATGGCTAAAATTCAGTGATCTCTAAAGCCATGTATTTGCTTTGTGCGCTAATTGTGCATATCACGGGACCCAAATATGCAGCATACTCCATCCTAAGTTGACCTCTACAGTGAGTTCCCAATCTCAGCCTGGCAGCCTGGATGAGATGCTGAGTGGACATGGACTGGGGGATTTTTATCGAATACCTTAGGCACTAAAGAGGTAAAGAAGTAGCTAAAATAGTGTCTTAAGTTGAAATGCTAGTTTAGCCCGCTGTTACAGTCAAGTGAGAAGGGGTTAATGGGCTTCCCTCTTTTCCCTCTCCTTGTTGACCACAACAGGTTTAAGTATTTCTTAAAGTGGATGTACTGAAGATTTCAGTAGGTGTTTGATTACTTACTTGCTACGATCATAACAAGAACCAATCGGACAGGTTTTCTTGAGTTAACAAAGGAAGAGGTTAACTTTATTGTACCTAAACCGATGGGATGGCAGTCAACAAGCAGGATTTGAAAGCTTTGAAGCTGGAATGGAGTGAGAGCGAGAGAGGACCCCCACTTAGGATTTGCTCATGTCAGAATCCAGTTGCTTCTCCTCTGCTGCAGAGAAAACACCAGCTTAAAACCACAGATGGGGAGGGGCTTGTCACATGACAGTCATTCAGTGATTCCAACATAGCAGTTTGCAGTATTTCTCTGCTTACTGAGAGAACAGGTAGTTCCTTTAAATTTCCTGGGTCTTGGTTCTTGCTGGGAAATGCAGACATTTTGTCTCCCTTCTCACAGTCCTTTGCAATGTAGAATACAGTGTAGCAAGGTAATCATCTTTAGCTGAACGGATGGCTTTGCTGGCAACCTGTCTTTTTAAAATGCTTTTAAAAAAAGTATAAATTCAGATGTCCAGTCAGTGGATTAAAGAAAATTATCATTCAACAAAACAAATTGGCGTAACACCCGCATTTAACACAGGATTGTTTTTGATAAAGAGGTTGAAGTCAGCACTAGGAACAGCCATTCAGAGTTTTGTTCAACAGCTAATTGCCACTTAAAATGCCTGTTAGCACTCATTAAAGGGAGGGTACAGCATTTTGGTGGCTAACACATCAGCTAACACCCTCTCCTAACAGCAACCAGCTGTTTGGAAGTAAACACAACATTGATGTTGATTTCAAGTGCTACTGAAAGGGATACTCACCATTTCCTGGTCATTGCTGCTGGAGCTGTGAAATGGACCTCTGAAACACATAGAATCATAGAATAGAATCAAAAGTTTAAGGTACAGAAAGAGGCCACTTAGCCCATCGTGTCTGTGCCGGCCGAGAAACGATCCACCCACTCTAATCCCACCTTCCAGCATTTGGTCCGTAGCCCTGCAGATTACGGCACTTGAGGGGCATATCCAGACTCCTTTTGAATGAGTTGAGGGTTTCTGCCTCAACTACCCTTTCAGGCAGTGAGTTCCAGACCCCTCACCACCCGCTGGGTGAAAAGATTTTTCCTCATCTTCCCTATAATTTTTCTACCAATCACTTTAAATCTTTACCCTAGTCACTGACTTCTCTGCTAAGGTCCCTCAAATTTTTGTACATTTCAATCAGATCTCCCCTTGACCTTCTCTGTTTCAAAGAGAACAACCCCAGCCTATCCAATCTTTCCTCATAACTGCATTTTTCCAGTCCTGGCAACATCCTCGTAAATCTCCTCTGTACCCTCTCTCGGTGCAATTACATCCTTTCTGTAATGAGGTGACCATAACTGCACACAAGACTCAAGTTGTGGCCTAACCAATGAGTTATCCAGTTCCAGCATAACCTCCCTGCTCTTATATTCTATACCTCGCCTAATAAAGGAAAGGATTCCATATGCCTTCTTAACCACCTTATCAACCTGTCCTGCTACCTTCAGGGATCTATGGACATTCACTCTAAGGTCTCTCACTTCATCTACACTTCTCAGTATTTTCCCATTATTTGTGTATTCCTTTGCCTTGTTTGACCTCCCCAAATATATCACCTCACACTTCTCCGGGTTGAATTCCATTTGCCACTTTTCTGCCCATCTGACCAGACCATCAATATCTTCTTGCAGCCTACAGCTATCCTCCTCGGTATCTACCACATGGCCAATCTTTGTGTCATCTACAAACTTCTTGATCATGCCTCCTACATTTACGTCCTAATCGTTAACATACACCACAAAAATAGGGGACCCAGTACTGAGCGCCACTGGAAACAGTCCTCCAGTTGCAAAAACACCTGTCAACAATTAGCCTTTGTTTCCTGTCACTGAGCCAATTTTGTATCCACCTTGCTGCATTTCCCTGGATCCCATGGGATTTTATTTTTTTAAGATCAGGAGACTTTCGGAGACACTTTGTCAAGACATCACCCAACACTCAAGCGACATTTATTCTGGAAATTCTCTGAAGAGTTCATCTAAAAAGAGTAAGTGCTATGCTATTGCACCTTATTGAACAACTTATAGGAGTCAACTGGAGGAAGCATCGTGGACATATTGCTAAGGGCTCCCTTGGTCTGGACGAGGATTGGGAGGAGAATATGAGCCTATGCAGAGTAGCACCAGTTTCTGCAGGAGAGAGGGACAGGAGAACAAGGAGGACAAGGGGACTCCTTCCCCCATAGCCAGTACAGGACGTCCCTCCTCCTCTGGACCTCCTCCAAAAGGACCTCCAGTGCCATGTTTAAGAACCTGTGCACCCTCTTCTTCAGTTCCTGAGCCAACGTCCAATGTGCTGACTTGTGTCAGCCCTGGCACCCCATAACTTCAGTGGAAGTGGGTGCGAGGAGCCCACATATACTGCTCCATGAAGATTGCATCTATCAGCATTTGAGTGCTAACTTGGCAAGTTGTCTGGTGTTGCACCTCCAGGCAAGTTCAAATTATGGTAAACAGCAATTAGGACTAAATATTCTAAGTCCGGATTTGCAAGCACGTTAGTCCTATTAACACTGTCTGTTTAATTTAATGTCTGTTTTCGTACATCGGCCAAAATAACCACAGTAATTTTTCCCAATGATTTGTGTGAAGACCAGGAATGTGAGTCTGGTATCCCTCTCAGGTACCTCCTTGCAGTTGACTCATCAGTTACTTGTGAATAATTTATTTAATCTTTCTCTTGGGACCCCCTTCCCGATGTTGAGTCCCTCATTTGGGCACTGTGCATTTTAACAAGGGACCCAACCCCCTTTCCCCCACCCCCACCCCACCCGAAGCTGGCAAGCAATCCTCAAGTTTTTTTTACCATGCTTCCCGTATACTGACAGGGCCGCCTGCTGCTCAACTAATTGTAGCAGTGACGGGATGAGGCTTTTAATTGGGCATTATTGTCCTCGCACCACGGACTTTATTTCAGCAGAGGCGGGAAGTGGCGGGGTCCTCCCCCCCACCACCATCCCACCCAATTACATGCTCTCCCTGCCTCCAAACCCACCACGGGGGAGAGCACAAATTTCCCCCCGTTAACTCTGTTTCTCTCTTCACAGGTGCTGCCAGACTTGCTGAGTATTTCCAGCACTTTCTGTTTTAATTTCAAATTTCCAGCATCCACAGTATTTTGCTTTTATTTTACTCTTGGGTGTATCCAGCAAAGTTACAAGAGAACAGGACAAAATGATTCAATATCATTCATGCAACATAACATTGCATAGTAAGACTTTTGTAACTAGACTGGTATTTTGTTAATCATTGTACAGCTGGATTGAACTATTTAACTAAAATGAGCTGACTCGAGATAATAATGGTCATGTTGAAAAAGTTGATTTGTGCAAGAAGGTCACAGTCCTGATCCTCCTTGCTCTCCGGTCCCTCTACCACCCCTCTTCCACCTTGGTGTTACATCTCTAATAGGCATTGCATTGACTTGGCATTTTGACCAAACCATCCCAAGTGTGTAACATTAATTTCCATTGTGCATCAGACCAAATGTTGTCTTATCGTTTCCTTACTCGGCATGTGGAATATTGTGAGGCAGACACATACATTTTCTTTTGTGTAATATTTTGAAACCTTTCTTGGCAATAAAATGCCTAATCTATTAGAACATTAATGATTAATTGGGTTGACATTCAAATATTATAAGTTGATCATTTTTTAATGCGTAGTCCATCAAAATCTAAAGCCAAGCATAAAATCTATTGGCAAACAGTTATACGTTTATAATTTGACTGTGTTGAATTACAACCTGCTTCAGACAATGACACTTAAACCAGCCACACAGATACCATTTTTGTTTAATATTTTATGTTGTTGAAGATGATGCCTTGCAGATATTGCCACAGATTCTTGGGTTGTTGCTTAGCAACAGCAAGCGGATGATAATAAAGCATTCTTGGAGTTGCTGAGATTGTTCCAGCAGGCTATAGTTGCTGAGCGGATGGAAAAGCAAAGAACTTTGATTAACATGCTGTCATGTTGGGGACAATGTACAGTCACCAATTGGAGGGAAACAGAGCATCATAAATTTCAACTTCCCCATGGCTTTGTTTAAATTCATTCTTGTGACATGGTGTCATTAGCAAGGCCAGCATTTGTTGAAGGTACTATCACAGTGCATTTAGATAGGCAGTTTCTTTGATTCTGAGCCAGTGCTGATGAAGGAATGGTGATATATTTCCAAGTCATGATGGTTTGTGACTTGCAGGGGAACTTGGAGAGAGTGGTGTTATATCAGACTAGTCAAAAAACAGCCTGATATAGTTATTCTCAGACAATCATACCTACCAGCCAATGTCTCAGATTTCTCCATCACCATCCCTGAGTATGTCCCTTTCTACAAGCAGGACAGCCCCACCAGAAATCGCAGCACGGTGGTATATAGTTGGGAGGGCATGCTCTAAGAGTCCTCAATATTAAACTCCAGAAAGCTTGTTATGGAAGGATAATGCAAGAGCTTATTTTTACTTAGTTTTACATTTATTGTACAGAGTAAAAGGATTGCAAACATGTGGCTCCTCACACAAGCCCTCCACCAATATCATTAAGTGTCTGCTTATAAGTGCTCAAGTAAGACTCCAGTTAATACCCCCAACCTGCATATAATCAAACAATTGATACACAATTAACAGAGTAACACTCAACATTGGCTGTGGGAGTATTTTCACCAACAGGCTACAGCAGTTCAAGAAGGCAGCTCACGATCATCTTCTCAAGGGCAACTAGGGATGGGCAATAAATGCTGGCATTGCCCACGATGCCACATCATATGAATGAATAAGTGAAAAAAGAAAAACCTGCTGTCCTTGTCCTTCTATATGGTGGAAGTTACATGCTGGAGTTGGTGATGGCTCCACCTGGTTTAGAATGAAGCCACAAATACCAGGGAGTATTGTTATTCCTGTGAGCAATATTGGGGGTGGATTGGAACTTCCTTTTGCCCCTTGCTTGTCTTTGACCCATTGTCCAGAGGTAGGTATGTTTAGATACATCAAGCATGTGTAGGGGCCATTTGCAGTGCTGCTGCAGTGTGTACCTCAAGTGGGGGAAGGGGATTTCCATGCCCCTTGCCACAATGTAGTGTGGCAGGTGAAAATCCAAAAATCTTTACGCTGAAGTGCAAATGATGGGAAATATATAACATCATTTCAACATTTACATACGATACATCTGTTCATGTATTTGGTCAGATACACACCCACAACAGTTACAGCGGATCACTCTCTGCACCCCACCCCCCCCCCAAAAAAAATCTTCTTCCCCACCAGCCCAGGTGGCACCAGTCTACTGACATAACTTTGGTGGAAAACTAGCCCAAAGATTCAATCTTAAATCTGTGCTGGTTCAGCTCGTCTCAACTGGTTTGGTGTCAGGGCTTTACAATTTGTCTCAATACTTCACTCCCAAGAGGGAGCCTGCCAATGCTCAGCGATAGGAGAAGAGGCTTCTGGGTATTTAAAGGGCTTGAGGAGCCTCAAGAAGAATATATGGACTGGGGAGTACATTGGAAATGGGCGTTGTTGTATGATCGCTTCAAGAATGATGTCCCTTTAAGAACTCAGTATGCTAATGAGCTAAGTACTGGGATATAGTCATGTGACTAGAAGCCATCATCACTCTGCAACTGTAACACCCTAGACAAAGGTTCTGTACATAGTTTGCTCTGTATTGTATATACTAGTTTAGTTGTTAATAAACCTGCTACAGATCTTCAAGGCACTGGAATCCACATACCTCATTGTGTTGCTTAAGATAACACAAAGAACCCATGACAGGCGCCAGATCAATGGGAGAGAAGCTGCTACAAGTCCTTCTCCTTCTTTTGTAGGGGGACCTCAGGGCCATTACACCCCACCTCCCAAGGCATAACCCCCATCTTCCAGATGGCCCTGAAAACCAGTAGTAGCTGGTGCTGCTCAGAGATTTTGCTTTATTCTGTATCGTTATCCCACCCCAGCTCAAGGGGGACTGCGAAGGAGAATCCAGCTCATTGTATTGAAAGGAAAGGTTTACTGAGTCAAGTTCTCTTTTCTTGATTGCTTCGCTCTAATATTCTTACGCAGAGTCAGCTTTTAGCCTTTGTAGTATCACTGGCATATGGGACCAAGATGGAGGCTGGCAAGTTATCTGGTAAGTCTAAGATTGATAAGAATGGAAAGGATTTATATAGTGCCTTTCGTGACCTCTGGACCTCCCAAACATTTTACAGCCAAAGAAGTACTTTTTGAAGTGTAGTCACTGTTATGTCAGAAAAAGGCCATTAGCTTGTGGCAAGGACAATTGATGAAATATTCCAAAGGATTAAATCTGCTGAGAATTTACTTCAGAGAAGTGGGAATTAAGCAATATATGTTGATATTGTATTGGAATAAAACAATATCAGCAGCGATAAACACTTCCAACTCACCATGCTCATACCCAGAACTGAAAAGGATAATTTGTTCTATTATAAGGTTGAATTATCTCTTTTGTTATTCACTAGAATGGATCCTGAGCAAAATTTTCTAGAATGGTTGAGCATGTAGTATACTTCTAACTGATAGCGAGTTGAGGTTAATTACAGACTCTCAGTGACCTCAGAAGTGGTTTCTGATGTTTAATGGATTCAACCACATACAAGAAAGGGGAGAGTTAGTGTAAACAATATCACGCTTGGCAAGAAAGTTTAAAAGTGCAAAAATAATAAACACATTTTAAATACAGTTGACAATACGGAATGGTAATGAGGGACAAACAGTCCTTCACTTTGCTATAAATTGCTAGACAACTTCACTAAAGATCTCAACATGTGCTCTGTTCTCTAATTAAGCTGCATCTTCAACTGGATCGCAGGATAGATGCAAAAGAGGAAGGTCACCGTGCCCAACTCCAGAAAACGCCTACAGTCCCAGTCATCATAGCATCTAGCTCTTTAATAAATGATTCCAGAGTTTACATCTCCATCAGTCTGCCACAGACATCTCTCGGAGCAGCTTTTATCCTCTGTGTTTCCCATGCTTTAAGTATATTTTTAAGACAAAGGGCCGAATTTTCATTCCAGAGTCAGAAACCCAATGCTCGGAACATTTCTGGGTCCTGATCCTGCACCACGTCAGCTTCAATGATGCAATTTTCTAAGTGTCAGTCACTAATTAGCCTAGAGCTGAATTCAACACCCAATTAGGTGTATCAGCGCAGGCGGAAATGAGAGCTAAGCATGGAGGGATAATTTAAAAGGCAAATGGACTTGCCCTTTGTCATTGGAAATGGATGAGCAGGGAGAGCAGAGAGCCAGCGGTGGTTTGGGCAGCCATGCCCGGGTGACCTCATGCTTTTCTATTGCCACCCGTGAGGCCCCGATCGCGGCAGATAGGAGAGCTGTACTCTTCCCTCCATCTGGAAGAAGAGCTGCAGTGAGCCAGTCCAAGTAGACATGGCTAGAGGTGGCCATTGATGTCAGCAACTTCATGGTCCTCTCAAGAGTCCAAACACTCTCTACTCACAAAATCAAGCCTCTGAGCGCTGGCGATGGCAACTCTGTGCCATTGCATGAGCAACTGAGTTTGGGGAGGCAGTGGCGTAGTGATAATGTCACTGGACTAGTAATTCAGAGCCCAGGCTAATGCCCTGGAGACAGGGGTTCAAATCCCACCACGGCAGATAGTGAAATTTGAATTCAATTAATAAATCTGGAACTAATAGCTAGTCTAATGGTGCCCATGAAACCATTGTCAATTGTTGTAAAAACCCATCTGGTTCACGAATGTCCTTTAGGGAAGGAAATCTGCTGTCCTTACCTGGTCTGGGCTACATGAGACTCCAGACCCACAGCAATGTGGTTGACTCTTAAATGCCCTCTGAAATGGCCTAGTAAGCCATTCAGTTCAAGGGCAATTAGGGATGGGCAATAAATGCTGGCCTAGCCAGCCATGCCACATCCCACAAAAGAATAAAAAAAACTCCCCTTTTATACAACTTTTTCACACTGCAGTCATGAGCACCAATGGCTCCCCACTCTGTTCCTGATAGCTATGCTCAAACGTGTCCCAGACCCTCTGTGTTCCCCTTGCTTGCCATTTGAAAATTGCTGGCTGTCGCTCCCCATACTCCTAATGAGCTCAACAAAGAACAATTAATTGGAGGCTTGCGGGTTTCCAGCTCCCCCTTCCCGTGCTCCCTTTGAAAATCTAAGTGCATCACTGAGTCATCAGGAACCACTGACACCTTCCAAGTGCGTGATTCTCCAGGCCTGCCTGCACCCACACTCACCCCCATGGGCGATAGAAAATTTAACCCAAAATCTTTTCCTCTCCAAAGCACATTTATCAGCACCAGGCTCAAACTCTGGATGGAACAAGGAAAGGGAGAGAGGAGCCCGGGCCGAGTCAGGAAAATGTTTCCACAATGAACTACCACATACTCAGTGAGTTTTTAGTTTTAGAGATACAGCACTGAAACAGGCCCTTCAGCCCACCGAGTCTGTGCCAACCATCAACCACCCATTTATACTAATCCTACATTAATCCCATATTCCTACCCCATCCCCACCTTCCCTCAATTCCCCTACCTATACTAGGGGCAATTTATAATGGCCAATTTACCTATCAACCTGCAAGCCTTTGGCATGTGGGAGGAAATCAGAGCACCCGGAGAAAACCCACACAGACACAGGGAGAACTTGCAAACTCCACACAGGCAGTACCCAGAATTGAACCTGGGTCGCTGGAGCTGTGAGGCTGCGGTGCTAACCACTGCGCCACTGTGCCACAGTGAGTTCAAAGGATGTTGATTCACTTCATGCCAGATTGAAGTCAAGGCCATACAACTTGGGGAGCACTTTTACGCATACTCTTTTATTCCTACATAATTGTGAAATTTGCATTTTTATATGTGCAGATAACATTATTTTTTTAAATTGAAGTGATTGTTTTGCTCAGTGATATTCCAAGAGCTGGCTCTTGCTGAATCCCCCATGGAGATGACTACACGTTTTAAAGAATTAAGCTGTTTTTCTTTCCACATTCATTGTTACTGCAGCTGACTGGAGGTTTATTGGTTCTCTCCTGATACCACGAATTGCTTGAAATCAGTCTTAACTACTTATTAATGAAAGGAAGGTGAAAATTGTAGATTGAACTGAATTAAAGGTTGGTAGGTTGCAATTGTAACTCTATCAACAACATTTCTGATCACACTTCCAGTTTCAATCTTCTGCTTAAATAGAAAAAATAAAGGTCGCTCTCTTTTTGACACTGAAGCAAGAACCTTGTTGCTTGACGCTAGTAGGCCTGATTCAACACCTTGCATCTGCTGAGAATGGGATGAGTGAGGATTCAAATAAGGGGCACAGTGTTTACCGCCCCACTCGTGGCACACTCTCACCAGCCACTATTTTATCTCCCGAGCTTCAGGTGACATGAAGCTCTCGCCACAGTCAGGTGAAGGCCTTATAAATATTCCAATTCGGTGTCTGATTAAGTTGTTCAGACCCCGATGCAAATTTAACCCCAGGCCATATGAGACGTGCCAACCATGCTGGAGAAAGCTGTCATTAAATAGATCTGAGGCCAGAATAGGCCCAACAGGGTAAGACTTTTTAAATTTACTGGATTCCTTGTGAACCAGGAAGAGCAGGATTGCAAGGAAGCTTTATTTTTATAAAAGAATCCTTGGAGCTCTTCCCCTTTAGCCCCACTCCACCCCACCCAACCTCATGATTTACCTTAGTGCTGGAGACTGTTTTATTTGACAGCAGACCCGTGTCACTCGAATTTCCACTCCTGCTTGTCACCCTCTTTGGCGTTCCCATTGCGTTTGAGCAGGGCTGCATCTTGGAATATGTTGATGATGCTCAGGGGTGAGAATGGTTAAGCTGCTGTCCCACCCGCACCTGACCCCTTCCCACAACTGTGTCACATTCATGCTCCAAGTTAAAAGATTCTCCAAAGGAGCTAATCAACTGTAAAGTCAATCTGGCACCAAGCCTGAATAGCCCATTGTAATCTACAGAAAGAATTACCCATCCGTCATATGGTGTTGCACTTAGAGACAGAGTAAATAAATCCCTTTTTAACCAAAATGGCTTTGCCAATAGTTTTTCCTGTTCGTTATTTAAAAGCCAGGTGCAATGAATTGTACCAGACAATCTGTTCCCCCATGGTCCTGTTTCCAGAACATTGTGTTTCTACTGGACAGCAGATGAAGCTCACATGTATTTCTATACTCAGGCTAAAGCTGCTATTGAAGTGATGAGTGAGAATTGTTCCTGGTCAGAAGTGGCTAATAGCAGGGTATTTACAAGCAGAACAAGCACACTATGGCTTCAACATAGAACTAACAGCAGCGGCTAAAAGGAGCAATGGTACAATGGAGACTCTTCAGTCCAGCTACATCAAAAAATCCATTAGCACCTTTAATGTTTCACCTGCATGGAAATGGTCTTCTGGACTGCCTTTCAGAATCTTACATTCTAGCAGCTGTTGCTATTGCCTTGCCAACACACATATGGATACCGTAGGTCACAGACAGAGTTTTAATGGGGGACATTAATTAACCTAGTATCGACTGGGATGGTAATACTGTAAAGGGCAGAGAGGGGGAAAAGTTCTGAAGTGTGTTGACAATTTTTTAGTTCTGTTCCCAGCCCAATGAGGAAGGAGGCATTGCTGAATCTGGTTCT
Source organism: Heterodontus francisci (assembly GCF_036365525.1). NCBI lineage: Eukaryota > Metazoa > Chordata > Chondrichthyes > Heterodontiformes > Heterodontidae > Heterodontus > Heterodontus francisci. The sequence continues at coordinate 53,426,576 of NC_090392.1, read as the reverse complement.
GGGGAATGAGGTGGATCAAGTGGCTCAAGTGGCAGTAGGGCAACATCTAACAGACACTAATCTTAGCATCATAAGGTTTAGGTTAGCTATGGAAAAGTACAAGGAGCAATCCAAAGTAAAAATAATTAATTGGGAGAGGGCCAATTTCAATGCCATGAGATCAGAGATGGCCCAGGTGAATTGGAATCAAAGATTGGCAGACGAAAATGGATGCCTTTGAAGAGGCGACAGTTTGGATACAATTGAGGGACATTCCCATGAAGGGGAAAAGTAGGACATACAAATCCAGAGCTCCCTGGATGACAAAAGAGAAAGAGAGTAAAGTGAAGCAGAAAAAGGGTGCGTATGACACGTCAGTTTGATAATAAAAGTGAGAACCAGACTGAATATACGCAGTTCAGAGGGGAAATGAAAATGCTAAAAAGAGAAGCAAAGCGAGAGAATGAGAAGACACTGGCAGCTAACATAAAAGGGAATTGAAAAGTCTTCTCTAAGCATATAAATAGTAAAATGGTGGTAAAGGGAGGGATGGGGCTGATTAGGGACCAAAAAGGGAATTTACACATGGATGCAGAGGGCGTGGCTGAGGTACTAAATGAGTGCTTTGCATCTGTCTTTACCAAGGAAGAAGATGCTGCCACAGTCATAGTGAAAGAGGAGGTAGTTGAGACACTGGATGGGCTAAAAATTTATAAAGAGGCGGTATTAGAAAGGCTGGCTGTACTTAAACTGATAAAGCATCGGTGGCAATATAGATATGATGTTGGCTGAGTGATAGGAAAGTGAGTATTGATGAACGATTGTTTTTCAGACTGGAGTAAGGTATATAGTGGGATTCCCCAGGGGGTCATTGCTTTTCTTGATCTGTATTAATGACCTAGACTTGAGTATGCAAGGCACAATTTCAAAATTTGCGAATGACACAAAACTTGGAAGTATTGTGAACAGTGAGGAGGATATTGATAGACTTCAAGAGGACATAGACATGCTGGTGGAATGGGTTGACAGGTGGCAGATAAAATTTAATGCAGAGAAGTGTGAAGTGATACATTTGGGTAGGAAGAATGAGGAAATACAATATAAAATAAAGGATACAATACAAAAAGGGGTGCAGGAGCAGCGAGACCGGGGGTATATCTGCACAAATTATTGAAGGTGGCAGGGCAGGTTGAGAAAATGATTAATAAGGCATATGTGATCCTGGACTTTATAAATAGAGGCATAGAGTACAAAAGCAAGGAAGTTACGGTGAACCTTTATAAAACATTGGTTTGGTCTCAACTGGAGTATTATGTCCAATTCTTGGCTCCACACTTTATGAAAGATGTGAAGGAATTGGAGAGGGCGCAAAAAGATTTACGCGAATGGTTCAGGGAATGAGGGACTTCAGATACGTGATTAGATTGGAGAAGCTTGAACTGTTACCCTTAGAGAAGAGAATGTTGAGAGGAGATTTGACAGAGGTGTTGAAACTCATGAGGGCTCTGAGCAGAGCAGATAGAGAGAAACTGATCCACTGGTGGAAGGGTCAAGAACCAGAGAACACCGATTTAAGGTGAACGGCAAAAAAAACAAAAACAACTTGAGGAAAAACTTTTGTACACAGCAAGTGGTTAGGATCTGGAATGCATTGCCTGAGAGTGTGGTTGAAGCAGATTCAATCGTGGCTATCAAAAGGGAATTGGATAATTATTTGAAGAGAAGAAAATTGCAGGACTATCGGGAAAGGGCAGGATGAGCTCTGTTGTTCTTGCAGAGAGCCAGTACAGTCATGAAGGGCCGAATGGCTTCCCTCAATGCTGTAATCATTCTATGAGATGCTAGCCTGCTTTATTTAGCTTATCAGTGTAGCATCCTCAACATTCAATATTTCTCCCACTCTAATATAAAAGCTAATCACCATTACGTGTGGTGGAATATAGGTATAACAGGCTTAATTAGGTAGAATTTAGATATAGCTAATATATTATACCTTTTAGAATTAGAGATTGAATAAATGGTCAGTTTTCAAGACTCACTGACATTCCCCTTTAAGAAGGTAGAGTTAAAAGTTTCAAGGTCTTTCAGGGTCCCTGTTACAATTGAGTTTGAATCAGAAACAAGTTGGGAAATCCATTTCAGTGTTTCTGTTGCCAGGGAATTGGGGGATAAACACTCAATGAAATGTTCTGTGTGACATCAGTATAATCAATTTAATTAATTGATGGTGTTGGTAAATGTAAGCAGATTGACCCACAAAGAGGTTCAACCTACCATAAAACACAATTATAGATTATTAAACAATAAAATGAAATAGTACTTACAGGAACAAGAGGTCAAGTAAACACAATTATAAACATTTTGACCAGATAAATGCTCATAACTTCAAGAGCAGGGGAATTCCAGCAAAACATTAAATGGAGCTGTTAGTTAATGATATTCCCATATATGGATCTTGACAGCAGGAAAAACACACACAGAAAGATAACGTCTATATGCTAAAAGGTCAGATGATACCTTAGAGATAGTATAAACATGAGGGTATCTCAGCAAAAATTAGAAGTGTTGAATTCCTCAAACAATACTTCTCACCCTATGGTTTACTCGGGGAATTTAAGGTAAAAGTTCACTTTAGATTTTGATGGATATTCTAAGATATATTGCTGTAACATTAGCAAGGTTAAGCTTTTGAATTCTATGTTAGAAATAAGATTATGTGTTACATCTCTTAGTAATATTTGATATTGTGATATACTTATCCACTTAAAAGTATATTGCATGTTAAATTCTTCAATAAATATATAAAAGTTAATAAATCATTTCATGTAGCATTCTGTATACAACTACATGAACCCCCTCTTTGTGTCTCTTTAAGTGGAGAGATACATATTGAAGAGAGTTTCCCAGACCCTTATAATACCTGGGATATTTATGACTTAGCCATAATTATTAAAAATAGGCTATCCAAAAGATGGTAATATTCTCTGCTAGTTTTCTTTCTTTGAGGGAAAACCAGTTCAATTCTCTGGACCCAAATAAGTGTCTATAAGAATTTGTCTAGTTTGAACTTAATTAAAGGAGATTAAATTCATAGGGATGTACTCCTGATTTGGTTTAATCCCTATAAGGGGTTAAAGTCATAAATCACTTCATACAATTCACTGTGCTCCCCAAGCTATAGCAGAGAACTACCAAGATAAATACCAATTTCAACAATGTTCTCTTCAAAACTACTTTGTTTATTAAGTTACTGAAAAGATTATCCATCTTCATGTGTAATATCCAATTTATAATTCTCTGCCTATATGTGGACATGTGGGTCATCTTGGAATTAACAATAGTATATTGTGGGCGCTGCTTCTAGCTTACCTATAGAGTTGTAGCACAGGATGTGGCACGTGAACCAACAGGAGTAGCGCATGCCAGTGCGTCCCTTGCATACTCCCAAAGTCGCTGACCATGTGCAATCATGAAGTTACTGACATTAACGGGCTGATGAAATGTACGAGTACTAAAATTGACCAAGGAATGTTTCGGGTACGCCTTCCTTTTTCACTCCTGAAAGAACAAGCATTTGGAAGCAAGATGGACCTGTTCTAACACTATTTAACTTGCAGCTGAGGTGCCTTTGACTTACTTGTGCTCAGGCAAAGTTGGTGGAAGCACTGTGGTGAGTGGCTGAAGGAGTTTGGAGGTTTCTGCTCCAGTAGAAAATACATAGAACAGTAGAAAATAACATTGCCATGCATCGGCATTGGGACATGCAACATGAGTAGGATGGGCAGGGGAGGAGGCAGAGAGGGGAAGCTCTGTGAGGAGGGAGGAGGGGGTCTCTTCTTAGAAGGCCCTACCGTGAATGGGTCTTCCAGGAGCACTAGTCCTACATTCGGATGAGCCAGGAGCAGTGCCTAAAGAGGCTACCTTTCACTAAGGAGGTGGTAATGCAGTTGTGTCATCTCCTTTACAAAGTCCTGGATACCTCTCCCAGTGACTCTGAAGATCACCATCACCCTTTCCTTCTTTGCTCCTGCTTCCTTGCAGGAGAGCGTTGGCGACATTAGCAATGTGTCACAATTCATCGTCCACAGGGGCATCTGGGAAGTGACAGAGGTGTTCTTCAGGAGGAGAGGGAACTTCATCTTCTCCCTGAACGGGAAAGACCAGGATGAAAGAGCACATAGGTTCACCAGGATAGCAGGCTTCCAGATGGTGCAGGGCACCATCAACTGTACACACACAGCTCTTATGGACCTTCCATGTCAACGGGGAGCGATACCACAACTGTAAGGATTATCATTCAAATAATGTACAGTTGGTGATCATAACAAGAGATTCATCTCAGTGAATGCCCACTATTCTGGCAGCACCCATACTTTTATCCTGTGCCAGTCCACAATATTGAGCCTCTCGGACCTCCAAGACACACCATTGGCGATAAGCACTAGAACCTTCACACGTGGCTTGTGACCCACCATGCGAGGTTAGAGGGCCTTCAACAAAAGCCATGGAGCCACCTGCAACCCAGTGGAGCAGTAATCAATCTCCTAAAGCAGAGATTCGCTATTTAGATCATTCAGGGTATCTCTGCATTACACACTCCAGAGGTGTCCATTTCAGTGATGGTGTACTGTGTCCTCCACAATCTTGCAATTATGAGGGTCCAACTATTGAATCCTGAAATCCTGAGGCCACCTTTCAAGGAGCAGGAGGAAGAAGAGGAGGAAGAAGAAGAAGATTAGGAGGAGAAGAGGAGGAGACCACATGCATCACAGATGGAGCAAGAGGAGCCGCATTGTGAGGCTTCACTTCGTTTAAAAGTAAGTTCTCCATGCCTAAAATGGACCCATCATTCCCTAAAAGTAAATCCATTTCAGACTTCCTATCACAAACTTCTCTTGGCCAACATCATTCCATAAAGGTCAACAGCAAAAACTTTCACAAAACTACTTTATCCGGCAACACATCAATAGTACAAAACAAAACAGAATGAATTACCCTTGTGCATCCTCTTAGTGCCTGTCTTATGGGTGCCCTTGCTGGGCCTAGTGCTTCTGCACAGCGCTGCAGCATGGTTGACAGATTTCCTCGAGCAGCTCTGGGTCTTGAGGGCCCATCTTCGAACTGAACCACTTCGGCAGAGCTGGCAGCATTCTGGGCTGGCTGAGGAGCAACAGCAAGGGCATTGGTGGTGTGTTAATGGTGGGAGCATGAATGCTGTCATCCTAAGAGAGGACAGCAGATTCATGCTCCACAGAGCCATTGCTACTCCAACAGGATGGCACCTCAGCAATCCTCGTAATCTGCTGGAGTACAGCATGCCCTGTTGAGCACTGAGATCCGCATCAAAGATGGCAACAGTCTCAGCTTGCACGCCAGCAAGCATGGATCCCCTGAGTTCCGTTTGAGATTTTACTGCAGCATGTAGACATCGGGTGGTTCCACCTGTACGGCAGTGAAAGCTGAGACTGCAGCCAACAGACACTCCATCGTGGGTCAATCTGGCAGTGCTGCCATGGAGGTGCCCACAACTTCCAAGGTGGAAAAGATAGGCATCATGTTCTGTGCGGTGCCCTGCTTCATGGTGTAACCGGACTTCTCCATGCTACTAACCAGTAACAGGAGGCTGTCTGCCAGGCCGGCCAAAGCACCAATCATCTCAGTGTGCATCGTCTTCTGTGTTTTCCTGTAGTTCATCACAACAACGCCATCATCTGAGGCCCCTGCATCAGACCTGGTCTGTGACCTCACCCTCCAGGGAGTTTGCACATGAGCTGACCTATCCCCTAGCCTGGCTGCAACCCACTGTTGCCCGGTGACTGACTGTGTGCAGATCCTGACTTGAAACTTGCCTCTAACATTCACTCAGTGCCAGTATCTGAGCTTGTGCCTGCAAGTGACAGTGGACTGATGGTGCTCTCTTTCTCCTCTCACATATGAGGCTTCAGTGGTTGACCAGGCAGCAATTCTTGACTATCTGAAAGCTGAACCGCATAAGCGGAGGGGAGGACTGAGGGAAGACGGGTGGGGAGGAATGAGTGGAGAAGGTGCGTAAGGCTGCAACTTACATATTGTAGGTTGGCCTCGGCAGCAGCAGGTGCCATTGGTGCCCATGATCCTGAGGACCATTACTCGAGGATGCTGAGGGGATCGATACTTGATTTCTGTCTCTCCTGCCTGTTGTGGTCGACTTCCTCCTCCAGTAAGGAAGGGGACAGAATTTCAATGACTCCCAGTGTGTTTCGGTGATGTGCCTGCCATCATTGAATAGCGGCAGATATGGGTAGGCAGCAACAGGAGGGTGTGAGGCTGGCAGCATTGGTAGATGTGTAGGTGAGGTGTAGTCTAAGAATGTTAGCCGTGAGTCTTGAGTGTCACGGAATGCTGCTGGGTGTGAGGTGAGAGGGGGGGTTGCATTGAGCAGTTTGTGTTGAGGTGGGTGATATGCAGATGCACTTACTTACCTCGGCCACCTGAGTGAGGTCATCAAACTTTTTGCATCACTACTGCCAGATTCGTGATGCCACGCATTAGGCATTGGCCACCCTCATCATTTGCTCCCATTCCTTCACAGGGTTAGCCTCGAGGGTTTCCTGCCCCCGCCAGAAACATGGCCTCCTTATTGGCCTCAACCTCTTGAAACAGGGTATCCATGACAGCGTCACAAATTCAAGGAACCCTCTCCTTCCCTGGTGTACCATAGCTTGACCCTGGATGGCAAAAATCAATTATCCAGCAGTCAGCATTGCACTGCTGCATTTCCCTTTTTAGGGACTGTGCCTTTAAGCTGTAAAGGCTGTCTGGAGCACATGTTTTCTTCCTAATGCTACTCGGCCCCCTAGAGTGCACAGAGAACGTGGAAATGGAGTCCAGGCAGCACAGGAGCTGCTTATGGCCGCACTACAATCATAGAAATGAGGTGGATAGATAAATTTTGTGTCTTCCCCACCCCTTTTCCAAAGGGTATGTGCACATCACGAATCATGTGCCCCATGCCCAAAAATCAGAGTGGATGAATTTTACACCCAATGTATTCTAAAAGTATCATGTGCTGCTAATTCATAAAGTACAAGGCACTGTTTGCACAATGCCTTCTTTTCCATGATCTGACACATAGCCCCTGAACCCACATTGTGTTGTTTATGCTGATGCTAATCTGCTTTCATTTAGCAATGGAATTCTTGAGAGGCCTTAGAAGTTCTAGCCTTATTGGATTTTCTGGTGTGATAAAGCACACATATGGAGAATACCACTTGGGCCTTGTTGCAATCCAGTGTTTACACAGGTAAGCCTAATGGCTCAGCACATCAGCCACAAACCTAGTCTAACCATTGAAGGGTTGTAAAATTTTTTGCCTGTGGGATATAGGTAACACTGGCATTGCCCATCACTGGGCCATTTCAGAGGGCATTTAGACTCAACCACGTTGTGGATGAGAGTCAATGTAGGCCAGAGCAAGTATGGGTGATAGGCTTCCTTTCCTGTAGGAGATTAGCGAGCCATTTAGCTCTTTATGACAATCCAGTAGCTTCTGTGTCATTGTTTTCTGGTGCGAACCACAAATTATTAGATTTATTGAATTCAATTTCACAAAATCAATCCTGTGTAATTGTATTATCAGGTAGTTATCATATTGAAACCTAACTTTACACCCTGTTCCCAATCAATAACACAGACATTAGCAGAAGGAAGTTTGTGAGGCCCATTGGAATTAAAGGGGGTAGGCCTCGTGATGGCTTTGTGAGTTTATCAAAGGAATAACTGAGCAATATAGACCAAGAAGATCCCAGATTCACTCTCTGCCCTGAGTAAGGTCAACTCAGCCAGATCTGTGGTACAGGTTAGAGGCATTGCAATTGACCTCAGCAAATTGGGTTAGAGAGGGAAAAATTGGGCCGTGTTTTTGCCAATTGCTGTTTAGGAGCGATCTGCGTGAAGTACGTGAAGTAGAGGAGAAGACAGAAGATAAGCAGAGAAAATTAAGAAACAAATGTATTGTCTTTGGTGACATTAACCTATTTAATGTTAACACACGATAGAGGAAGCTTTATTGTACATCCGGACAAATGAAAGCCAACCAGGGATTCAAAGCTGTGTGCACAAAATGTTCTGTTCTCGAGCATCAACATCAGTCACAAAAAATAACACCAAATACTAGTCTATTTCCTGTGGTGCAGCTATCAGGAAGTCAAGAACAAGAGTAGTCTTCAAGTGAAGTGGAGTTAGAGGACAGGATATAATTGGATTAGGGTGTGCTGGCATTGATCAGCCCCCATTTTCAAGTCAAACATTCTGAACATACTTTTTGTTTCCAGTATAAATTCCTACATCCACATGGAAGTTGCCCACGTAAACTGGTCACGCTGGAATTATCCTCTTCTATCATTGTGGGTGCTACAATGCCTCCACTGGCAGGGCAGTGTAAATTAAGGGGAAAAGAAAAAATGAAACTGAAGTTATCAATTTACCGACATTGTGCTGGTAACTTTATTTTATAACAAAGGTAATTTTACCACACCAGAGATTTGTACAAAATCTCGGCTGACATTCTAGTGCAGCACTGTTTGTGGGAGCTTGCTGTGCACAAATTGTTTGTGCATTTGCTACAGTGACTGCACTTCAAAAGCACTTTGTTGCCTGTAAATTGCTTCAGGCTGTTGTGAGGTCATGAAAGGCGCTATATAAATGCAAGTTCTTTCTTTTCCTTCATTCACCCTAGTAGGGGAATGTGTTGAGCATTCTCAACCTGGCCTTGGCTTACATATGGCAGTCTAGTAATGCCTCACTAGCTACTTCAATTATAGCACCAGCTGTGGGATTTCTATTAACATGAGCCAAGAGAGCTCCTGTATGGATGTGAACACTGCCTGAATTGGCCCTACAGTTAGGGTGAAGGAACCTGTAAATAGCTTCATATATAGATATGTCTTTCTTTTCTAAAATGTATGCAGTTCTGGTCAACTTAAAACACTTAGAAATCAGGGACCAATTTTTATTTATAATGCCCCAAGGCTAAATCAAAAATTGCATCACGACAAAACCAGGATCACGAAGATATAAAATACTTGCCATCAGTGCACACTAATGATTACATGGAACATGATTACAGTGAAAATGCAGGAAATGGGGTGAGGCAAGAAAGGATGCTTCAAGATGTAATTTTATTTTATTTCCCATCTAAAGTGCCAACTACGCAAATACGAGCACTTCATTGATCACTTTGCACCTCTTCGCATTTCTCACCCACACGTTCTCTTGTGTGTCATTCATGTCTGAATTCAGGTCTATGATCCATTGTTTCAATTCATCTGAATTTAAATGCATGGCTCACAGGCTTGGGCTTGAGTAAGCTTCATTGCTCTGTGACACACTCTATTTCCAGATTGCATATGAATGATTTTCCTTGAAATTATTTATCTTTCAGCACTGCTAGAGTGCTGATTAGGTCCCTGAAGCCAAAACATTAGATACCGCAAGATTGCAATACGTCAATTACAAATGTTTCTCAGCCCCCTACATTTTCTTAAATATAGCACTCACTGTCATCAATTTATGGGAAATAATTTCCTCACTGCTTATTACATGTGCAGCCCATGTAAAAAAATGTTGAATTACCTACCATGGGCGTACTCGAGCTCATTCTTTAAAAGTTCAATCTTCACACACTCCCACTGTGTTTAATCAGACCCAGCAAACTATCGCCTACTCGAACCCAAACTTTCCCAGTTGCACCAAGGACTTCAACTTATTACCTATATTCTTGCTCTCATTCCTTCTACAATTTCCAGCCTTTGGATGCTCAAGTTTGGTGTCACCTAACTGCTTCATGCTGGAGTGAGCCTTTGATTTAATGGTTAGTCTTCCTGCTTCTGAGGCAGAAGGTATAGGGCTCACACCCTAATCCAGACTCTGAATTTTGGGTTGACATTCAATATGTGGATTCCCCCCTTCATTTTATGTGGTGTAAGAGCCCATTAACCCATCCTTCTGTAAAAAAACTAACCAACTCTATTGACTGGTATGAAGATGATTACGGCCATGGATGCAGTGTTCATGTTACGGAGTATCATACGAACATACAAACCAGGAACAGGAGTAGGCCTGCTCCGCCATTCCATAAGATCATGGCTGATCTGCTTGTGGACTCAACTCCAATTTCCTGCCTACCCCCGATACCCTTTGACTCCCTTGTTTCCCAAGAATCAGTCTATCTCTGCCTTAAAAACATTCAATGACAATCAGATAAAACCTTCTGACAAAAGATCATCAACTTGAAATGTTAACTCTGCCCTCTCTCCACAGAAGCTGCCTGACCTGCTGAATATTTGCAGCCTTTGTAGGCAAATTATTAATGTGGTTAGGAAATTGGCTGAGGGCTAGAAGACTAAGAGTAGGGATAATGGGCAGATAGTCTAATTGGCAGGTTGTGACTTGTGGTATCCCACAAGGATCTGTGTTGGGGCATCAACTACGCACCATATTTATTAACAATTTAGATGATGCAATAGAAAGCCACATATCCAGATTTGCTGATGACATAAAGATGGACGGTGTTGTATGTAGATGGAAGAGTAAAAACATAGATCATTAAAATGTCATGAACAGGTACAGAAAAGAATCCAAAATGCTACTGGAATACCTTTATATCTAGAGGAATAGAATACAAGAGCTAGAAGTCAAGCTCAGCTATACGAATAATAAAAGCAAAATACTGCGGATGCTGGAAATCTGAAACAAAAACAAGAAATGCTGGATTCACTCAGCAGGTCTGGCAGCATCTGTGGAAAGAGAAGCAGAGTTAACGTTTCGGGTCAGTGACCCTTCTCCGAAGAAGGGTCACTGACCCGAAACGTTAACTCTGCTTCTCTTTCCACAGATGCTGCCAGACCTGCTGAGTGAATCCAGCATTTCTTGTTTTTGTCTCAGCTATACGAAGCTCTGATTAGACCACACCTAGAGTACTGCTAGCAGTTCGAGGCATCAGGCCTTAGGAAGGATATATTGACCTTAGAGGGAGTGCAGCATAGATTTACTGGACAGATACCTGGACTCCAAGGGTTAAACTACAAGGAGAGATTAAATAAAACTAGTATTGTATTCCCTGGAATTTGGAAGGTTTAGATGTGATTTAATTGAAGTTTTCAAGATATTAAGGTGAATAGAGGGGCTAGATTGGGAGAAACTATTTCCACTAGTTGGCAAGTCTAGGTCTGGGAGCATAGTCTAAAGATTAAAGCCAGACCTTTTAGGAATGAAGTTAGGAAACATTCTTCATACAAATGGTGGTAGAAGTTTGCAACTATCTTCGTCAAATGGCAATTGATGCTAGCTCAAATGTTAATTTTAGAACAGAGATTGATGGACTTTTGTTATCCAAAGTTATTAGGGATATGGGGTAAAAGTGGATATATGGAGTTAGGTTGCAGGTCTGCCATGATCTCATTGAATGACGGAATAGGCTCAAGGGGCTAAATGGCCTATACCTGTTCCGATGTTCTGTTTTTATTTCAGATTTCCAGCATCTGCAGTATTTTGCTTTTGTAGACTGTTAACCAGCCTCTGAATCCTTCTGCGACTTCACACTATTCTCCAAGGGAAGATACAAAAACAACAACGCCTTCTTATTTACAGTACTGGGTGGCACAGTGGCATAGTGATTAGCACTGCAGCCTCACAACTCCAGCAACCTAGGTTCGGTTCTGGGTACTGCCTGTGTGGAGTTTGCAAGTTCTCCCTGTGACTGTGTGGGTTTCTGCCGGGTGCTCCGGTTTCCTCCCACAGCTGGTTGGTATGCAAATTCGCCATTGTAAATTTCTCCTAGTGTAGGTAGGTGGTAGGAGAATTGAGGGAAAGTGGGGATCTGGTAGGGAATATGGGATTAATGTAGGATTAGTATAAATGGGTGGTTGATGGTCAGCACAGACTCGGTGGGCCGAAGGGCCGGTTTCAGTGCTGTATCTCTCTTTGACATTATCTCTTCTGCTCGTTTCAAATTGTCTTTCAAGCCTTGAACTTTCTGCTAAGTTTCTCAATTAAAAATAAATGCAAAATACAACAAGACTTTTCTGAAATAAAAACAAGAAATGCTGGAAATACTCAGCAGGTCTGGCAGCATCTGTGCAGAGAAAAGCAGAGTTAACATTTCAGGTTAGAGACCCTTCTTCAGAACAGACAAATATTAGACATGTAAAAAAGGTTTTAAGCAAGTAAAGCGGGGGTGGGGCAAGAGATAACAAAGGTGAAGATGTTGATAGGACAGGGTCACAGAGAATAACGACCAGGAGGTCATGGAACAAAGGCGAACGGTATGTTAATGGCTAAAAGCCAAAGCGTTAGTACAGAGAGTGTGTGAATGACTGTAAAGCACAGAGCACTCCAAGCACAAACATAAAAAAACACATGAAAAAAACAAAACAGTGGGTAAGCACAGTGGAAATAAACTAAACAAACTGAAAAACCTAAAATAAAATAACCAAATAAAAAAGGAAAAATAAAATAACATAACTAAGCATAAAAAGGGGGACCGGTCATGCTCTGAAATTATTGAACTCAATGTTCAGTCCGGCAGGCTGTAGTGTGCCTAATCGGTAAATGAGATGCTGTTCCTTGAGCTTGCGTTGATGTTCGTTGGAACACTTGGAAGACTTTTCTGATGTTGCAGAGATGAAATACATCTGGGACACTATTCTTTGCTTGGAGAAGATAGTGTTGAGAGCACAGGTAACAAAAAGAAAACTGAAATATAAAAAAGTGGACAACTCCAAGCCATGCTGATCATCAGGAGAAACAAGCATTGGTTTGTGACAGTTCTTTCAAACAACCAGGAAGGCCATATTTACACAATGTGATGGCTTGTTGAATCTCTACATATAAATAAAAGCACATCAAAGTAGTACCAAGAATTGGTGGTGAGTTCTGAGAGCCTGAATCTTATGTAAAAAAAAGTACAGGTACTGGTTGGCCAACACATCGTACTGGAGGCAGCTCAGTGTTGGAGTTGATCCGGATTAACGTTCAAGGCAATAGCATTGGTCAGTGCCAGAGGCTGCTGAAAAACATCCTGTGGTGCTTCACACAGAATAAAAAATGGTAAAGTTATGACTAATGCTGGAGAAGATTGAGTCAGTTTGGAGACCATCTCAAGTGCCATTTTCCTCAGTGTGCAGAGCAATAGAGAGTGCAGCTCACCTTTATGGAAATGGTCCTGCAATCGGTCAATTCCCACCATTAATTTTCTATTTGACTTTGGATTGCTTTTGTCCTCAGCTGGAATTTGAGAAATTTGATAAACATGCAAAGAACTTTCTCTCTACAAGACCTGTCAATGTTTCCCTACATTACATCAGTGACTGTATTCTTAAAAAGTACTATGAAGTGCTTTGGGATGTCCTGTGCTCATGAATAGTGCAATATAAATGTAAGTTCTCTGTTTCTTTTTTCAATGTGCAGATCAACTTTAAACTTTCTTCTTAACTAACACAATCTGATGAACCAAGCTGAACAAAACTTTCTCTGATGTGAGAAACAGCTGCCGATGCTGGGAGAAAGGGAATGGAAGGTTCAGTGCACAGCAAGATTTTATGTATAGCCGAGGAGGAAAGATTTCCCACAAATGAATTGGAGGATGTGGACGTGCCAAGCACAAACAGCAAAATTTCTTCACACTCCCATCAGGAAAAGCGATGTTACTCTCAATAGAGTTTATCTCCCCAATACCTCTGCTTCGTTGGTATATTTCTCCTCCTATTTCAGGAGGATGTACCCCTCCCCCATAAGTTCTATCTCTCCATCATCCACGATTCCTTCCTTGCAAAACATATCCCGACCAAAGAAAGGGAATGCAATTCCAATGACTTTGCAAAGGTATCTTTCCAGGTTGCCTGTACTAAAACCATCTGAAAAATACCCAGATCAGTCAATTTTACATTGTATTTCACATGTACAAAGAATCAGAATACAGACAGGCACTAAGATAACTAGGAAAAAATCCTCAAGTGCTGCAAATCAGAAATAAAACCAGAAAATGTTGGAAATGCACGTTAGGCATGTCGGCACCTGAAAGAGAAAAGACAGGTTGACATTTCAGGTAGACATTCTTTCTCTCAGCACTGTCTTGCCAGCATTTTCTATTTGGAAATGCTGACTACATTGCAGTCTGACAATGACCTTGCGAGAGAATGGAGATACATGGAAACATCTTGTTACTGCAATAGACTAAGGCTGCTTAGCAAGTCACCAGCCCCCAGCAGAAAGACTTGCAAATTGCATTTTCTTTCATTATAGGTGATAGAAAAGCAGAGCTTGAAAGGTTAAAGTAAGTTATTTCAGATGCAACTAATTAGAAGTGCTATCGAATTTGGATGTGTGATCTCCTGGGACTGACTAATTAAAGTCCTGCATTAATTTAAGGTCTTGCCAGTATTTGATCTTTTTTCTAATCATTCTGGTCTGCCATGCACACCGCAATGAATGCAAATACTTAAGCCAGTATGATGAATCATCCTAACACATGGGCTGAGGCCAATGGAATGAGGCTGCGATCAATAGATTTCTACATATTAGAAACATCAAGGGATACGGCATTGTGCAGGAAAATGGTGTTGAAGTAGAAGATCAGCCATGATCTCATTGAATGGCAGAGCGGGCACGAAGGGCTGAATGGCCTACTCCTGCTCCTATTTCTTATGTTCTTACAGAACAGACTCATTTGTATAAAGTTGCAGCAGGTGAAACATTTGCAAAAGGGGCTTTATATTGTTACGACCAGGTGAAAAAGGTGTCTAGGGGTCCTTCTCAGCCTTCACCTGGTCTTACTGTAACAGGGTTTAATTTTAAACACACTGTGTTTTTAGCTCCCCCTTGCTGAATCCTTGTTCACTCCTTTCCAATTGTAAGGCAAAGAAACCAGCACAAACAGGTTTTCTTAGGTTTAAAGAAGAAAAGTTAAAATTTATTAAACTTGAACTTAAACTCTAATTCGGTTGACGCCTACGGATACACGACATGCCCATGCTAGCATGCATACACGATACACACATGCAAATAGAGACAGAAAAGAGCAGAAGAAAAATAAAGTGGAAAAGTTTGAGGCAGTCTCTGAAGAGTTTATGTTATGGTTCTTCGAGCTCACTGTAGACTCCTTGATTGTAGGTAGATCTTGCTTTTCATTGGGCTCAGTATTCTTCTTAAACCTTATTCGCTGTAGGAGACGTTTCTCTCTTGGGATTTTGTGTCTTCAGTGGATTCAGAGGCTTGGAGAAAGAGATGGCAGCAGACAGGAGAGATCTTCTCAGTCCAGGAGCAAACAGTCTTTCTGAGTTCAAAAGACCCTGGAACAGCCAGTTAGTCATGTGACCAGCTGATATAACCAGTTCTGGATTGTATCACCTTAGCAGTCTCTGGAATGCTCCACTTACGCACAATACCTGGTGGTCAAGGTCCATTGTGGGTTGAATGTGTCAGGAAATAGTCCTTTGTCCTTCCAAGCACTGTCTGTTAATATGCAAATGATTTTTCCAGCCACAGCTGATCTGTTTAACAAGTCATTTCCTTGCTCCAACAACAACTTAAAATCAATGTTCATGACAAAATTAATGTGCCTCATTCTTGGCAGGTGAGGGCCTAGCATGTCAATATGCTTTGAGAAGAAAACTAACTAACTAATATTGCATGGGTAACATCCTGGGAATGTCTAGTAGCAGAGTTTCGGATGCCTATTCACAGGCCCTAGCTTTCAATGCAGCCTCAAATGTATTTGACCTCCATTTTCTGTGCAACAGTTTTCAGTGTATTCCAGCTATTTAATGGAGAGCAAGAAATGTGCGGCAAACATCTTGATACCTCACCAGCAAACCGTCACTGTTAAGTGTATATAATATAACCTTTTTTATTTGTTCGTGGGATGTGAGAGTTGCTGGCTTGGCCAGCATTTATTGCCCATCACTAATCACCCTTGAGAAGGTCATGGTGAGCAGCCTTCTTGAACCACTGCAGTCCTTGGGATGTAGGTACACCCGCAGTGCTGTTAGGAAAGGGGTTCGAGGATTTTGACCAACGACAGTGAAGGAATGGCGTTATAGTTCCAAGTCAGGATGGTGTGTGACTTGGAATGGATCTTGTAGGTGGTGGTGTTCCCATGTACCTGCTGCCCTTGTCCAGGTCGTGGGTTTGGAAGATGCTTTCAAAGGAGCCTTGGCGAGGTGTTGCAGTGCATCTTGTAGATGATACTCACTGCTGCCACTGTGCATGGTAATGAAGGCAGTGAATATTGAAGATTGTGGATGGGGGTGCCAATCAAGTGTGCTACTTTTTCCTGGATGGTGTCCAGCTTCTTGAGTGTTGTTGGAGCTGTACTCATCCAGGCAAGTGGAGAGTATTCCATCACACTCCTGACTTGTGCCTTGTAGATGGTGGACAGGCTTTGGGGAGTCAGGAGGTACGTTACTCACCACAGAATTCCTAGTCTCTGACCTGTTCTTGGAGCCACAGCATTTATGAGGCTGATCCAGTTCTGTTTCTGGTCAATGGTAACCCCCAGGATGTTGATATTGGGGAATTCAGCAATGGAAATGCCATGGAACATCAAGGGGAGATGGTTAGATTCTATCTTGCTTGAGATGGTCATTGCCTGACACTGTTGTGGCAAGAATGTTACTTGCCACTTATTATCTCAAGCCTGGATGTTGTCCATGTTTTGCTGCATCTGCACATGAACTGCTTCAGTATCTGAATGATGGTGAACATTGTGTAATCATCAGCGAACGTCCCCACTTCTGACCTTATGATGGAGCAAAGGTCATTGATGAAGTAACTGAAGATGGTTGGGCCTAGGACCACTACCCTGAGGAATTCCAGCAGTGATGTCCTGGGACTGAATGATTGACCTCTAACAACCGCAACCATCTTCCTTTGTGCTAGGTATGACTCCAATCAGTGAAGAATTTTCCCCCGATTTCCATTGACTCCAGTTTTGCTAGGGCTCCTTTATCCCATACTTGGTCAAATACTGCCTTGATGTCAAGGGCAGTCACTCTCACCTCACCTCTGGAGTTCAGCTCTTTTGTCCATATTTGGTCAGGAGCTGAGTGGACCTGGCAGATCCCAAACTGAGCGTCACTGAGCAGTATAATGCATGTATATCTGTAACATTTTAAAAGTCTTATATTTGCACGCAGATCCTGGGTATGAAATCTTACTTCCTGTTGTCATATTCTTGTTACTTATTTCTTACTATTATAAATTCCTTTGTCCACACTTATAATGGAAACTGTTGATGTAAACCTATCACACTGTAATGACACCATCACACAGTGGAACCTCAGTTTAATATCTTGCTCCTCCTCGGACTATATTGCAGAGAAATCCTGCACTACAACTAACTCTGCTTTGAACATTGCCAGTAGCTCAGCTATTAAACAATAATTAATAGCATAAAGTGAAAGTGTTAAATAAAAATAAGGACAGAATGTGCAAATTGGCCAGCAAGTTCAGGGAATGAAAAGATAGGCTGTGAGTTTCAAACCTCCAGAGCTTGTGTACAAATGGTATTTTGTCCTTAGCCTTCCCATTATTTTTAAGAACATGCTGGATCTGCACAAAATTGTCCATTAAACTCATCACAGAAAGTTAAGTCTGTTAATTGGCTCGAAAAATTAAACTGGTCAATTTGAGCACAAGGACACTAATGGAAAGTTTTAATAGCTTTTGAATATTTTTTTAATTTTCTAACAAACTATTGTACACAAATATAAATAGCAAATAGTTTTGTATCTTTTTTAAAAGGTAATTTGAAATTATTTAAAATCAGGTTACTCTCAGGTGGTGGATTGACATTGTTTTAAAATGCATATTTTTGAGTTGAGACAATTTTTAGCTGTATTAATCAAACTTTACCAAATTACTACTTTTAAATATATAAGTAATATTTCGTAAAGCAGAAATGTTTTTAAATAGAATTACATTCTGAAATGTTTCCGATTTGCTGGTTCATGGCAGACTTTCTGTTTGATGGTTTGCAAATGAGTTTGAGCAGTTAAAAAATCACTTTTCAAATCTGTTGCAAGATTAGGCATAATTTGCACTTGAATTGCTGACTGTGCCCAAAATGGAAACTCTACTCCATTGTGTTGATTTATACTCACTTCCCAACTCCCAAGTTAACTTTGCGCCATTACCTACCATCCGTCTGTTCTCCCTTTGTCACCTTTTCGCTGTAAGCAGTCTGCTCCTCCTTATCTACCAAGGAGGTGATGACGTAGTGGTCACATCACTGAACTAGTAATCCAGAGACTCAGGCTAATGCCACAAACATGGATTTAAATCCCACCATGGCACCTGGTGGAATTTAAATTCAATTAATAAAAATCTGGAATTGAAAGCTACTCTCGGTAATGGTACCATGAAACTGTCATTGATTGCTGTAACAATCCATTTGGTTCACTAATGTCCTTCAGGGAAGGAAATCTGCCATCCTAACCTGGTCTGGTCTACATGTGACTTCAGACCCACAGCAATGTGGTGGATTCTTAACTGCCCTCTGAAATGGCCTAGCAAGCCACCCAGTTGTCAAGGGCAATTAGGATGGGCACCAAATGTTAGCCTTGCCAGTGATGCCTACATCCCATGAAAGAATAAAAAAACACATTATTATGATAGTACAGATGAACCGAATATTTGTTCACCCTTCTCAATCGTCACAACTCCTGACCCCTGACCCCACACCCCCCCTCCCCCCTGCAAAAATAAACCTGGTACCTGGACCCCTGATCAAAAAGTGCCCTTGATTTTCTGACCTGGTGCCCTATCAGTGTTTGGGATAGGAGTCCCATCATGGAGATAGAGTGTTTTTTTTTTAATTTGTGGAATCTAATATAAAATTATATATTTTTTAAAAATACACTATTAGATTTACTGTCTATTGGTAATCTGCTAGCTGCAGCTCTGCTGCAAATCTAGTTCAGAGGCAGTATAAATAAATCTGCTGATGAGGGGGAAATCATAGCTCACATCTTCATTGAACTATCCTTTCATAAGAATCAAAAATTGTCATTTTTGGAAATGAGTTTCTTCTGTTTTCGTGCAGTGTATTTAAATGCATTTTCACACATATAGCTTGTTTCAAGGAAGCTGGAAGGGAGCCCTCAGTAGGCGTGCATTTCTCTTGGGTTGGAATTCAAGATCTGAAGCTTAATTATTGAATACAGAGCAAACTCCATCCTTGCTGTGAAAAGGCATATGGATATAATGTATATTCAGAAAGTTGTTTTTATAATTTGTAAATATTCTTCCTGATAATCTAATATACATGATATTGCCTGTATGGACCATTGGGCTTGCAATGCGATTACCTTTTATCTTCATACAGTAAATATATTTTCTTTCTGATTACTTTTCCATTGCATTGAATTAAGCTGGTGACAACATAACAATGATAATCGAGTTCAAATGTGGCTACTCAGCACAGCGGTTCCCCTTTCAGATACTGTATGCTTAATGGGAATTATTCAACAGCATCGAATAATTGAATTAGAATGTCAATAACCGCATGCATCCTAATTAACTAAATGATTTGACCTTTGCTAGGTTTCCTGCATTATGGGTTCTGTGCCTAAGCACTTTTCCAAAGGCATGAATAATCCAGCAGTCTATTCAATATGTCTCATGCAGCAGTTGTACTTTGTAGAGTGCAATGCAGGGATTGGCAATGTCCTACAGCAAGGTAACTCAGTGGCCTAGAAATTGGTCCCTGCAGTATGCCTTTTTCAGGTGTTATTCTGACTACTCAGGTGCTAATATGTCAGGCAAGAAACTTGTCCTCATTTTCAGTCAGAAGCGCACCAGCCGCTACATTGGGTAAGGCCAAAAATATGTGTCCTTTACCTACACCTGAAGCAGGCGTTAAGTCATTTGCATATGCAAATAGGGACTGACCACGGTTCTTCCCCAAAACCGCTCCCGCCCCCCCCCCCCCGTGCTGCTCCCCTATCACCGCTCCATTATTTTGACAGACATGTCAGAAGAGCAGACCAGCAGCAAAGGTAGGGCAAAGAAGTCTGAGGGTGGAGGAGACAGATCATCAGGACATGCTTTGTGTGTCAAGTATGGTTCAGTTGATCGCAATCTTGCCTCTAAGTCTGAATGTTGTGGGTGCAAAGTCCCATCTAGGGCTTAAGCACAGCAATCAACACTTGACATTCCAGTTCACCATGCAGAGAGCATTGCACTGTCAAGGGTGCTATTTTTTGGATGAGACATTAAACTGAGACCCTGTCTGCCTTTTCAGGTGGACATAAAATGTCCCATGGCACTATATCGAAGAAGAGCAGGGGAGTTTCACCTGGTGTCCTGGCCAATATGTATCCCTCAATCAACATCACAAAAGCAGATTATCATGTTGCCTGTTGTGGGAGCTTGCTGTGTATAATTGGTTTCTGAGTCTCCCACATTACAACAGTGACGACACTTCAAAACTACTTCATTAGCTACATCATGAAAGGTGTTATATAAATGCAAGTCTTTCTTTCTTGCTTCTATCATAGGCAGCATGTCTACTGGAGGCGATACAGCTATCTCGATTTCACTGTGTCAGGAGCCTGCACATCACCAAAGAAGCCTTTGGTGAGTGATGTGATCTACTGGAAGTGAGCTTGCAGTCAAGGAGCAACATGCACTGCCAGTAGTCAGGAAAAAAGAAGAAAGACTTGCAATGATATAGTGCCTTTCACAATCTCGGGGTTAGCATCCCATCCAAAAGTTAGTAACTCCAATAATGTGATGTTCCCTCTGCACTAAAGAGACACTCTAGATTATAGGCTGAATTTAGTGAGCCCATTTGGAGCGTGAATGGAGACCTGAGGAGGCCGGAGAATAGCGTCAGATGCGTCTGCCTGGAAATCCGACATTGTGACGTCGGTTCCGGATTTAGTCAGCAATGGGAAAGCTCCAAGGTGGCGTCGCTGTACCGACAGTATAATTTAAATTGCTGAACAGATACTTATGATACATTTGCATGCAATTGAAAGCAATTCAATGGGGGGCTTGGAATTAAGTGGACGAGGGGTGGTCCACACGTTCCTTCGGATTCCCAGCCATTGAAAGTTGGTGGCACCGAGGCGAGGCCTCAGTGCCACGACGAGAAGGCAGTCATGACCAGCAATGGATAGTAGCCATTGCCGACCTCCAGTGCTATGTGCTCTGCACGGGTGGGCATGCTGCCAGGTGGCATTATGGGGTGGACCTGCTGCTGGGCTGCATTACCAGATGGCATACTACTGGGTGATCTGCATTGGTGGCCATCCTATCAGATGAGAGGGTTGTCTTTCAGCAAGGGTAGACACTGAGGGCTAGTGAGACAGCCAAGAGGAGCAGCAAAGGCAAAGCTGCCAAGGCAACTTCATCTCTGCAAGGACAACAGTCTGGACACTGATCACCTGGCATGGGTCTCAAACACCCTGTTTTTTTGGATTCCCAAGGCATGACGCAGTACCTATGATGGAGGGAGGACAAGAGGCAGCTGTACCTGCTCAATGAGAGCAGCAGCAGCCAGACCTGCCAAGAATGGGCCACCTGTGACAGAGAGTGTACCAGACTCGAATCAGCTATCTCCAAATGTCCGAGCTGCACTGTCAGCAAGGACCACAGCTCTCCAGGGAGGTCTTCACCGACTTATGCGCCCTGCTGCAGGACGATTTGCAACCTATGGGATTTGGTGGTCACCCTATGCCTGTGGCCTTGAAGATCACTTAACTTTTATGCGTCTGAATCATTCCAAGGAGCCACCAGGGACATGTGTGCCATTTTCCAGGCAGCAGCCCACCACTGCATCAAGGAGATGACCTGTTCAAAAGGGCCAGCGACTATGTGTGCTACCGGACCGACACTAACAATCAGGCGGAGAGGGCCATTGGAGTCAGGACCATCGCTGGATTCCCCCAGGTTCAATGTGATCAGCTGCATGCATATGGCCATCAAGGCTCCAACAGACCAGCCAGCCACCTTCCTCAACAGGAAGGGCTTTTATTCTATCAATGTTCAACCGGTCTGCGACCACTGAAAGCCTTTCCTTCAGTTGTATGCCCGCTTCTCGGAAGCAGCCACAACATCTACATACTTCAACAGTCCCAGGTGCCACAGCTTTTCCGGTCCCCCGCTTGCCTTCAGGGATGGATTCTCAGGAAACCATTAAAAACATAGCGACCGACGCCTGTAAGGAACCCTCGCACTGCAGCAGAGGAGAGGTACAACATTCGGCACAGCGCCACCCGAGCCATTATCAAGCAAGCCATTGGGCTGCTAAGAATGAGATTTTGTTACTTCGATTGATCCGGTGGAGCCCTGCAGTGTGCCCCAGCAATTGTGTCACGTCTCGTGGTGGTCTGCTGTGCTCTGCACAATCTAGCACTGCAGAGGGGGAGGCCTTGCATCAAGACGACATGATTGATCATCACTCCTCAACCGACGAGGAGGATCTGGAGGAGGGTGATGAGCAGGCAGCACTGGATGTTGAACCCCTTGCACCAGAGGCCAGGCACATTGAGCGATGGGCCAAGGAGGCAAGAGACAATCTCATACTTACCTACTTCCAGCATCATAATGGCATCGCATAGTGAAATCAGTAAAGACTCACCTCAATGCATTCAGTCTGTCGTTTCCTTTCTATTTGGGTTCCGTGTCTAGCGCCCAGTTCAACCACACACACTGGCCCATGTGAGGCGCTCACCAAAGGAGGGCTGTGCCTACACTGGGAGCCCAATGAGGGCGAAGGGTAAAGTCAGCATCACATAATTAAGGCACGAAGGAATAAGCATTTTCCACAATGAATGTTAACTTAAATAACAAAAAAACTTTATAAGACAAAACAAATGACAAATGTCATACATCCATGAAATCCCAAGTGTATCTAGGTAGTTTTCTTTATACAGTTTCGAGTGCTTCTATGAGATGTGACCCCTGGGCTGGAGCCAGGCTGCTGATCAGGCTGCCCCTTGACCTGGGATGACTTTGGCAGCCATCCTCTGGCTGCCTGAGGTCTGGAGGGACCTGACTATCTGAGCGTTTCCTGCACAGGTGCAAGAATCTCCTCAGGCAGTGAGACTACTGGAGCTGGGCTCACCAGCAGAGGGCTGAGGAGCCAATGTCCACACTCGGAGCACCCTGAGGGAGCCCCCAGCTGTGGAGGTCAGCCTCCCTTTCAAGGCTCACTTGAACCTCCCTGTTGACCAGAGAAGGACGAGGACCTGGAAAAGACTCCAGGCGCCTTGTCCTTCTCCCACTTTGCCACTGTTGCGTGAGCTCATGGCCAAGGTGATGGTGTACACATCTTGGGATCTGGCTCTCCATGAGGGTCGCCAGCCTCTCAATGGAGGAAGCCATGTACTCACACGTCTGAGACATGGCAGCACTCATGGCATGAATGGACTCGTTCATCATCCGCCCATGGCTGCACATGGCCTCTGGCATCTCTGCCAGATGTTGCTTTACCCCTCTCTCCAACTCCAACATGCCCTGTGCTGTTGATACCAGAGGCACATCAGCTTGGGGCTCAGCATGGGCCTGGCCACCCACAGTCCTCTGACTGTCAGTGGCGTCAGCTGACTCAGCCTCAGCCAGCTGCTCGGACGCGTATGCGATGCTCTCACCAGCTTGTGACCCTGATTCTTAGGCTGGGCATAAACCCACCAAGGTGAAAGTATCTGAGCTGGTGGAAGGTGCAGGAGAGTCATGTGACTGCTCCTCCTCAGATCTTGACTGTTGTCCCCCTTCTGATGGAATCTCCTGTGGACACGGAACTGCATGGGTTAAGCTGTGCAGATCTCGTCATGATATCCATGCGTGATGTGGATCTCCAGAGGTGTACTGGATGTCAGTTGAAGACAATCCCCACTCACTTGCGCAGAGACTCCAATCTCACCATCCACTATTGAGCGGCTACCTTGGGTCCCCACTAACTTCAGTGCCTCCTCCTCAGCTGTCGAGAGAGGCTGTACATCTGGAATTCCTCCGCCAGTCTTTGAGGTCTCCCTGTTGTCCTGTGAGTGGAAAGAGGGAGATAGTAATGCTTCGCAGAAAGAGTGACAGGACAGTTCTGCTAGTGATAGCTCTTCGTTTTCTGCTGGGGTTTCCTATATTACTCCTCCCCACCTCCACGCTCAGGAGAAGTAATGGGGGTGAGCTGTGAAAAAGGTGACCTGTGACCCAGATGCAGCCATGCATCCGTCAGGATGTGTTGATACCTAAGCCCCTGTGCCAGCGCCTTTATGATGCCTCCCTCCCCATGTCCCACTTCCCCCTGCATAGCCACATACAAGCCCCAAAGAGGAGAGAGTTGTGGAGCACTCGCCTTGGCGGAATGAAGGAGGTTGTTAACTCTCTTCCTGCACTGGACCCATGTTTGGGAAGGTGATCCCACGGCTGCTGACCTCCTCTGTGATCTCCATCCAGGCTTGCTTGGTCAGGCTGGAGGACCTCTTCTTCTCATCCCTGGGGAATAGGACCTCCCACCTTTCCTTTGCAACCGGGAGGAGAATCTCCAGGGAAGCATCACTAAACCGTCTTGCCTCTGCCACATTGCGGCGTCCTTCTCCAGGGAGGGGTGGGGATCCAGGAGTCACTCCAACATCAGTTTCAACAGAGAAAAGGAAACAGGAAATGACTCAAAGGCAGCAGTGAAAGCAGGGCTGGCAGGGCACTAAATATGGCTCCAGCACTGCTCTGGAGGCATCTGATGTGCCGCATTCGACGCCTCGAAGCCTGACCCCGTCGCGAGATTGGATGGGCCCCGTGCCTCCATTATGATAATTGGCCACCCCCTGATTGATTGCAGCGGGTCTACCGCATACATGATGACCAGAAGCCACAATGGAAACATTAAATCCAGCACTATGTGGGCAATTGTCAGAGCGACACATAAACCAGGTAAGGGGCTATCAACTGAGCCAAGTAGGCATATAAAAGAAGGACGTAGAATCTCCAAGGTAGAGGGTACCAGTGAATTCACTTATATGGTTATTTATGCTTTTGGGTTGCATCCTATGGCATCCATTAATGGATAAGGATACGACACTTAGCATTCAAATAGTCATGACCATCAGCAAATAAAATATATGTGATCTGAAGAAGACCCCTAGAATTTGTATCTTAAAGGAATTATGCGCTCTCCAGTTAATCCAAGACAATGGAAAGTTGGTTACCTATTTAAAATGTGGTTCATGACAATACCCTGGCACCTTTGTAGGCCTCAGCACAGTGCCTGCAGCACATGTCAACAGGAGATGTTTCAGACATTTGGAGCGCTACAACTATGGTTGAAGATTAATAGCACACAGAAGATTTGTAGAATCAGCCCCCTCCCCCAACCTTTCTTCCTTTTGTACATTGAAACCAAGTTAAAGGGCCATGGCCTGTAGTTCAGGGCACCATCAAGATTGTAAAGATTGACAAAAGCCTAAAGAAAAATAAGAAATAGTAAATAGATCACAGAATCACAAAATTGTTACAGCGCAGAAGGAGGCCATTCAGCCCACCATATCCACACCAGCTCTCTGAAAGAGCAATTCACTTAGTGCCATTCCCCCATTACGACCAGATGAGAAAGGGGTCTAGGGGTTCCCTCTCAGCCTTTTCCTGGTTTGACCATAACAGTGTTAAATTTTTAAAACACTGTATTTTTAGCTGTGAATCCTTGTTCACTGCTCTCCAATTGTAATGGCAAAGAAATCAACCAGACAGGTTTTCTTAAATTTAAACAAGAAAGGTGTAAGTTTATTAACCTAAAAACTCTAATTCGGTTAAAACTACTAAAAATACGTGACGCGACCACACTAGCGTGCATACACGATAAACACATGCAGATAGAGACAGAAAAGGAGAAAGGCTCAAGGGGAAAAGTTTGAAGCAATAGCTGGAATTCATTTACTTCTTTTGAGTTTGATGTAAAGTCCTTGATTGCAGTTCGATCTTGCCATCTCGTTGGGGCCCAGTACACTCTTTCAAACTTGTTTCAATGGTTTTCTGTCTTCTTGAAATCCAGTTGCAGTTTCTTCTTTTTGTGTGAGAGAGACAGGGAGATACCTTTCTTCTCTTTTGTTTTCAAATAGCAGTCTGACCCAAACTGCTCTGTGAGCACAATTCAAACCAAATCTGGGCCAGCAGGCTAGTCATGTGACTAGCTTTTTTTCCTGAAACCACCTGCCTGGCGAGTTTTGTGGATTCTTTCAATCTTAGTTGACATCCTCAGTTGGGGGCTGGAATGTTGGCTTTCACACAGTAAATGTCTTGTGATCAAAATCCATTTGGTAATTGAATCAGGGAGCAGTTCAATTGTCTTCTCCAGGCAGCTGTCTCTTAGAATGCAAATGTTTCCAGTTACTGTCCTGTTAGAATGCAGGTGTAGCCATGTTTTCAGTCCAGTAAGAGTTTAAAATTAATGTTCCATATGACAAAATTAATATGCCTCATTCTTGTCAGGTGGGGTTTTCATCACATCCTGCATTTTCTCCATAACCCTGTACCTTCTTCCTTTTCATGTAACAGTCTAATTCCCTTTTGAATTCTTCAATTGAACCTGCCTCCGCCGCACTCTCAGGCAGCGCCTTCCAGACCATAACCACTAGCTGCGTGAAAAAGTTTTTCCTCATGTCGCATTTGCTTCTCTTATCCATTACTTTAAATCTGTGCCCTCTCATTCTCAAATCCTTTCACTAGTGAGAAACAATTCTCCCGATCTACTCTGTCCAGACCCCTAGATGATATCTAACTTACATTTGTAAGGCTTGAAGATTGCAGAAGCAAACTGTACTTACTGATTGCTGGGGTCTGGGACGTCAAAATTGAAATGTAAAATTGTTTCAGTGATATTAGAACATTTTAAAAAGCACAGCAACAGATTAGGGACTTACGTCAGTGGCAGCAACAGAAGAGTTGACCTTAGGTAAACTACATTCAGTTGAATTATCCGCCTGTGCAATCTGTTATATTCACATTTATTCTGGAAAGAATGCTTTAAATTTCCAGTGGATTTAATGAAACCAGCTAAAACAAAAGCAGAAATTTAGAGTACCCCAGTCGAAGTGAATCTAAATAAAGCTAGGATTGAGATAACACTGTATAAAGGTCAGTAGAGTGGAGACATCGATAATTTGAGAGACCCTCCACTGAATGAATTTCAGACAATAAGTTGATGCATTAAATAGTAGTTGGGATACTTAACTGAATATATTAATATTCAAAATCCTTACAGGAATACAAAATTGATGCAGGGACATCAGAATATAATTCTGAGAGTCTCAATAGGATACAGTGAATGCTGTATTACACAGGCATTTGGAATAAGAAGTAGGCTGCTTGGCTAATTAGAGTAAACTACCCTTCACTGCTGCACTGAATGACTGCAAATGCCCGCACTCAGAAAAGTATTTATTTGGAAAATAACTGCAGGCTGGATATGAAAGATCTAAAAGATTATCAGCAAATTTCAGAAATTCTTGATAACCTTCCAGAAAAACAGCACAGGTGAAAGACAGTCATAGAGCTGGATTTTCACCTCGGGCTGGGAAACAGGAACTGGGGCTGTTTCACATGTGCCAAACCCATCCCCAGGGGGAGGCAGTCATTTGTTAGAATTTTGACTGGGGCATCCCTTTAATTAGCATGGAGCTCCCTATCCAACTCAGAGACCTTCAATTTCAGAGGAGCATGTGGCTGCAATAAACGTTAAATAACTGAGAGGGTACTTCAATAGGGAGGTGCCCTCTCACTAACCTTCTTGAAAATTGAATTCAAAAATACCAAAAAACAGCCAGGCCATCACTGTGGAAGTGGTCTGTGGCTGCACTCTCACCCAGGCAGGCAGTTGGTTCTGTAGGCCTGCCTGGAGCACTGGCACCTTAGCCTGTTGCTGGGTGCCCGAGTCCTGGCAGTTAAACTAGCCCCCGTCACGTCGGAAAAGTGGAGGCCGACTGGAAAATCTTGTTCGATCTCCTTAATCCTTGGTTAACAAGGCTTTTAATGAGATCAATTGCCTGCCTGCCTCGTGGACGGGGGCAGCCATGCCGAGGCCTGAATCTGCTATGTTCAAAAATGGCCAGCGTTAGGAATGAGGTCAGGAAACTGGCACGCCAGTTTGCCTCATAATTTTTGAGACCTGTCCACCTCCAGGGGCCCAAAAATTCAGCTCATAGAGTCATTACAGCACAGAAAGAAGCTATTTGGCCCATCGAGACCATGCCAGCTTTCTGTAGAGCAATCCAGTCAGTCCCATTCCCCCGTCCTCACTAGGACTTAAAATGGAGACCCATGTGATAGTGAGGCATCCCAATTTGCTGGAATAGAGGGAAAAACTAACATCAGCTGCTACAAGAGGTGGTTGCAACCAAGATGGTCTTGAAAAATCACTGAAGAGCTATCTGAAGGAGAAGGCTTAGTGGTGCAAGGTTCTCCTGGGAACTAAAATAGAACAAATTGGCCTTGTCTCCCAGCACCCATAGTAATTCCACTGAGAGCTACAAGGAATTGCTTTCGACTGTATTTGAGTTTGGAGCCCTTGGCCTAGATATAAAACACTGGTTCGGCCTCAACTGGAGTATTGTGTCCAGTTCTGGGCACCACACTTTAGGAAGGATGGGAAAGCATTTGAGAGGGTGCAGAAAAGATTCATGAGAATGGTTCCATGGATGAGGAACTTCAGTTATGTAGATAGATTGGAGATGTTTGGACTGTTTTCCTTGGAGAAGAGAAAGTTGAGAGGAGATTAGATAGACGTATTCAAAATCATGAGGAGTCCGGACAAAGTAGATAGGGAGAAACTGCTCCCAATGGCTGAAGAATCCAGAACCAAAGGTCACAGATTTAAACTAATTGGCAAAAGAAAAAATAGGGACATGAGGGAAAACTTTTTCACACCGTGAGTGCCTGGGATGTGGAATGCACTGCCTGAGAGTCTGGTGGAGGCAGATTCAATTAAGGCATTCAAGAAGGAATCGAATTATTATCTGAAAAGGAAGAATGTGAAGGGCTTGGAGAAGAAGACAGAGGAGTGGCAATAGGTGAATTGTTCCTTCAGAGAGCCAACACAGACAAGACGATCCAAATGGCCTCCTTCTGTGCTGTAATCATTCTATGATTCTATGATAGTGTTTGAAGCTGTGACCTTCAACAAAAAATAGTAAGGGCTGAATTTTCAGGCCCGCAAAATTCAGGAACAGAGGCGGACGGGGCCCAAAAATACCAGCACCGGCCGGCGTGCCAGTGTTCCAACCCCATTCCCAGTGCCGGCCATTTATTGCCGAAGCGGGTTTTGGAGCCAGCAGGGCTGCCGGCCCCATGAGGTGGGTAACCAATTAAGCTCATTAAGAGCCTTGCAGAGGGCACTGAAAGGAGACCGACCGGGATTTTCCAGTCAGCCTCAAGTTTTCCGAAGCGGTGTGGAGCAGTTTAACTTCCGAGAGACATGCACCCAGCAGCAGGCCGGGCAGAGGGCGCAGCACCCTTGGCAGGCCTACAAGCTCTTCCTGCCTGCCTGGGTGTGGATGCAACCACAAGCAACCACATCCCTGTTAAGGGATTTTCTCTCCCACCCACCTTCCTCCACACACACAGTGATGTCCTGGCTACTTTTTTCTGTTTTTTATTTTAATTTTTAAATAAGTTGGTGAGAGGGTACTTCCATGTTTAAGCACCCCCTCAGTTACTTACCCTTTACTGCAGCCTGCTGCTTCTCTTAAACTGCAAATCCTCTGATTGGCCCTCTACTTTTAAGAGCTCGCCTACCACTCTTATTATACAGGGAATATGCCTGTATGCCAACTAAGGGGGCGCCTCCATGAAATTCTCAGACCAGTGACAGTTTCCCCCGGGGCGGGTACAAGATCCAGAAACAGTTCTGACCCCTGGTTCATGCCCCAAAATGAAAATTTAGTCCTAAAAGTTATTATACCTCTATCTCATCTGCCTTGCTCTTTCAATTAAATTATACCAAAATATATTCCCGAAAATAAGGATTGATAGCGTCAGCAGGGCATTCTGTGTGACATTACAAATTCAGGTCTATGCTGCATAATCCATTTGTCTCTATTGATCTGTGTCTACACGTTGTTACAATGAGATTAATTAAAGCAGATGTTCAGTTTATCAATTTATGCTGTTAAATTTGGAATAAATGTGTTGGAAACATCCATGCTCCCACACAATATTCCAGTGATTTATTTGCCCACTAACATGAGGACAATTTGCTGTGTTCAGTGGTCAGAGTGATACCCTGTTGTCTGTTCAACCTGAACTGCCATTTTTGCAAACAATTGTTGTGTAATGCAATTTAAGTATATTTAATTAGCTTCATTATCACCTTTTGGGACACAAGTTAAATGCACAATCACTGAGTCAGCATTATCTTCCTAGATGTCAGACTGAGTTATCATATTTTAATAGCTGCCCCATGAGTATATACTTTAGGTTTGCCATTTCATCTGGATATTATAGAAGACATTATTAGAAAAAAATAGTCTGGATTTTCTTCCAGTGCCATTTTTATACGGTGTGGTTTTTACAGGATCCTGCATCCTGCACTTTTTCTGTTTGTTTTATAGTTTTGTGAAAAGAAAGTGGCAGACATAAGACCTGCTATTTTCTGTCCTTACCACTTCCATTTCGTTGAGTGTCAGTGCCAGATGTAAAATGGCGCAAGTAAACTGGCCCATCTTGATGCATATTGTCCCTCCCTCTTCCAATTTATTCACCTTTAGTCCCCAGTGTCACTTGCACCAACAAGTGTCATCTGTCAGAGAGCAGGATGAAGAGGCAGGGTCGGCCCTGCTGCACTGGTGACTCACTCAACATGTGCTCCTTTGAAGCATCGCACTGCTTAACGTAGACTACAAAATTCTGTCCAAGGTCATCGCCAATTGGGTCAAGTCTGCTCTGGAGTTGGTGATCCACCCCGATCAGACCTGTACTGTACCCAGCAGGAAGATCTCTGATAGCCTCGCGCTATTCAGGAATACGATCGCTTCTGTGCAGGACAGGGAGGTGGACACCTGCCTCATCAGCTGGGACCAGGAGAAGGCTTTTGACAGGATATCGCACACCTACATGATGGATGTGCTATCCAAAATGGGGTTTGGGGACGGAATCCGCAATTGGATCCAACTGCTCTACACAAACATCAGTAGTGCTGTCTCAATCAAAGGGTGGAAATCGGAAGGTTTCCCGATCAAATCTGGAGTCAGACAGGGCTGTATTCTCTCCCCTGTCTTGTTTGTTTGCTGCATTGAACCTTTTGCTGAGTCCATTAGGAAGGATGCGAGCATAAGAGGGGTGACAATCCCACGCAGTGGAGGCGCTCAGGTCAAAGCCTCACTTTACATGGACAATGTCGTCGTCTTCTGCTCAGATCTGCAGTCCATTCGTAGGCTGATGAGCATCTGCAACCAGTTCAAACTGGCCTTGGGAGCCAAAGTAAATCACGCCAAGAGCGAGGCCATGTTCTTTGGGAAATGGGCCGACCGATCCTTTGTTCCCTTCACCGTCAGGTCAGACTACCTGAAGATGCTGGGGATATGGTTCGGAGGGGCTGGGGCATGCACCAAAAACTGGAAGGAGCATATAGCCATGGTAAAACATAAACTGAGCTTGTGGGAGCAGCGTTCACTCTCCATTGTGGGTAAGTACCTGGTCATCAGGTGCGAGGCGCTCACGTTGTTACTGTACGTGGTGCAATTCTGGCCCATACCCCACTCCGAGGTGTTCAACCAAGCCATTTTCCGCTTTATCTGGAGATTGTTACGACTCAGGTGGGAGTAATGCACTGTCGATTCAGTTCCAATACTCCACAGGTCGCAGCATATTATTTAAGTTTTCCCACCCAACCAGAAAACAGCCAAATTAAACACTTTAGTAACCCCCAGAATAAAACAAACCAAACCAGGTAACTGAGGACAACAACAAATTTACTGTTTATTAATAAACTAAATCTTAAACACAATTAAGGTAAATTTATGTCTAAAGACCTTAATAACTTCTTATTTATCCTAACTCCCCATTCACACATATACATTCAAAATCTAATGGTTTTAGATATGGTGTTTTTAAAAAATTTGCTGTTTCTTAAGAATATATAAATAACTGGACTGTAAGTCTTTGTGGGATACATTCCCGAAGGGTGAGGCATCCTAGTATAAAAATAATCAGATGCCACTCAAAGTCTGCAGGCAGATTTGATGAACAGTCTTTACTTGATAGGCTTGATAAGTTCAAAGCACTTTGGCTTCAGCAGGCATCACACAGTTCTTTCAACACGGAGTATAACGACAGGTCTTTATTTGGATTTTAAAATAGGTAGTCTTTCAGTTGAAATGTTACTGCGAATTCCAGAAACACAATCAGTCAAGAGAGAGTCAATCTTGAAGCAAAAACTTCTTTGATTGCAAGTAAAGAAAAGGAATTTTGCTACTTCAGGCAATACAAATGTTCTCTTCAAAGGGTTTTTTTCCTCCTTAGGCAATTAACAGAGCCTGTAGCTCATTGTAGAATTTTTGATGTGAGAAAGAGACAGATCCTTCCTCCAGTAAGCACGCTTTGCTGGTGTCTCTCTAGTTCAAACCGGTTGAAGCTGGTTTTTACACACAGTCAAAAGTTACAGTATACCATGTGACCTCCCCACTCTCCTGCTGTCGCCTAGGAACAGGTGCAGCTGGAACACTGTGCCTCTTAGTTTTTAAAGGCACACTGTTTTTAAACAGAGTCTTAAAGGCACACTGTTTTAAACAGAGGAGGAAAAAATATAGTTCCATTGCACCTCCACCTTTGGCGAAATGAAACACCATTCTTAAAATGTGTTTCATTACAATGCAAAAAATAGAAACTGGATAAAACACATCTTTCACATTCAGACCCCCATTCACTCTACTGATAATTTACAGAATTCTCTTTGTACCATCGCCATTCATGTAACTTAACATGGTTAAATTTGTGACCAAACATCAGCAATTACATTGTTTTTCCCCAAGATATGTACAATTTTCAAATGATAAGGCTGTAACAACAAACTCCATCTAAATATTCTAGCATTTCGGATTTAAAATTTTTCCACAAATGTTAATGGGCTATGGTCAGTGTATATTCGTGGTTCTTTATAGTCTTGGCGAACATATACTTTGAAATGTTTGAGAGCTAGCAAAAGTTCTAATGTTTCTTTTTCCACAGTGGAATACTTTTTTTGATGGCAATTTAGTTTTCTTGAAAAGTACCCTACTGGCTCCTTTGTGCCCAATTCGTCATCCTGCAATAGAACTGCACCAACGCCCATCCCCACCCACCGGGTCACTAGCTTTGATTACTATTTCAAAGGGTTTAGCAAAAGTTAGAGCAGCCAACACTGGCTCATTAGTTAAGATTGCCTTTAGCTTTTCAAAAGCTACCTGGCATTCAACTGACCATACTACTTTGTTTTTCTTTTTTGTAGCAAATCGGTTAATGGAGCAGCCACAGTACTAAAATTCCCTACAAGTTTCCTGTAAAAACTGCACATCCCCAAAATCTTCATTATCTCCCATTTAGGGAACTCCATTAAGGCTTGACTTTTGCCGTTTTTGGCAATGCCTGTCCTTGCCCCACTATGTGTCTGTAAGTTACTCTTGCTTTTTCGAATTCGCTTTTTTTTCAGATTTATGACTAAGTCCACCACTTGTACTTTTTATGAACAAAAGTTTTAACTGGTTTAAGTGTTCTTGCCAAGTGTTACTGTATATTAGTACATCATCGAAATACACTACACAGTTGGGAACACTGGTTACCACCTGATTCATTAATTTTTGAAAAGTGGCTGGAGCAATTTTTAGCCCGAATAGCATCACCTAGCACTGATAAAGACCGTCAGGTGTTACAAAAGCTGATATCTCTTTGGCTTGAGGAGTCAGAGGAACTTGCCAGTATCCCTCTAACAAGTCGATCTTGGTAAGAAACCTCACACTGCCCACTCTGTCGATACAGTCTTCTAATCGCGGAATTGGGTAGGGGTCTGCCTTCGTTATTGCATTGACTTTTCTGCAGTCTATACAAAACCGGGCTGACCCATCAAGTTTAGGTACTAGAACTATTGGTGAACTCCAGCTGCTTTGACCAGGTTCAATCAAATTGTTTTCCAGCATGTATTGGATTTCTGCTTTTACGTGGGCCTGTTTGTCTGGATTTAAGCGGTAAGGATGTTGCTTTAAAGAAACGGATTCCCCTATATCCACATCATGTGTGGCTAAGGTTGTACATTTTGGCTTATCCTTAAAGAATCTTTTAAATGTTGTGAAAAGCCTGGTTAGGTCTTCACGTTGTTTTGCTTCTAGGTGCGAAAGTATATTGTCCAATTTTCCTAGCCATTCTGAGTTCACTAACCTGATAGTGGTTCAATCTGAGAATTGTCTAGGCTTCCTTCTGCCTTATTTGCTTTCCCTTCTCAACAGTCCCCATTACCTGACATACCTGCACTGGCTTATCCCCCTCCCTGCGATAATATTGCTTTAACATATTGATGTGACACAACCGGTTCTTCTTCCGGCTATCAGGAGTGTCAATCAAGTAATCTACGTTACCCACTCTTTTGATCACTCTATATAGGCCACTTAACCGTGCTTCTAATGGTTCACCCTGTAATGGTAACAACACCAATAATTCACCCCTGATTAAAAATTGTGGGTCTTTGTATTCTTGTCTGCCTAATTGTTCATATTGGTTTGGAATGCTTTAAGGGGTTCCTGAACCCTACAAAACAGCATTAAGTCCTTTGTAAGGTCTGGCCAGTAATAATTTTGGCTTATATGTGATTTAGTCTTCTAATCCCCCTATGTCCTGCAAAAGGAATGTCATGTGCTAACTTTAGTAATCCCGGCGATATTTAGGTGGTACCACTACGTGTTCAACAACTGTCTAGTCTTCATCTGCAGATCTATGAGGCGGTCTCCATTTCCTCCTCAAAACTCCGTTTTCCATACAATGAGCATTCTGGAACTCTTTGCACTCCGGCTTCTGTCAGAGCCATCTGTGCTATTCTGTGTAATTCTGGATCAGCATGCTGTGCTGCAATTATAGAAGATTTGTTAAACATCTTGTTTGGATTATCTAAATTCCCAAATAAGGTTTCAGATACTTGGCTATCTGTTTGTGGTGCCACTTTTACCTCCGACAATGGAACCTGTTTAGCCATTGCTCAGGTGACTACACACGCAGGAAATATTCCTGGAAATTGTTCCTGTAATTGTTCCATTTCCCTAACTTCACTTGGTTCCTCTGAAATTATAGGAGAAGCTGATACTTTTGATCCAGCCAAATCATTTCCGAGGAATAGACCAATTCCCCTTACTGGCAAACTGTGGACAACTCCTCCAGTTACCATCCCAGATATTAAGTCACTTTCTAAGTGTACTTTATAGGTATGGGTATATACTCACCGCCAATTCCATTAACCAAAATGTTAACATTCAAGGTGCTCTCTGGTGGAAACGCTATATCTTTCCCCAGCAAGAGTACTGGGATTGCTCCTGTATCCCTGAGTAAAATGATAGATTTTCCTTCCTCACTTAACAGATATGGAGCTACTTTTCCCTTGGAAAAGAATTCATTATAACTTTTGGGTATCTTATTCTTAACCTCTATACTCACTTTAGTTTTTGTAAATGGTTTTACAGCTGCCGTTAAAGCCATAGCCTGGTTTGCTATACTCTCAGTCAGAGTCTTTTCCTCTGCATTAGCTTTGCATACCCCAACAAGTCCTATGGGTTTACCTCACAATTTCCAGCATTCTGAACATTTTGTGTCAATGATAACACTTTGGCTTGCGAACCTCACTTCTACCCTCAGCACCTTCCTTTCTGGCCTGAGGAGATGATCCTGGGGCATTCCCAGCTTGTCCCCGGATACTTGTCTTCCTTTCACTCTCCCATTTTCTATCCTTCTCGGGTTTATGGGGGTGATGGACAAAAGGTTTTGGCTTATTCACATGCTCAAAATCATCAGCAATTTCTGCTGCTTGCCTAGCTTTCAAAACTTTCAGGTTATCTACATGAGTTCTCACAACTGAAGGAATTGAATTTTTAAACTCCTCCAAGAGAATTAATTCTCAAAGGCTCTCATATGTGATTTCCATCTTTAATGCCCATATCCAACAGTCAAAATTAATTTGCTTCACCCTCTCAAATTCTACATATGTCTGTCCAGCCAATCCATAAGTTCTGAAACTTCTGATGGTAAACTTCAGGGACTAACTCATACGCAGCGAGAATAGCCTTCTTTGCCATCTCATAATCTGCAGAAACCTCTTCAAGAAGCATGGCATAAACTTCATGAGCTCTGCCAATCAACCTGCTTTGCATAAGCAGTGTCCAGCTTTCCTTCGGCCATTTCATTTGGCTATTTTTTCAAAAGATATGAAAAATGCCTCTGCGTCCCTTTCCTCAAACTTAGGAAGAGCTTGGATGAATTTAACGGCTTCTTGCTGGGTCCTGGGCTGAATTAGATTCCTCCTGACCAGAAGTTTCCCTGGATTCAAGACTACCCATTGTCTTAGTTCCATCTCTTTTAACCTAAATTCCCTCTCTTCTCTTTCTTTCTAGAATTCAAGCTTAAGTTTTTCCGATGTTATTGCTGTTTCTTTTTCCTGTTCAAGTTCTCTTAATTCTTTTTCAGCCTCAGGTTCATTTCTAATTGAATCCTAGCCAATACCACTGCATCACTCTCTGACTTACTACCTACTTCTTCTTCTTCTAATTTTAAATGGTGGGCTATTATGTCAATTATCTCTGCTTTTTTAACACCTGATTTCAATTCTAACCCCAAATTGTGCTGCCAGATCTTTTAAGTTATTCTTAGTTAAAATTATCAAGTCACTGAGGAACACATTCTCCTTTCCCAGAAAAACTGCTGCAACTGCTAATGCCATTCTGATGATACAGACTGTATCTTATTACACAAGAACCGGTTCCTTTATTTTTCTCTTTCAAAATATTATTCCCCTTATACTTAACATAATTGGCATTAGATTTGAATCTCGACAATCGAGTCTCCAATTAATGTGATCCCAGACACGATAGCAATTAATATGATCCTAGAGACAAGAGCAATTAATGTGATTCCAGATCCAAGACCCCAATTTATATGTTATCCCAGAGATGAGCCCCCAATTAATATGTTACAACTCAGGCAGGAGTAGTGCACTGTCAATTCAGTCCCAATACTCCACAGGTTGCAGCGTATTATTACATTTTCCCACCCAACCAGAAAACAGCCAAATTAAACACTTTAGTAACCCCCAGAATAAAACAAACCAAACCAGGTATCTTTAGACAACAACAAATTAACTTTTTATTAATAAACTAAATCTTAAACACTATTAAAATAAATTTATGTCTAAAGACCTTATAACTTCTTATTTATCCTAACTCCCCATTCACACACATACATTTAAAACCTAACAGTTAACCAGTTTTAAAAATGGTGTTTTTAAAAAAAAAAGCTGATTCTGAAGAATAAATAAATAAGTAACTGGGTTATAAGTCTTTGTGGGTTATGTTGCCGATGGGTGAGGTATCCTCGTGTAAAAATAATCACATGCCACTTGACGTCTGCAGGTGGATTTGATGAACAGTCTTTACTTGATAGGTGTTCAAAGCACTTTGACTGCAGCAGGCATCACACAGTTCTTTCAACACGGAGTATAACGACAGGTCTATATTTGGATTTTAAAATTGGTAGTCTTTCAGTTGAAACTTTACTGTGAATTCCAGAAAACACAATCAATCAAGAGAGAGTCAATCTTGAAGCAAAGACTTTTTAGATTGGAAGTAAAGGAAAGGAATTTTGCTACCTCCAGCAATACAAATGTTCTCTTCAACAGTTTTTCTTTTCTCCTTTGACAATTAACACAGTCTGTAGCTCATTGTAGAATTTCTGCTGCAAGAAATAGTCAGCTCCTTCCTCCACTAAGCACGCTTTGCTAGTGTCTCTCTAGTTCAAACCGGTTGAAGCTGGTTTTTAACACAGTCAAAAGTGTGACCTCCCCACTCTCCTGCTGTGGCCTTGGAACAGGTGCAGCTGGCACACTGTGCCTCTTAGTTTTTAAAGGCACACTGGAAAAAAAACAGTTCCATGACAAGACTGAAAATGGACTGTGTCCACAGGGACATGATGTTCAAACCTGTGGATTAAGGGGGAAAAGACGTACCCAACGTCAACCTCTTCCTGATGGCCACTTTTGTGTGTGGCTGCATCAAGCTGTGCATGGAACCCCAGTACACAAACACCAAGTGTCACTATGTGCTGAGGTTCTATCTGTCCCTGGTATTGTGAAGGATGGGTCTGGCCTCATTGCCACGGAACGCTCCATTAAGTTGGACCATGCCATACCACATATCCTTCCTGGAAAAGCTTGTGCAGAAAAACACCTTTGACCACCAACCCATCAGGCAGTGGGCTGCATGGATTGTCCTCAAAGCCCTACAGGAAAAGGAGATGGTGGATCCTGTCAGATGGTTCCCCGAGCGGACTGTCAAAGTCATTTGACAGAGTGCCTCATTATCAGAACTTTCAAACAAGCACAAGACATAGCTTGGCTGGTGGTGAGAAGGGCCCTCCCCGTCAGATCCTTCCTGCATGCCCAGAGTCTCACCACCTCCGCACACTGCCCTCGAGGCATCTGTGGTGGGGAAGAGACTGTTGCCTACCTCCTTCTGGAATGTACCTTTGCAAAGCAGGTGTGGAAAGAGATGCGGTGATTTTTGTTGAGGTTCATCCCAAGCAGCTCGGTAACACAGGAGTCTGTGCTCTACGGGCTGTTCGTAGGGATGTACACCGAGATAAATATCAACTCTTGCTGGAGGACCATCAACTCAGTGAAGGATGTACTTTGGTCTGCCCGAAATTTGCTGGTCTTCCAGAGCAAAGAGTTGTCCACAACTGAGTGTTGCGGACTAGCACATTCCAAGGTCCAGGATTACGTGCTGAGGGATGAAGTAAAGCTTGGGGCAGCCGCCGCAAAGGCTTAATAAGGAAAGGCCACTGTGTAAGGTCCTCCCGCCATAGTATACTGAGGGTCTGGAACCTGTGTAAAACCCCTTGGGCTGTATACACCAAAATGTTTTTGCTATGTAATGCCAATGTACATTGTATTTAAAATGGAATGGCAAGAATTGTGAGGCACTTCATGTTTTCTGTATCGAGGAAAACTCATCTCTATTGTACTTCCCAAGATGTGAAATTTGAACTGTTTTGCAATGTATTTTTGCAAATTTTTATGAATAAAGTATATTTTGGGGGAAAAAAAGTTGTATGCACCAAAATATGGTTTTGCTGTGTAATGCAAATGTACATTGCATGTAAAATGGAATGGCAAGGGTTGTGAGGAAACTCACATTCTGTATCCAAGGAAACTGATTTCTTTTGCTCTTCCTGGAATGTCAAATTGGAACTGGTTTGTAACGTATATTTTTACAGATTTTATGAATGTAGTATATTTTTGGAAAAAAAAGCAGAAACTGATCCGGTTAGTTTTTTTCCTCTTTAGGACAAAAGATATTCAGCAATTTGGTCAAGAATGGTTGGAGAAATAGCTTCAGGCAAAATATTCATCAACCCAGTCAAGAATAGATGGAATTCCAATGGAGGAGTTAGCTTCAACTGAAGATCTAGAATCGGTAGAGCTTCGATGGGCTGAATGGTCTCCTCAGTCCTATAATTACCATGGTAACAGTTCAGCTCTAATGGCACCCTAGTGACAATGGAATAGGATTATATGATTAATAGTTTTGCAGTTGTGTTGAAATTTACATTCTGGTTAATATCTTGTCTTAATATCCTGATAATTGTTATTTTCATCACAAAGAGAAAACAGGAGCTTGGTGTATTGAAAAAACACGGCTGGTTGCCAAGGAGCTGACAAAACCTTTTTCTGTTCCCACCAGGCAGAAAATTGAAATATGGGCAGGGTTTTTAGTTGGATTTCTGCAGTCCAAATCAAAACACCCAGGTTTAGTTGGGCAGAAAAATATTTTGCCATGGTTTTAAAATCCACCAATCTAAGAACAAAGAACAAAGAACAGTATAGCACAGGAACAGGCCATTCGGCCCTCCAAGCCTGCGCTGATCTTGATGCCGGCCGAAAGTAAAATTTTCTGCACTTCCTCTATTCCCATCCTATTCATGTATTTGTCAAGATGCCTCTTAAACGTCGCTATCGTACCTGCTTCCACCACCTCCCCCGGCAGCAAGTTCCAGGCATTCACCACCCTCTGTGTAAAGAACTTGCCTCGCACATCCCCTCTAAACTTTGCCCCTCTCACCTTAAACCTATGTCCCCTAGTAACTGACTCTTCCACCCTGAGAAAAAGCTTCTGACTATCCACTCTGTCCATGCCGCTCATAACTTTGTAAACTAAGATCAATAAAGTCAGATAAAACTTGCAGATACTGAACACCACCAAGAAAGAATGAACTTCCATTTATATAGCACATTTCATGATCCAAAGTGTTTTTTGAAGGCTAGTTGCTGTTGTATTAAAGGGAAAGGGAGGATGGACAATATTTTCCCTCCAAAATGCAATGTTGCAATATGCTAGTAGTAAATGTTGGAATGATTACTTTGTGCTCAGATGTTCTAAAACAAAAAAATTCATTTTATTATTTGTTACTTAAAATGCACACCTGCTTAGCCCATATACCTGCATTTAACACAGGTAAAAAATTGCCTGTAAAAAATTTTGGACATAGTGTGCAATTGCATATAATGTGTATCTAGATGTTACACCAAAAATTAGTTCAAGATTCATAAAACTTTTCCACAGATACAATCCAACTGGGACTCAGACACATTGTTCAATTCCAAATGTTGCTTCTTAACTATTGTACAGCCAACTTCACTCATACCAAGTGTGTTTACAGCAGACAATGTTAGATAACCTTAGGAGGGTGGTGGCATAGTGGTAATGTCACTGTACTAGTATTCTAGAAGTGCAAGATAATCCTCTGAGGACAAGGGTTTGAATCCCACTAAGCCAGATGGTGAAATTTGAATTCAATTCATAAATCTGGAATTAAAAGCTAGTCTAATGGTGACTATGAAACCATTGTCAATTGTTGTAAAAACCCATCTGGTTCACTGATACGATATAGGGAAAGAAATCTGCAGTCCTTACCTGGTCTGGCCTACATGTGACTCCAGACCCACAGTAGTGTAGTTGACTTTTAAATGTCCTCTGAAATGTTTCAAACCATTACGAAGTCCAAGAAAAGGAATTAAACTGATAAGACCACACAGCATTGACCTAGGCACTGGAAACGATAATGGCAAAACCAGCCGTGCCAACCCTGCGATGTCCTCCTTACTAACAGCTGGGGGTTTGTGCAAAAATTGGGAGAGCTGTCCCACAGACTAGTTAAGCAACAGCCTGACATAGTCATACTCATGGAATCATACCTTACAGACAATGTCCCAGACATCACCATTCCTGGGTGTGGCCTGTCCCACTGTTGGGATAGACCCACCAGAGATGACGGCACAGTGGTATACAGGAGGGAGTTGCCCTGGGAGTCCTCAACATTGACTCCGAACCCCATGAAGTCTCATGGCATCAGGTCAAACATGGGCAAGGAAACCTCCTGCTGATTACTACCTTCTGCACCCCCCTCAGCTGATGAATCAGTGCTTCTCCATGTTGAAGACCACTTGGGAGAAGCACTGAGGTAGCAAGGGCACAGAATGTACTCTGGGTGAGGACTTCAATATCCATCACCAAGAGTGACACAGTAGCACCACTACAGACAGAGTCCTAAATGACATAGTTGCTAGACTGGGTCTGTGGCAGGTGCTGAGGGAACCAACAAGAGAGAAAAACCTACTTGACCTCATCCTCACCAATCTACCTGTCACAGATGCATCTGTCCATGACAGTATTAGTAGGAATGACCACAGTCCTTGTGGAGACAAAGTCGAGTCTTTACATTGAGGATACCCACCATCGTGTTGTGTGGTACTACCACCATGCTAAATGGGATAAATTTCAAACAGATCTAACAACTCAAATCTGGGCATCCATGAGGCACTGTGGGCCATTGCAGCAGCAGAACTGTACTGAACCACAATCTGTAACCTCATGATCCAACATATCCTTAACTCTACCATTACCATCAAGCCAGGAGACCAACCCTGGTTCAATGAAGAGTGCAGGAGAGCATGCCAGGAGCAGCACCAGACATACCTAAAAATGAGCTGTCAGCCCGGTGAAGCAACAACACAGGACTACTTACATGACAAACAGTGGAAGCAGCTTGTGAAAGATAGGGCTGAGTGATCCCACAACCAATGGATCAGATTTAAGCTCTGCAGTCCTGCCACATGCAGTCGTGAGTGTTGGTGGACAATCAAACAACTCACAGGAGGAGGAGGCTCCACAAATATCCCCATTCTCAATGATGGGGGAGCCCAGCACCTCAGTGCAAAAGACAAGGCTGAAGCATTTGCATCCAACTTCAGCCAGAAGTGCTAAGTTGATGAGCCATCTCAGCCCCCTCCTGAGGATCCCAGCATCACAGATGCCAGTCTTCAGCCAATCCGATTCACTCCACATGATATCAAGAAATGGCTGAAGGCACTGGATACTGCAAAGGCTATGGGCCCTGACAACATTTCAGCAATAGTACTGAAGATTTGTGCCCCAGGACTAGCCATGCCCCTAGCCAAGCTGTTCCAGTACAGCTACAACACTGGCATCTACCCGGCAATGTGGAAAATTGCCCATGTATGTCCTGTCCCCAAAAATAGAACAAATCCAATCCAGCCAATTACCACCTGAAGGAGATGAAACAGTTGACCTTGAGGCACAGGAGGAATAAGTTAACTGAAACTCTTACTCAGCTGGAAGGACATTAACAACTGGACAATACCATAAGTTAACTGAAATTACCAGTTCCTGGCAAGAACGGAAGACACATTAACACCTGAAAAATGCTATGAGCTAAGCGTCCATCACCATGAGGGAAATCACATTATCTTTATGCTGTGTAGACAGCAGGGGAGGAGATGAGGAGTCGTCTCTGACCTTGCAATTCTGCATAGCCCAGGAGATTGAAAAGACCAAGATAAAGGGGTGTGAAAAACTAGCAAGCTGGTAACTGATACTACGGCCTGAAGCCCAGGTGTGGGATAGCATGATTGGAACATACTATAAGAAAGGACAACATCGGAACATGGGCACCACAGTCAGGTAAAGACGGATGGGAACTGGTCATCTCCAGATCCAGGCTTACAATCGACGTCGGTAGCATGAGCGACTATAAATTTCAGTCAAATCATAGCGGGGTTTGTATTGTGGTTTTGTTGGTCTAATAAACTAACAAATTTAGGTTGACCAAAACCTATTTTGTCACGTGTACTTTGTTCTTGTAATTTCAGGGTCCAAGAATCATTGTAAGGAGGAAGGGAACTGAAACCTTTACATATCCTAACAGTCTACCCTCGATCATTCGCAAATGATGGAAAGGGTCATGAACAGTGCTATCAAGTGGCACTTGCTCAGCAAGAACCTTCTCACTGATGCTCAATTTGGGTTCTGCCACAGCCACTCAGCTCCAGACCTCAGTATAGCTGTGGTCCAAACATGGACAAAAGAGCTGAACTCCAGAGGTGAAGTGAGAGTGGCTGTCCTTGACATCAAGGCAGCATTTGACCGAGAATGGCATCAAGGAGCCCTAGCAAAACTGAAGTCAATGGGAATCAGGGGGAAAACTCTCCAATGGTTGGAGTCATATCCAGCACAAAGGAAGATGGCTGCGGTTGTTGGAGGTCAATCATCTCAGTCCCAGGACATCACTGCAGGAGTTCCTCAGGGTAGTGGTCCTAGGTCTAACCATCTTCAGCTGCTTCATCAATGACCTTCCCTCCGTCCTAAGGTCAGAAGTGGGGATGTTCGATGATGATTGCACAATGTTCAGCACCATTCGCAACTCCTCGCAATACTGAAGCAGTTCATGTGCAGATGCAGCAAGACCTGGACAATATTCAGGCTTGGGCTGATAAGTGGCAAGTAATATTCATGTCACACAAGTACCAGGCGATGACCATCTCAAACAAGAGAGAATCTAACCATCTCTCCTTGATGTTCAATGGCATTACCGTCACTGGATCTCCCACTATCAACATCCTGGGAGTTACCATTGACCAGACACTGAAATGGACCAGCCACATGAATACTGTGGCTGCAAGAACAGGTCAGAGGCTAGGAATTCTGTGTTAAGTCACCTCCTGTCTCCCCAGTAACTGTCCACCATCTACAAGGCACAAGTCAGGAGTCTGATGGAATATTCTCCACTTGCCTGAATGAGTGCAGCTCCAACAACAATCAAGAAGCTCGACTCCATCCAGGACAAAGCAGCCCGCTTGATTGGCACCCCATCCTTCACCTTCAATATTCACTTCCTTCACCACCGACACACAGTGACAGCAGTGTGTACCATCTACAAAATGCACTTCAGCAACTCACCAAAACTCCTTCGACAGCACCTTCCAAACCCACAACCTCTACCAGCTAGAAGGACAAGGGCAGCAGATGCATGGGAACACCACCACCTGCAAGTTCCACTCCAAGCCACACACCATCCTGACTTGGAACTATATCGCCATTCCTTCACTGTCATTGGGTCAAAATCCTGTAACTCCTTTCCGAACAGCACTGTGGGTGTAGCTACACCCCAAGGATTGTAGCAGTTCAAGAAGGCCGCTCGCCACTCCCTTCTCAAGGGCAATAAGGGATGGGCAATAATAGACAGCAACTTAACAAAAAATTGAACCTCCAACTAAATTTACAAGTGTAAAC
Source organism: Heterodontus francisci (assembly GCF_036365525.1). Classification (NCBI taxonomy): domain Eukaryota; kingdom Metazoa; phylum Chordata; class Chondrichthyes; order Heterodontiformes; family Heterodontidae; genus Heterodontus; species Heterodontus francisci. The sequence continues at coordinate 53,381,766 of NC_090392.1, read as the reverse complement.
ATAATGATTGGACATTCCTGATGTGGCATCTCACCTACCAGAAGTATGCATCAGTTTGATCATCAAACTATTGCTTACACTGTCAGCTACTGATACTCTACCTGGATAATTAGTAGCTAGTTCTTTTGTTTTCTGTTTTGGAGGTTTTTTAAGATGAGTTGAGTGAGGGGAGTGACAACCACTCGCTTGAGCTTCAGGCTCAGCTATATTGCACTGACAGAAAGCTAATATACTACAGCTAGATGCTGAGCTCAAACCACTGCGAGGAGCCTCACACACCCGCCACACAGATTAGGAAATCACAAGCAATCAGCTTCCATCCATCAACATGAGTGGGCAAAATGTCAATGTCCGTATACCTGCGATATCCCAATCGATGTGTCCTGTGGTCAAGATACCTGGTGAAATCTGCTCCAATAACCCTACAGCATTTTTTAAATTTTTAGTTGTTGCAGTTAACATATTTACTTATTAAATTGTGCTTGTAAGGCACTGGCAGTTCCGTACCCTCAGGATAGGTGTGCACTCAGTATTGGAGGGAATATTCCCTCACCTAGTTTTTCTTTCACCTTCCCTCATACCCTCCCTGAGATCATCTCATCACTGACACCCATCTCTCTTGACCCCCTTCCCATTAAAATACTGAACACCCAAACTTCTTTCAGGAATATGGCATCAGATGATCAGCCATGATCTAGAATGGTGGATCAGCCTCAAAGGGCTGAATGGCCTACTCCTGCTCCTATGTTCCTATGTCCTATGTGCTTTCCTGGTCCGCATGCTAGCTGGCATTGTAAATGGTTCCCCTCTTTCAAAACCACTCTCATCACTTCCTGTTTAGTATATATTAATTGTGTTTAATTGTATGCAGTTGGTGGGCATTCAATTGAGCCCCCTCTATATAGACACAGACTGAAACTGTGGTTGTTGTGGTAGGAGGTGTACGCTTGTAATGTGTAACTCTGTAAATAAATATAAAAGTGTATAAAGATTGGCTCCAGTTTTATCCAATTTTCTGGATTAGAAAACTCCCCTCCTCAAAAAAAACACCCTTGACCTCTGTGTCTTGCAAACTACCACCTCATCTGTAATCTCCCTTTCCTCTCAAGTCTTTGAATATGCTGTCACCTCCTAAATCCAAGTCCATCTTTCCCACAATTCCCTATTTGAATCTCTCAAATCAGTTTTCCACCCTTGTCATAGAACTGAAACAGCCCTAATTAAAGGCACAAATGACATTCTCTGTGACTGTATGTCTGGTGGATTATCCCTCCTTGCCCTACCTGGCCTCTAAAATCTTCCCTCAATTGTCCAGCTCAAATGGACTATCTGTACTTGCTTCCACCCTTACCTGTCCATCTGTAGTCAGAGATCTCCAGCAATAGTTTCTCTTCCTGCCCCCACACAATTACCTCCAGAGCTGTGTAAGGATCTTTCTTTGGGTCCTCCTCATCCATATCTACTTGATGCCTTTTGGCAACATCATCCATGCACATGGGGTCAGCTTCCAGATGCAAATTGCTAACAACATATGTCCCCACCACCTCACTCAAGCGCTTCATTACCTCAATATTGTCAGACTACTTAACCGATGTCCAATGTTGGATAAGCCGCAATTGCCTCCAGTTGAACATTGGTAAAACTGAAGCCATTGTCTTTGGACCTGCCACAAACCCTGTACGCTTACCATTGATTGCATCCTCTTCTCTGGCTACTGTCTCAGGTTAAATCAGACTGCAACCTCGTCATATTGTTTGGCCCCAATCTGAGTTTGCAACCCCACTTCCTCTCTATCAAAAAGACTGCCTGCTTCCACCTCCATGAAATTGTCTGACCACCCCCTGCCTCAGCCCATCTGCTGCTGAAACCCTCATCCATGCCTTTGTCACTTCCAGACTTGCCAATTTCAATGCTCTCCTGGGATCTCTAACCTTCCACCATCCATAAACTTCAGCTCATGCAAAACCTTTCAGCATGTAACCTATCACACGCCCATGTCCTGTTGCTCCATCACCCCTGTCCTTGCTAACCTACATTGGCTCCAAGTGCCAATGCCTCAGATTTGACATTTTTTATCCTTGTGTTTAAATCCCTTCATGGCCTTCCCTCTCCCTGTCTCTGTTACCTTCTCCAGAACTATATCCCACTGAGCATTCGTTTCCTCTGACTGTGCTCATTCAACTCCCTTTACCCAACCTTTGGTGGCTGTGCCTTCAGCTGACTGGGCACCATGATCCGAAATTACCTCTCTAAATCCTTCCACCTCTCCACCTCCCTCTCAGCTTTTACCCTCTATAAAACCCATCTCTTTGACCAAGCATTTGATCACCTCCTAATATTCCTCTCCTTTGCTCGACATTCATTTATTCGCGATATCTCCATGAAGAATCTTAGGACATTTTATTTCTACATTCAAGCCATTATGTAATTGTAAGCTGCTTTTGTTGAAGCATATTCCATAGACTTGCACACAAACACAAGCAAATATATTACAGGAGCAGTGACAAAGAATTCAGAGCAGGAGTTCCATGGCATGAGGAGACTCAGAAGGGGGGACATACAGAAGAATAGAACAAAACAAGGATACACAGCTATGTAATTAATATTAGGCAGTAAGGAAGTTATTCTCTTGCGCTCTAAGATAGTTTGAGACTTCCAGCTAGGTACCATTAGTACCCATTAATGGGACATTTTCAGTAACACTTAGCTTGGTCCAAAACAGCTCCAAAAGCATTTCTGGGATACTCATAAAGGAGGAGGTACGAATTGTATGAAGAGATTTGACTGTCCTGAGACTTGTCTGTAAACCCAGAGCTGAAGTTACTCTGAGTTCTTCACAGGAACACATTTCCAGAACTGAGCTAATTCAATGACAACTGAAGTATCCGTCTCTAAAAGTTAATACAAGCATTAATTACTTAACATTATCCACAGCAGTTTTAACATTGTATAAACCATTTCCTGTACTTTTGACACAGTAGTAGAACTTATCTATTGGGGAGAAAGTTTTATACAGCCTTGGAGAGGACTAAAGAGCAGTCAACAATATCTAAACGATAATTGCTCATTTCAATGGCAGTTTTTAAAAAATTGTCCTGTTGTACTGCATATAGACTTTAAAATATTTTTCATGGCATTGTCACATGTGACATTTTGAGGAGGAAAATGCAAGTTCTGCTTCATGATATTCTTTCATCTGAGATTATTATTTCCTACCAATTGCTAAATTTGTACTCAGACCTTCAGAGACCATTTTCATACAGCACCAGATCTTACTGTTCACATCCGAGTGTCTGCACACATTGTGAGAAAAGACACAGCAGCTGCATCCAGCAGAAGCATCTCTAACAAAAAGAAAATGAGACTGGACAGACTCCTAACACCTTCATTAATGACAATGGATGGCCAGTTCAGCAATCTGAAGATACAATTCCCCTTTAAGAATGAATTAGTTTAGCTACAGCCCATGAACTGCATTCACTTCAGTGAGCTCTGTCCCTTCAGAGTACATTATTCAACAATACAATAGAAGAAGCTGAACCAAACGCTTTACCTGCTTATTCCTACGCACACAACACAGCATGGTTTAATAACCTGCTGTCGACTAGGCAACTCCTCCCTGGTGTTTGATTCCGCCAAACATACATACACGCCAAGGCACTCAGTGAGTCTGCCCTCTGACGCCCCAAGCAAAATTAAACTCTGATCATTTACACTAGCCACCTCCCCCACTCTCCCAAGGAACTCTGACGGGGAAGTCTCTCATGGTGGTGGGATTTTGTTTTTATATATGTATATAAACCCCTCCTGAACTTGACAGAATAAATTCAATTTAAACTGATTTATTCCTCCTTATTGGAAACAGTTGCTCATTTCAATGCATTATTCATCATTCTTCTGTTGCACTTTTCAGATCACAAATGGATGTGTTTTTCATTTCTGTCTGTATCTAGCAATGAGCAGGGCAATAGAGCATTAAAGGAAAAGGACAAGCATTAATTGAAACCTGAACCTGTATTGTTTTAGCTTGTTTTAGTCAGTAATTTCTTGTCTTTGTTTGAGTTCAATTTTTGAAGTCTTTGTTGTGATTATTGAGCGTTTGTGAATTCAGTTCAAGTAGGGCACTAATTGGCTGTAGATAAAAGGATCAGCCTTGCTGCACTGACAGCCTGTACTGTGCTGTCACTTTACCTAATGAATACAGCAGTGATTCTATCAGACTTCCATCACTCGAGATCCCGTCACTTTAAGAGAAAGTGCCCTACGCAGCATCCAGCTGTTGTGTTTGGGTGTATTTAATTGGCAGAATGAAAGTTTGAAAACTAGAAATATCAATACAGGAGGTTTTCTAAAGCAAAATCTCCTATTAACAAGTGAGAGGTCATGATTATAAGTCAGGACACCAACAGGGCTGAAAAAGGAGAGAAGGTGAGGTAAATCATGATGTAGTGATTAGCTTTGTAAAGTTTGGATAGTAACCTGATGAGGAGCAATTTTAACGTAACTCACCGGGCAAGAAATCCATGGGTTAGCTGGAACGCTGCCTAATATTACTTTGTATTGGACTTCAGAAAAAGCAAGAGACTTGATTACTTTTAGTCCGATTATGCCTAAAGACTAAGAAGTTTTGAGCCTGTGATGGCAAAGAAAGAGGAAATAGCAACTTTTACATCTTCGTGATGTTCCAAAGCCAATGAATTATTTGTGAAATGTACAACACTGTTGTTTCGTAGGCAAACATGGCAGTCAATTTTCCGACAGCAAGATGCTACAAACCGCAAATTATATAAATGACCAGTGGTACTGCTTAAGAAATGGACATTGGGAAAATGACCCTGCTCCTCAAATTGTACCATGAGACCTTTAGCACAGCCGGAAGGCTCCTTGATTTACCCTCTCCTCCAAAAGACGAAAGGGTTGATTTTAAGTTGGGGCAGGATGCATACAGGGAGACATGTTGAGCGACAAACTCACATTCCTCAGCCCAGAGAGTTTTTGACTCCCAGGCCTTATTTAAATATTCAGGCTTGGAATCCCACCCACATCAGGCAGGAGTGTCTGCCTGGCCAGTGGGTGTAGCGGAACTTTGAGCTGCAGGAGACCGCTTCCAGAGACTTGTGGGGATAAGTCCCTGACGGTGGTGGAGAGGGGAGTCTAGAGGTGATCATGATTAGGGGAGTAAAGGTGGCCCACGTTTCCCTTGGGGCTACAATGAATGCTCCTGCACCTTCTAGCCAACAAAGGAAATGAAAACACTTTTCTAAATGGAACCTTACTGAGCCTCTCCTGGCACTCGATCCATCGCTGGCAGGTGTGGCCTGGTGCGGAAGGCCCCTGCTTGGACCTTAAATTGAAATCAATATAAAAATTATAATCAGTTAGATTAGCTCAGAAAAGGAATGGATAAAGCCCCCATTCCATTTTAACTGTTCTCACTCCCACCCAACACCTGGTTTTCGCTTGGCAGTGCGAGTTAACATTAAGGCCCCAAGGTGCTGCACAAAAAAGTGTCAGTCTAAATTGTGTGGAAGTCCTGGATTGGGACTTGAACCCACCACTTACGGAAATCAGAGGCAAAATACTTCCAAGTGAGCTTCTTCTTCTTTGGCCTCCTTATCTCGAGAGACAATGGGTAAGCGCTTGGAGGTGGTCAGTGGTTTGTGGAGCAGCGCCTGGAGTGGCTATAAAGGCCAATTCTAGAGTGATAGGCTCTTCCACAGGTGCTGCAGAAAAATTTGTTTGTCGGGGCTGTTACACAGTTGGCTCTCCCCTTGCGCTTGTCTTTTTTCCTGCCAACTGCTAAGTCTCTTCGACTTGCCACACTTTAGCCCCGCCTTTATGGCTGCCCGCCAGCTCTGGCGATCACTGGCAACTGACTCCCACGACTTGTGATCAATGTCACAGGACCTCATGTCACGTTTGCAGACATCTTTAAAGCAGAGACATGGACGGCCGGTGGGTCTGATATAGTGGCGAGCTCGCTGTACAATGTGTCTTTGGGGATCCTGCCATCTTCCATGCGGCTCACATGGCCAAGCCATCTCAAGCGCCGCTGACTCAGTAGTGTGTATAAGCTGGGAATGTTGGCCGCTTCGAGGACTTCTGTGTTGGAGATACGGTCCTGCCACCTAATGCCAAGTATTCTCCAGAGGCAGCGAAGATGGAATGAATTGAGACGTTGCTCTCGGCTGACATACGTTGTCCAGGCCTCGCTGCCATAAAGCAAGGTACTGAGGACACAGGCTTGATACACTCGGACTTTTGTGTTCCGTGTCAGTGCGCCATTTTCCCACACTCTCTTAGCCAGTCTGGACATAGCAGTGGAAGCCTTTCCCATGCACTTGTTGATTTCTGCATCTAGAGACAGGTTACTGATGATAGTTGAGCCTAGGTAGGTGAACTCTTGAACCACTTCCAGAGCATGGTCGCCAATATTGATGGATGGAGCATTTCTGACGTCCTGTCCCATGATGTTCGTTTTCTTGAGGCTGATGGTTAGGTCAAATTCGTTGCAGGCAGCCGCAAACCTGTCGATGAGACGCTGCAGACACTCTTCTGTGTGAGATATTAAAGCAGCATCGTCGGCAAAGAGGAGTTCCCTGATGAGGACTTTCCATACTTTGGACTTCACTCTTAGACGGGCAAGGTTGAACAACCTGCCCCCTGATCTTGTGTGGAGGAAAATTCCTTCTTTTGAACACTTGAAAGCATGTGAGAGCAGCAGGGCGAAAAAAATCCCAAAGAGTGTGGGTACGAGAACACAGCCCTGTTTCACGCCACTCAGGATAGGAAAGGGGTCTGATGAGGTGCCGCTATGTTGAATTGTGCCTTTCATATTGTCATGGAATGAGGTGATGATACTTAGCAGCTTTGGTGGACATCCGATCTTTTCTAGTAGTCTGAAGAGACCACGTCTGCTGAGGAGGTCAAAGGCTTTGGTGAGATCAATGAAAGCAATGTAGAGGGGCATCTGTTGTTCACGGCATTTCTCCTGTATCTGACGAAGGGAGAACAGCATGTCAATGGTCGATCTTTCTCAAGTGAGCAAGCTAGTAGAAAGCCAGCAAGTGCTGCAAAATGGGAGGTATGTCATTACAGGGAAAGAAAATGTGACTTTCTTAGTTTGCTAACCATAAATCTAACTATGTAGCAAAATATAATTTCAACCAGTTGCTGGGGAAATGTCCAGCACCTTCTCAACCTACACTCATACAACAGTAAAGCCTTTAATGTGAACTTCTTAAGTGTAAACAGTACTTTGTGTACCATCATCCAGCAGGTTCCAAGAACAGTGCAAGTTTCTCAAAATCTTCTTTATCCAAGCTCTGTACTGCAAACTAAGTAATTGGAAAGAAGCTTAGAAAATTTTAGCTTGTCAGCCTCTCATCTTATTTGAAACTATTTTGTTTTTTGATTGAAACATTTTTTCAATGATTGTTTTTGCAGAAAATTTTCCAGACATAGGAAAGTGAATTACTCTGCTTTGAAGTAATGATATGACTGATTAGTTGCCCCACATTTACTCCTGCATCTTTCTTACTTCCTCTCACACTACATATCAGTTCCCTGACTAAATGTACAGGCACATATGTTTACATATTATTTTTCTCAGCGGTGCTGCTTAATGTCAATACATTCCAAATAAGATGTGGCTGTTGTGTGGTATGGACCTGCTCCAAAGCTACTGCCAATACTGCTCTGAAGCTGGATGCTCAAAGGTACATAGCTCTCAACTCACAACACATTGAAAGGGTGGTATTCAGCTCAGGGCTTGACGTAAGCAAATGGCTTTCTATAACTGAAAAATTAAGCCGATTTCATCAGTTTGGGAGTCTTATGCATTTCTAGGTTGGATGCTTGGAGATACTTCTTTATTCTGCAATAAATTCCCAGAAAGGGCAGCGAGCACAGATTAGCTGCAAGCATTCAAAAGGCAGTGGGTAGATCACAGGGGATTGTGTCAGCCAGTCACTGGGGGAGGTTGCTTGATAACTTTCAGAAATCAGAGAGGAATTTCCCAGACTTGATGCCTAAATTGACCAAAGACTATTTTCTCTGTTGTTTTGCCTGTTTTAAGTCAATGCATGGCTGCTTGGGGGCCAATGGTCAGGGTTTGCAACCCTCTAGGATTGTCCTGGAGTCTCCTGGAATTAAAGATGAATCTTCTGGACATTGCAACCTGGAAGGAAAATCATGGCATCATTAAAACAAATGTACATTTTTACTCATTTTCTGTGAACGCTTCCATATATTACTTATTAGAGATAGGAAAAAGGACTACTTGACTAACATAACATGTTGTCATGCCCGGAAGGAGCTGTGATGAAATAAAAATGAACTTGAGGATTTATGACAATAAAAAGTCACCTGTTAAACTAAAACACAAGAAAATGGACACATTTGGACCACAGCCAAAATGGAGTAGAGGTCAAGTGACCCCTCCTGTACTGTCAATAGGCAAGCTATCAGCAAAGACAGCACTCATTAACTGTGTCTAAATTAGCTGTGGGGAAAACCCAATGAAATTGAAAGGAGTCCATTAATTATTGATGACTGCTATCTACAAGAATGAAGTAACAAATGTTCTGTAAGACAGACTGACTCCACAGCCCTAACCAAGATGAATAGGTATGAAGTAGCACCATTGTAACAGAATGCTCCCCCTTCAAACACCAATAGATAGTAATTGTTTTCATATCCTGGATCATTGTGTGGTCACACCAGGGGAGAGGGCCCTGTGTCACCTGACAGAGACTCAAATATGATGGATTTTTACCTTAAAAGGTACCCCTCTGGAGAGAGAGGGGAGATCAAGCAAAGACCACAGAAAGCCAGTTCCTGCCAAAGGTTGTGAGATCGGTCCAGCTAAGGAAGAAGCCCTGTTGATGATCCTATACTTCAGCTTGCTGCAGCAGAGAACTTAGAAGGTGACCACCGCCTCCGAAATGAAGTTTTAACCACCAGAAATTGACAACACCTCAGCAAGTTCACGACTGCAAACATCCAGGCCTGCATCTTTGAAAAGACTTTCCTCCTGAGAAGATTCAATAGGTTTCTGTGAACCACAAACTCTTAAATCACTTTGGATTTTAATTGCATCTTACTCTTTCCCTTCCAGCTATCTGTTTTTATGTGTGCATGTGTGTGTGAATGCATGAGTGGGTGAAGATTGCGGCCAATTCAAGTTTTCCTGTTTAACTAAAAATTTAACTTTCCTTTTTTTAAAACCTATGAGAAAACCTGTTGTTTGTCTGTTTATTTGACCCTAAAAAACACTCAGGGACAAACACACCGGGCTGAAATTTACCAGCCCTGACGTTGGGCGTCATGGTGGGGGAGGCCAGAAAATGCCTCTCGGAGAGTTCCACCACGGGCCTCAATGCTGGGAAGGCCCCACTCCATATTATCAGCGGTGGCAGCGAGGCCTCACGGCAGCACCCACCCCCCCCGCCACTCGGCGACAGGAGCAGGATCTAAATAGTTAAATTAATGTAAATTAATGAGTTACTAACCTACCTGCTCCAGTCGGCCATCCCACTGCAATATTCAGTTCGGTTGCCAGGACTCCCGCACCTTCGGATCTCTGGAGATTTGAGGCGATACACTGGTTGGGAGGGGGGAGCAGATAGGTTTTCAGGGTGGGGAGCAGGGAATACAATTGCGGTTGGTGGAGGGGATTGTGGGAAGGGGTCAAAGGTAAAAGTTCAGAAATTTGGGGGGTGGGGGAAGGTTGGGATCGCAAGGTAAGTTTTTGGGAGGTGGGGGAAGAGGGTAATTAATAAATTGTTTAGTCATGGAGGGCTGGAAGAGGGGCTTGAATCTTCTATTAAATTTTTTACTTTAATTTTATCACATGTTACGACCAGGTGAGAATGAGGTCTAGGTTTCCCTTTCAGCCTTCACCTGGTCTTGCTGTAACAGGGCTTAATTTTTAAACACACTGTTTTTTTAGCCCCCCCTTGGTGAATCCTTGTTCACTGCTGTCCAATTATAAGGCAAAGAAACCAGCACAAACAGGCTTTCTCAGGTTTAAAGAAAAGATAAAATTTATTAAACTTAAACTCATTCGGTTAATGCCTACGAATACACAATGCAACCATGTGAGCGTGCATACGCGATGCACGCATGCAAATAGAGACAGAAAAGAGCAGCAGAAAAATAAAATGGAAAAGTTTGAGGCAATATCTGAAGAGTTGTTGTTACGGTTCTTTGAACTCACCGTAGAGTCCTTGATTGTAGGTAGATCTTGCTTTTCGTTGGGGCTCAGTATTCTTCTTAAACCTTATTCGCTGTAGGAGACTTTTCTCTCTTGGGGTTCATGTTTATTCAGTGGATTCAGAGGCTTGTGAGAAAGAGATGGCAGCAGACAGGAGAGAGATCTTCTCAGTCCAGGAGCAAACGGTTTTCTGCCCAAAAACTGTTTGTACAAATTCAAAAATCTCAAGTTGCCCAGCAGGTTAGTCATGTGACTCGCTGGTTTGACCGTGGCCGTTTGTGTATTCAGCCATCTTAGCAGTCAACCTGGAATGCGAGCTCCCCCACCTTCAATGTCTGGTGATCAAAAGTCCATTGTGGGTTGAATGTCAGGGAATGGCTGCTTTGTCCTTCCAAACACTGTGTTAAGATGCAAATGTCATTTCCAGACACGGCTGATCTGTTTAACAAGTCTTCTTCATTCCAGTAACAGTTTAAAAATCAATGTTCATGACAAAATTAATGTGCCTCATTCTTGGCAGGTGGGTGCCTAGCATGACACATGCATATAACCTTAAAACTTCAAATGCAATGAAAGGGCTTGAAGCTTATTAAAAATGATACTGGCACCTGCGCAGTGGCGCCGGATGCCGTTGCTGCGAAAGTAGCGCCCGCCCCCTCCACCTCATCGGTGGGGGGTGGGGGGGCCGTCTGCCCCAGCCACATGAATGAGCTGCCGCGTTTAACATCACGGCAACGCCGCGTACTAAATCCCGCACGTGCGCGCCGCCATCTTTTATGGCCGCCGCCAATTACAGTGGTGGCAACATAAAATGCAGCCCACCGTTTTTAACAAAATGCTATCTGCAGTTAGTTGAAAGGTGAAAAGTGGAAGCCACCCACATCACTTACCAGATGATGTTCAGAGGTTGCCGCATGCCAGGATGGTGGGACGACACCTGCTCAGTGCGCCAGCTGGTGTTTATCTGTCCTTCTTCATATGCTCTATGTTACTTTTCTCAGCGGTGCTGCTTAATGTCGAGACATTCCAAATAAGATGGGGCAGTTATGTGGTATGTATCTGCTCCTAAGCTACTGCCAATACTGCCCTGACACTGGATACCCAAAGGGGAAGGGAGTAGTCGGGTATAATAACTACACTTTTATTTTCCTTTTTATTTCCCTGCCCTTTCAAGTTTTTTGATATGAGCTAAGGTCAAACTCGTAGATTATCGTGAGTTCGCAACAAAGTTTCTAATTATTCTGAAGTAGACATTTACCAGATGGCACCCAGATGCCTTGAAGCTGTGCTGAACAACAGAAACATGTCCAAGCAAATTTGCTGTCAAGTTTAGAAATCATGCAGCCAGAGACATTTGCAGCATAAGCAAATTTTATGACCAAAAGCTTGGTGAAAGAGATAAGTTTTAAGGTGCTCTTAAAAGAGGAGAAAGATAGAGGGGCGGAGAGGTTTAGGGAGGGAATTCCAGAGATTAGGGCCTTGGCAGCTAAAGATATAGTCACCAATGATGGACCGGTTAGAATCAGGGATGCACAAGAGACCAGAATTGGAGGAGCACAGCTATCTCGGAAGGTTTTAGAGCTGAAGGAGTTTACAGCAAATAGCGGGGTGAAGCCAAGGAGGGATTTGAAAACTAAGTTGAGAATTTTAAAATTGAGGCGTTGCTCAACCAGGAGCCAATGTAGATCAGCGAGCACAGTGATGTTTGGTGAACAGAACTTGATACGAGTTAGGATACAGCAGCAGAATTTTGAATGAGATTAAGTTTTAAGAATGTATTCACACAACTCTAGGATTTATTTGTGTCCATCGAGGTGAGAGGTGCCAGTACTAGGCAATAAAATCATCCAGTGTCAATATTGAACCATTTATACCATAGGTTAAGATTCTGCTATGTTCCCTAATTCCAATTCCAGTGTGACATTTCCATTTTTCACATTAACCTATCCTTGTCACCTCTCTGAGTGAGTCTGACAATGGAATGCAAATTGGTGGCAAATAGTGAGTAGTTTTTACCTTGTGGCTACAATGAACTGGGATGAGACTGGTTAAACTATTTCACGTAAGAACCTTAATTCTAGATCAGGTCAACATTGTTGGTAATCTGTATGAAGTTTAGTACTCTCCTTAAACTTGGGAAGTCACTCAAATGTCAATGTGTGGTTTACAGTTTGCTCTTTTAGTAAAACAATGCTAAGGATTGAATTCTGCATTAGCCATTGCTGTAACTCTAAAATGGTTCTTTTGATTCAATGATTAGTTAGATTGACTGATCCTAATGAATGCAGCAAATGAGAAACACAAGTTTCACAGCAATTCATTACTCTGTAAGGGAAAAATAGTGAACAAAATGGGTTGAATTTTTACTTAACTAAGCCACCAGGAGCAGGTGAGTCAGAAAGACATGGTGAACCCGGAAATCGGGATTCCCATGTACCCGTGATGTCACTGATTGGTTCCCCGCCCAGAAGCCAAGTTGGTTGATATAGATAAAGGGCCGGGTTGGCAGCCTATCCACCTTTCAGTTAAAGCTGGAAATGGGTGGATCGGAGGTGGGTTTGGGTCAGGAAACAGATTTTTAGACTTTAACCCCACCCCAACCTGATTTTCAGCCACAGTTCCTTCCATAGTTGAATAATGCAGCCACACTGTCCATTAATATTCACTTGGATGAGATATATCCCCGCATGTCAGCATCTTCAGGAGTAAATTCAGGTAGAGGGGATCTGTCATTACAGCTCTTGAAATGTTTTGGACAGCGACAATTACATTAACTTCCATTGAAGTGCTTAGGATAAGCACTGAAAGCTTCCAAACCACTGTTTTGGCGTATGATTGTAAGACACCACTCATGCATCACCAACAGACATTTCATGTTTCAAACTTAGTAGAATGTCAAAATAGTGAAGCACCTGCAGAAACACTGCCCATGGCATTCCTCTGTGTGCTACTTTTATAGAGGTGGGGTGGGGGGGGTGTGGGGGGGGGGGGTGGGGGGGGTAATGGTGGGGTTGATTAGATCAGTTGGCTAGAGTGAAACAGAAAGACACCAACAGTGTGGGTCCAATCCCTGTACTGGCTGTGGGAGTTCATGGAGGCCTGCCTCCTCAACTTGTCCCATGCTTGCGGAGTGGTAATCCTCAAGCTATATGTTACCAACTGTCTCTCTAATGGGGAGAGATTCCTTTGGGACCACGGCTAGAATAATAACAACTTTTATAGAGGCATCAACCCGTGTTAAGGCCTGTATAAAAATTGTACTCAGGAATGTAGGAGAAGTGTATTAATTAATCCTTAAACTGTTAACACTCAGAATTTCTACCCTACTATGTCCATACTTTGTAGTACTTGTATTGCCATGCCAATTATAACAATGTTGCTTCTACAGTAACAACTTTTTATCTTTGGCCCAGAGCCAACAATTATATTTTTGACAAAGTTAAATGGAAATGCAATAACAAAAGGGATTTTAGAAAATATATCTGTAAGAATATTTTTCAGAGATAAGATATATGCTTACAATCAAATGTTCTGTTCATCCCAGCTTGCTCTTGTCCCTACTGACCTCTGAGAACAAAGAGTAACTTGAGATTTCACTTCAGAAAGCTCTTAATTAGCCATTGGAAATAAATTAGTTACTTCTCTGTCAAATGGTTTTACAGCATTTTTAATCAAATTAGGTTTGCATAGCAGCAGTGAATGCTTTCTCCATACTGGCCTATAAGAACATCAAGGACCTCTTCCATTTTTGAAAAAGGTGTTTGACATCTGCTTGTATCAGTAGATTGTTCTAGGTTCTAGGTTCAGAGAAATTCCAGTCTGGCTGGGCTTGTCATTTATTTAAAAAAAAAGTTTTCAGCTTCCATACCATGATACCAAAATAAACCCTAATATTACAGACATAAATCTATTCAAATATCAAGGATCGACATGCTCGATCGATCTCGTTCAGTCTCCTGAGGTAAGCAAACTAACATGGAGGAAAAACATCCAAGCAGTGAGGTTATGTGAAATTCCTTCAGTCCACAGATATCATCATTTGAAAATCCAGTCCACTACTCTGATTTTATACCTACATTAATCAAACTGACAACCATGTACAATGGAAGACTCATTCATCATCCCTGGAACCACAGTATTCCAAGACCATTTTAATGTCTATCTCATTTATATAACATTCAATCCAATTCCATTTTAAAGGAATTCATCAGTGCAACATTTGGCATTTTTGTTGGAAGGCAATCACACATATCCACAACGCAATTAGGCAAAAAATAATCCTGATCTTTATGACCATAATGTAGGCTAAATAACCTGGACATTTCCATATTATTCATAATTGAATAATTTTTAAAACCTGTATCATGTCCCCTCTTAATTATCTTCTGTGTCAGCTTGACGCAGTAGTAGCACACTCAACTCTTGAGTCAGGAGATTGTGGGTTCAAGCCCTTCTCTTGACTTTAAGTACATATTTTATTTGAGACACCAGTGCATTTTTGAAAAAGTGCTACATTGTTCAGAGGTGCCATCCTTCAGGTGAAACATTGGGCTAGATTTTAAAGCCTCACTGACGCTAGGAGGCGTGGCGGTGGGGCAATGAAGGTTGCAACGGAGGAGGCCTGTCACCGACCCCGACGTCGGCAGGCCCCATACCGATCTCAGCAGCAGCAGCGAGGCTCGTGGCCGCTGCCCCACCGCTTGGCGACAGGACCCGCATTAAAATATGTAAATGAATACTTACCATGCATTAATATGCAGGCCACAGCAATCTGCCAGCAGGCTGGTATCTTCATTCGGGCAGCCGGTAATAGGGTGCCTTCAAATCCCGGTTCAGGGAAATGAAGGGAGGAGGGACTTTTCTCAGTGCGGAGGGGGGGGGGCAGTGGGGTCAAACTCCTTGGATTGGTTGGGGGGTGATGGGAAGGGGTAAAGGACAAAGGGTCTAAACTTTTGTGGGGGGAAAAGGTCATTTAATGATGGTAGGTATTCAGGCGTGGAAAGGGCTGAAATGAAGTTTACTGCTACTGGGGGTCGGGGAGGTAGAGTGCATAGGAAGGCCTTTCCATTCATTTTTTAATCTTTACAATAACTGGCCCTTTAAAAATTTAAATGCTCAGTTAGGACTCTAAGCCCTTTAAGAATGGCGCCGATGCCTCTGCAGTAAACGCCGTTGCTGTCGAATGCTCACCCGTCCTCCCTCCATGTCATCGGGGGGGCGGGGGGTGGCGGCTGCCCAGGCCATACAAATAAGCCGGCGCGTTTGGAATTGCGACGGCTCCGCGATGTGGGCCCCGTGCGTGCAGGCCACAAATCTTTGCGCCCCAGGCCTATTTTGGCGTCGGGCTCTTAAAATGCAGCCCATTAAATCAATGTGTTTGTTCAGTTGGCATTATTCAAAGAAAAACAAGGAGGTTTTCCTCATGCCCTGACTGGGCAGCACAGTGGCACAGTGGTTAGCACCACAGCCTCATAACTCCAGGGACCCAGGTTCGATTCTGGGCACTGCCTGTGTGGAGTTTGTAAGTTCTCCCTGTGATGGTGTGGGTTTTCGCCGGGTGCTCCGGTTTCCTCCCAAAGGTTGATAGGTAAATTGGCCATTGCAAAGTACCCCTAATGTAGGTAGGTGGTAGGGAATATGGGATTACTGCAGAGTTGGTATAAATGGGTGGTTGTTGGTTGGCACAGACTCAGTGGGCCAAAGGGCCTGTTTCAGTACTGTATCTCTAAATGAAAATAAATAAACACTAACTACCATTCAACCACGGCTATCAAAACAGATTAATTGGTCATTCACCACATTGTTGTGGGACCTTGCTGTATGGAAATTGGCTGCTGTATTTGCTTACATAACAGTAGTAATTCATTGGCTATGAATCACTGTGAAAATCCTGAGGACCTGAAAGGCACTATCTCAATGCAAGTAAATATAAAAATGCATTTAGATCTGAGTCCTTATATCAACCAATTCCTGGACCATTCTTGCTGCCTTAGATTTAAACACTCTTTGATGCATCAATGTACTTTTAAATTCCAAATACCACGGGCTGGATTTTGTTCCCAGCCGGACATCAGGTTTCATGGCGGGATGCGGTGGGAGTGCAGAGAATCAGAGCAGTAGCAGCCACCATGGAACTCGATCTTCCTGGTATCAGCTATTAGACAAACTTCTAAGCCTGTTTGTGAAGAAGACACTGAGACTAGGATGCTTTGGTGGAGATTGTTTATTGCTTGCCACTGAGCTCACTACTGCTCTCCTAACAACACCCACAGCTCGTGCTGGCTGGCTCTTCTTTATATATACACACTTGAATATAATTAATTAATTGACACCCAACACCTGTTCACCCTATTATCTTGAACTACAAGGTATTTATCATCCATTAACAGAACTTCAGACCCAAACATCAGCGAGGCTCCGTGGCAGCACCTCCGCCACTCTGCGATGGGACCCGATTTTACATCTTCAAAATCTGAATAAATTTAAATTTAATTTCCTGCTATCTTACTTTGAGTTCCCAATCTTGAGCATGTCGTGTGGCACTCACGTGCCTTCACTTTCCCGCCCAGGAGAAGCTGGTACCAACGAGGTGGGGAAGAGATGAACTCTGCATGAGTTAGTGCATAACTGAACTCTGCATTATGTTGTATTGTGTGCTGGGCTGACAGCCTTTTAAAAATGGTGCCAGCACCTGTTCCTGCATGAGGTGACACTGTGAACGATGTCGCCAATGCCGCCCCTGCCACGTGATTGGGGGGGGGGGGGGCAGCCGCCATCAATATGTTAAGTGGCCGCCCGCCGCATCATCGCAGTGGCACGGCAGACCTGCTCCCATGGGGGATGGCCACCATGTTCCGTTCTCACCACTGCTCCTGGTGGTAGGACTACAAAATCCAGCCCACCCCATGTATGTAATATTCTATATACCTTAAGAAATGCACATAAAAATAAAAAGGGCCCCTTAGCCTATCCTGTTTCAGCGGAAGTTCCTTCCAGGTTTACTTATGATGAATAGTTGCTGAATGGCTACAGTTTCCACGATCTATAGTATGCTGGAGTGGACACTGTGAAATGGCAGTTTTATGAACATCTATAAATGTTAATCAGAAGTTCCTTGAGCTCAACGATATTTATGAACACATACCTATGAAGCAATCAGTCCATAAACATCTGCAAACCCATGAACAGAAATGTGATGCTAGTCATGTGTGCTAATTCCTGAATGCTCAAGTGAAACAGTTTATGATTCTCTGTCATTGATTTTCTCATAATCAGTGTGGTCACACAAGAGGAATAAAAATCAAATTAATGTAATAAATCTTCATGGGAAACTGTCAATCAGTGGCCTATGCAAGGACTGTTTCTTGTCAATTTTAATAGTTGGTCGATATCCATGTTTTATATTAAATAGTGAAATTCATCTGACTCACTTCAGTCGTGAAGCCTGTTCAGTCCAGTAATTGCAGATAATTCCTGGTTGGTTGTTAAATACTAATATTGGAGTGGAATTTTTGGGAGTCAAAATTAAGCTATGTGATATTGGTGACCAACACACATGACTAGCATCACATTTCATGGTCAGCAGATCATTTGCCATGCATGTCCAAATTTACAATAAGTGCTGCTGACAAGGTTGTATAAAGTTGGAAATTTACCTCTATGGAGCGCAAATCCATAGATGCCAGTACCTCACACAAGTGTTCATTCTATATGTGTGAGCCTTGATAGTGAGGATCAGCAGGCTAGTCCAGTGTGGATGTCCATCACATCTGAACCCAATCCTGTGGTCACCAATATTCTTACTCACATGCAGACACGTGTCCGCACACTTTCCAACACAGACCTTTGGACCGGGCACTGATCAGGAATGTGTCCATAATGAAGTAATGAATTATGCCCTGCCCTCCAATTTATAATTTTCTGTTTCTCATCACTTTTATAACTCTTACATGCCACTAAATTACCAGATATTAATTCTTCCATTCCTCCACTTGGAAAATCACCTAAATTCAGCTTGGCACCTCCCTCCCTCCCAGTGCCATGGTGAAATCTAGTAACTCCCTGGTGTAGCCCGCCAAGTTGACTGCTTTATTGAACTCACCCAAACTCACCCATTAAACTGAGGTAAACAGTACAGTGCTTATCTGCAGCTCATATAAAGATAACAGTATCACTGTGTTGCCCATGGAAATAAAGAACTGGTACTTTCCACAGTGACTATTTGGTCATTTAGCACAAGGTAAGATAGACTCAGCAAGATTATATTGGCTTTGTAGTGCAGAATGAGATGATTCATTGCATTATAGAGGGAATCTTAAAGGAATACAATTGGAATAAAGATGGAGGTAAATTCACATTCCAAATGTTTAGTGTTGGCATCGGTGTTGTTGCCAATTTCTACTTGGCAGCGAAACGAAACTTGAATTTTACCAGGGCAACTGAGGTCCTGCCACCGGGGCAGAAAGTGAGAGTCAACCCCGATTTAGCTGGCTGCGGGACCCAGAGATGCATCAACCTGGAGGTGGCCAATTAAATGGCCATGCACCCTTGACAAGTCAGTGGGGTCTGGGGATGCTGGGACCAGACAGGCAGACCCTTGTGATTGGGTGGGTGGCGGTGTGGGTCGCTGTGGCCAGGTGGCGTTGTTGCCACAGGGGCAGCCATTGCCACCGGGGGTGCACTCTGTGTGCCATGGAGTGCCCAAAAAGGAGGACCCCTCCCCGGAGCCCGCTGGGAGGCCCCCAGGTTTCATTGGATGGACTCCCCATACAATGCCACCACCGCCCCCCCACCCCCCCACCAACCACTAGCAAAATGCCCACAGTGACAGGAAGAAGCCATTAATTGTCCATTTAAATGGTTGCGGGAAGACGTCGGGCACGCCCACCCAACACCTTCCCGCGCCATTTTGCCAGCCTTCCTGCCTCCCAGGCTGTTGCTAATCTGCTGGTAAAGTTCTGGCCTTGAAGTGTAAGGACCAAATTGACCCTGCATGCCTCAGATATCAGATTCGGTCCTGACACTGGCTCATGGCTGCATTTAAAGTATAACTGCATCCCTGGTGCAAAGTTTAAACCAAGTTTGCACCAGCATCACAGGCATCATGTGTAAATGCAAAATCTTGCTACAAAGGGATTACAGCAATTAAACTCATCTAGTAGCACTGAGAGCAAGGACAGTGTTGTTACTGATGAAATAAGCAATGGATTGACAATTTGAAAAAGGATAAGGCATTCTTGCTGTGATTATCTCATATGCAAAAACTAGGGGACCCATTTGGTGTGTCAAGTGAAGAAAAATACTAGGAATCTATATGGTCCAATCTATTTCAAGGGCATTTTCCACCTGCATCCAATTAAGATGTGATATAGCGAAGTAAAAAAATTTAAATCTTAATCATAATACAGTCCCATGTGAATAAGCAGGGTCCTGTTTAATAACTGCTCTTCAATATTTTACCATTCAGTTCACTGTGTATATTGGAATATTACATTAAAACATGTTTTATCACTTGATAATCATTGCAATTTTACGAGCGGTGACGGAGGTGACAAACAGCCCGCCCGCCCCAGGCCACTTGAAGCCCTTAAGTGGTCAATTAATTGCCACCTAAGATCCTCCTCCCATTGCCGTGTGTAGGCCTTGACGTGTAAGGACCAAATTGACTCTGCAAGCCTCAGATATCAGATTCGGTCCTGACACCGGATCATGGCTGTATTTAAAGTATAACCGTATCCCTTTAAAACCTTTCCATCGATTAATTCCCAAACTCACTACAAAAACTATTATCATTGGGGTATTTTCCACAGGATTATCTTCAGCAGCATTTCATGAATGTCACAAATCACACTGCTTAACTTTGGAAGCCCCATGTTCTGGCTCCGGGCTCATAGGGATGTCTCGTAGGCTAAGAGCAAATTCAGAAGCAGAGATGCTGTGTCAGCCTTGAATCTCATTATTCCTCCAAGAGGTTCATGCTGCATGCAGAATTGTGTTGGTGATAGCTGTGAGGATCAGCACAGTTAACACCAGTGATTACTCACATCTGCAGGAAAGCGCAGGCAGAATTATACGCTCATTAGAAACTAATGTACCATTAACAAATATATGTAAATTGTAAGATGAGTCTTCATGTGTTTCTAAAAGAGCTCGAGTGAGTATCTGTTACTTGAACCTAGCTTCACTTCACATCCAGACCTCAAACTATGTCTTAGATTGCAAACCATCACATTGCCTTACTATGTACTGTATGAGGGCAGGGAGGAAGGTGTGGAGCACCCTAGTAATGGGTGAGGGTAGCAGAGACCACTAGTTTTTTGACATAATGATGCCCAGACACACACACACTTTATATGTACACTGCTGGCTGTAGCATCTTTCTTTGCCTTGACACCTCTTTCTAAATGGCTCATTTTGCAGCTTACTTGGCAAAGCAATTATCAGATTTATATAATATAAACACAAGAAATGCTGGAAATACTCAGCAGGTCTGGCAGCATCTGTGGAGAGAGAAGCAGAGTTAACGTTTCAGGTCAGTGACCCTTCTTCAGAACTGGCAAATATTAGAAATGTAAAAGGTTAGAAGCAAGTAAAGCGGGGGTGGGGCAAGAGATAACAAAGGAGAAGGTGTAGATCGGACAAGGTCACAGAATAGTTGACCAGAAGGTCATGGAGCAAAGGCAAACAATATGTTAATGGTGTGTCGAAAGACTAAGCATTGGTACAGTATCAGATTTATATATTTTGAAATATTCCATTTCATAAAATATTCCCAAAGGAGTACATTTTCCTCTCATTGTAAATAAATAGTTATCTCAGTTTGGTGTCAATCTTAATGGACCCAAATCAAAATGGTGGCAATACAATTTTGCTCTAGGCATCAGCAACACAAATTCACAGAATCACAGAATTACAGAACTTTTACAGTGCAGAAGGAGGCCATTCGGACCATTGTGTCCGCACTGGCTCTCTGAAAGAACAATTCCCTCAGTTCCATTCCGCTACCTTCTCCCCATAACCCTGCACATTCTTCCTTTTCATTTTACTGTCTAATTCCCTTTTGAATGCTTCAATTGAACCTGCCTCCACCACATTCTCAGGCAGCGCATTCTCGACCTTAACCACTCGCCGTGTGAAAATGTTTTTCCTCATGTCACTTTTGCTTCTCTTACCAAATACTTTAAATCTGTGCCCCCTCGGTCTCAATCCTTTCACGAGTGGGAACAGTTTCTCTCTATCTACTCTGTCCAGACCCCTCATGATTTTGAATACCCTATTAGCATAAAACTGACAAATCCTGATACACCTGTAATAATCCTCCTTTCGCACTACTAAGGTAACTAAATTAACAGTTACAATTTATGAATGTGTTAGAAGCCAGCTGTGAAGTGTGCAAAACCTGCCACATAATGTAGAAAATATTGATTTACCCAAAAGGCACAATCTTCCCAAAAGAGGAACCCCAGTTTTAAAAGAGATGTGGGTAGATTATTACCCCTATCACCTGGGTACCTCCTGGAGAGAACACAGTGAAAGGAATCAAGAGGATAGGATTGCCCTGCCCTTGACAGAGCCCATCTGATTTTAATTTCATTAACTTAAATGGCAGGAAAATCAGAAGGTCTTCCGTTATCGGGAGGATTGCATTGCAGTAATGGGCCATTTGAACTTCATTCTATTTAAGTAAATGAAAGAAACATCAGGTGGCTGTATTAAGGACCATTCTCACTCAGTCTTCTCTGTGCTCCATCCAGGACAGAGTTAACACCTGAGAAGTGCAGACAAAAATCTATCCAATGATGTTCTTTGGATTTAAAGAAATTATGCTCCTCACACAGCAAGATACACTGCATTTATCAGTAACAGAAAACTCCACAGACCCAGTGATATACTACATAGTTGTTTAATACCTTCAGATTAACAACGCTGGAGGTCATGAGTTTACTATAATATCATTAGGGGCACTGGACTCCTTGAGTTGATGTAGAAGAGTGGTGTTCTCAGTAGAGAGATTACAGCAGGAAGATTAAGTATAAAAATTCATATTTCAATTTCAAACTAAATCAGGATCATACCTTGACCTATTTAATAAATTGTATGAATTGTAAATACTATTTTTATTGTGCTCTAAAAATATTATTTTATAGTCAATACAAGTCTACAGGTTTGGATTAGGTGTCAGACTTGGTTCAGTGGTAGCATTCTTGCCTCTAAATCTGAAGTTTTATTGGTTCAAGTCTAACTCCAGAGAATTGAGCATATAATCTGAGCTGATGTCCCACTGTGATACTGATAGAGTGCTGTACTGTCAGAGGTGCTGCTGTTTGGTTGAGACCTTAAACCTGCTCTCTTGGTTGGATATAAAAGATCCCGTGGCACTATGTTGAAGAAGAGCAAAGGAGTTCTCCCTAATATCCTGGCCAATATTTATCCCTCAACCAACATCTCTAAAAAAAAAAGATAAAATCATTATCAGTTTGCTGTTTGAGGGGCCTTGCTGCTGTGATAGTGACTACACTTCAAAACTACTTCATCGGCTGTGAAATGCTTTGGGACATCCTGAAGGCATGAAAGGTGCTATTTAAATACAAGTCTTTCTTTCTTATTAATTGATAACATTGAAACACTGAAAGTACAAACTTGAGTAACAGAATCAACAGCTTACAGCATTCAGCAACTTTGAGAAATCACCTTATCTAGCATTCTGCAAAATACCATTCTTCCAGTCCTGAGTATAAATAGAAAACCATAAATTATATTATATTTAAGAATATTTCTGATATAGAAAGAAGTTACATGAATATATCACATTCTCAGTCCATCTCAATGTACCTCACATCCAATTAATTTATTTTAAAGTGCAGTCACTGCTGTTATGTAGGAAAATACAGCAGTCAATTAGGCACAACGGATCCCAGAATCAGCAAATAAGATGTTTCTGGTGGTAGTTTTGAGAAGAGAAATGTTGGCCAAAACATTAGAAGAACTCCCTGCTCTTCTTCAGAGAGTGTCATTGGCTTTTAACGTTACTTAAGATTCAAACAGTTTAACATGTTGAGAAAACGTTGGCGTCTCAGACATTGTAGTACTCATTCACCACTGCACTGAATTGTATTTGTCGGTTAAGGGATGACTGTCAGACAGGACCCTTGGAAAATTGTTCAAAAATGTGCCATGGTGTTGAAATTTTGGACTATGGCTGCTCCTCTTTTTCAACATCTGAAGAAAATGGTTTCTGGGCAGCACTGATCTTCATTTCTGTTTGCTCTGCTTTCTCCATTTTTAAAGGGGGCAGTTTTTATTTTGATGATGGATTTTACCCACCTCAATGGGGTCAGTGGCAGGCTGGAGATGGGGCAGGAAGACAATTGGTAAAAAGATATATCTATTTCAGAATAAGAATATCATATAAGTTTGAGTTCTCCATGATCACATGATAAAAGAGGAGCAGCCATAGCCAATCCCACAATGCCTCTGAAAAGGGTGCAAGTGCAGCAGGGCAGGACCTCCTGTCATCTCTTTGACCAGCCAGAAATACCAGCAATTGTATGGTTGGAACACTAGCTGAGGCTTTTATAAAACTTGGTATTTATTGATCGTCTGCTAACTTTTTTTTTCAACTAATGTCAACCGTTTGTTCTGGAGGTCTCACTCAGTGGGCTGAATCTTCTGTGCCCGCGGCGAGCGAAAAAAAACGGTGGCCCGCCCGGAGCCACCGCAATCTTCCGTGCAGCAGCTCATTTGAACGGCCGGGGTGGGCCGCCCTCCCGATCACGGGGAGGGGGCAACCTGTCTGTCCCCGGCAATGGCATCAGCTGTCTGTGCGCAGGTGCTGACGCCATTTTTAAAGGGCTTTGAGCCCTTCTGTTCAGTTTAAAAATTTAAAGGTAAGGTTATTTTAAAAAAATCAATTTTGCTCCTCCTCCACCCCCCCAATAACCCTCAAATTAATTACTTGCCCTCTCCCCGCCAAAACCTTGTCCATCTGACCATCCCCCCCACAAAGTGCATAAACTTTAACCTAAAACCCTTCCCACCATCCCCTGCATCAATGATGTAACTTTGACCCCATTCCCCTCCAACCCCAACACTGAAAACCTTACCTCCTCCCCCTCCCCATCAGTGTGACACCTCGTTCCCCGGACAGGAATTCGAAGGTGCGGGAGTGCCGGCCAGCAGCATAAAGATGGCACCGGCAGAGATTGAGGGAACGTAAGCATAATTAATTCAATAATTTTAATTTATTTAATTATTTAAATAGTGGTCCTGTCACCGAACGGCTGGGGGGGTGGGGGGGGTGGTGCCACCACGAGGCCTCGACACCGCCGGCAATTACGGGCCAAGCCTTCCCAGCGTCGGGGTGCATGGCGGCCCTCCCCCGGAGGCATTTTCAGGTCGCCCCCCCTCCCACCACGGACCCCGATGTCTGGGGGAGATTCCAGCCCTCCATCTTTGTTCTGTGTGTAAAAGAAATTAAAGCACTCTGTTCAAAAAGTACATGCAAGGCACTGTGTGTTTTTGTAAAAGTTAGAATAATAACTTACTACTATCGGATGCTCCACCATGTTAATTGTCTGTGAAGGGCTTTGGGGTGTCTGCAAAAGAAAGGCATGGAGACAGGTCCAGTGGCCATCACCACTCAGCTCCAGACCTCATTACAGCCTTTGTTCAAACATGGACAAAATAGCTGAACTCAAGAGGTGAGGTGAGAGTGACTGCCCTTGACATCAAGGCAGCATTTGGCCGAGTATGGCATCAAGGAGCCCCAGCAAAACTGACGTCAATAGGAATCAGGGGGAAAACACTCCGCTGGTTGGAGTCATACCTAGTGCAAAGGAAGATGGTTGTGGTTGTTGGAGGTCAATCATCTCAGCTCCAGGACATCACTGCAGGAGTTCCTCAGGGTACTGTACTAGGCCCAACCACCTTCAGCTGCTTCATCAATGACCTTCCTTCAATCATAAGGTCAGAAGTGGGGATGTTCGCTGATGTTTGCACCATGTTCAACACCATTTGCGACTTCTAAGATACTGAAGCCTTCAGTGTAGAAATGCAGCAAGACCTGGACAATATCCAGGCTTGGGCTGATAAGTGGCAAGTAACATTCGCGCCACACAAGTGCCAGGCAATGACTATCTCCAACGAGAGAGAATCTAACCATCTCCCCTTGGGCATTATGATCGCTGAATCCTCCACTATCAACATTCTAGGGGTTACCATTGACCGGAAACTGAACTGGAGTAGCCATATAAATACCGTGGCTACAAGAGCAGATCAGAGGCTAGGAATGCTGTGGCGAGTAACTCACCTCCTGATCCCCCAAGGCCTGTCCACCATCTACAAGGCACAAGTCAGGAGTGTGATGGAATACTCTCCGCTTGCCTGGATGGGTGCAGCTCCAACAACACTCAAGAAGCTCGACACCATCCAGGACAAATCATCCCACTTGATTGGCACCCCATCCTTCACAAACATTCACTCCCTCCACCACTGACGCACAGTGGCGGCAGTGTGTACCATCTACAAGATGCACTGCAGCAACGCACCAAGGCTCCTTAAACAGTACCTTCCAAACCCAAACCCTCTACCAACCATCTGCAAGTTCCCCTCCAAGTCACACACCATCCTGTCTTGGAACTATAACGCCATTCCATCACTGTCACCAGGTCAAAATCCTGGAACTCCCTTCCTAACAGCACGGTGGGTGTACCTATCTCACAAGGACTGCAGCAGTTCAAGAAGGCAGCTCACCACCACCCTCTCAAGGGCAATTAGGGATGGGCAATAAATGCTGGTCTAACCAGCGATGCCCACATCCCATGAATGAGTTAAAAAAAGGTCAATCCCAGGGGGAGACAAGGCACCAGTCGCTGTTGGAGGTGGCCTCGTGAAGAAATCAACCCAAACCGCTGTCAGAGAGCAGCTGGTGGCACAGCCAGTGAAAGACCCCACTTTTGTAGTGTTCCCCCCCACCACTACACCAAACCCAGCAAATCCATCTGCATGGAGAAGTCTCAAATATCTTATCCTTGACTGCTGACAGGCAAGATCATGAAAGGCAAATAGATTTTTTAAAAATTTTATAAAGAACAAAATGTCATTTACAGTCAGCAATCATCAATACATGATTCACTTATTCAGCACAAACTATTCCCAATCATCTCCAGCAATGCATTTCTCTTTCAAAAGCAGTTTCAGCAGTCGATCAAGACTCTCTTTGGTTTGACATATTTTAAGTTTTTTTAAAAATGGGGAACAAACAAAAAGTTCCAAATTAAGACAAAATTAACATAAAAACGTTTTAAATTATAACTTTGTTCCGTCTATCCACCATAGCCTCCAGTTCCCACTGGTTATGGAAATGCTCAAGAGTAGGAGCAGAAACCAGAATATTATGCCCCCCACAGGAGCGGCCTGCTGGTGGGGGGAGGGGTTGGTCGTAACATTGAGTGGGAGGCGGGGGATGCTGTCACAACGCCTTCCCGCCCCCGCTTCAATTTTACCAGGGGCGGTGGCAAGAAACTGCCCACCCGCCCCTGGCCAATCAACGCCCTTCAGTGGGCAATTAACTGCCACTTAAGGGCCTCCTCCTGCCTCCGCTGGTATTTTACCAGTGGCTGGTGGGCACCTTAGGCCCATCAGAAGCCTGGTGGCCACCTTGCAAATTGGGGGGCCCACCAAATCGGGCACCCTGTGCCCTACAGAGGGCCCCCTCCCCTGAAGCCCCCACTGAAATAAAGTCTTCCTACCCTCCCAACTGACAACCCTTTACTCGCTGGGGCCCAGCCAATTGTCCCTGGCGAGGACCCAAAACTTACCTCTCCTCTGGGGCCGATGTCCACGATCCTGCTGTTGGCTGGGTGCAGTCCCAGCAGTGGCCACTGCTCCTGGTGGCGCTGCTGGGACTGAGAGCTGTCTGCCCACTGATTGGCCGGCAGCTCTTGGAGGTGGGACTTTCTGCCTCAAAGAGGTGGAAGACCCGCCCAAGTCCAATTGAGGGCCTGGGGTATGTAAAATCCTGGTCTGGCAGAGGCGGGCTTGCCCCTGACTTTTTGGGCAGTGAGTGGAGCATCCTGCCCAACATAAAATTCCAGCCCATGTGCTTCCTCTCCAGGGACACCATATTCAGTTTCTACAGTTTCTCCAATCCCCGGCAAATGCTGGTTTGTGCAGCCACTCACTCCAGCTCTCAAGGCTGTTAATTACACTCGATTCTTCCATCACATCTGATCTGCCATGAACAGATGGTACAATAACATTATGAATTATTATGACGTGTTGGTTAACGGAAGGTGAGGGACTGAGTGGATCCACTTTCTCCCAATCCTCATATCATACACATTCCAGTGGTATATATCAAACAAGAGATCTGGAATTTCTTAATCACAAGACATTCCCCACCTAACAGTACTGTGGGAGCACCATCAGGTGGCCAATAAATGGGGCTCTGCCGGCCTCAACCACACTGTGAACAACTAAATAAATTAATCATAAAATACCTGATCTTCCCGCTCATCGATAAGGGGGAAGCAGTGGAATTAATATATTTGGATTTTCAGAAGGCATTCACATGCCTCACATAGGATTGGGGGTAATATATTAGCATGGATTGAGGATTCGTTAACGGACAGAAAACAGAAAGTAGGAATAAAAGGGTCATATTCAAGATGACAGGGTGTATCTAGTAGAATGCTGATATCGCTAAGACATTGTGGAAGTTACCATCGCTCATGGATGGGTTACACAGCTAAAGGGTAGTTGGTCCTGAATGTTCCTGAGGCTGGGATTAACACAGCCTTTAAAAGTAATCCCGAGAGAATAAACATAAGGATATATGGAATAGGAGAAGGACCATGCTGCCCTTTGAGCCTGCTCCACTATGCAAAAAGATAATGGCTGATCTACCTCAACTCTACTTTCCCACCCTATCTCCATATCCCTCAATTCCCTTTGCCTCCAAAAATCTAGCGATCATAGTCTTGAACATACTGAATGACTGAGATCCACAGCCCTCTGTGGTCTCACCAAAGCCCTGTACAATTGCAGCAAGACTTCCTTAGCCTTATATTCCAATCTCCTTGCAATAAATGTCAACATGCCATTTGCTTTTCTAATTGCATGCTATACCTGCATGTTAACTTTCTGTGTTTCATGTACAAGGACACCCAAAACCCTCTGAATGCCAACATTTAATAGTTTTGCACAATTTAAAAAATAATGTTTTTCTATTCCTACTAAAGTGAATAACCTCACATTTCCCCATATTCTACTCCATTTGCCACCTTCTTTCCCACTCATTTAACCTATCTATATCCCTTTGCAAGCTCGGTGTCCTCCTCAACGTTTACTATCCAACATAGCTTTGTATGATCAGCAAAGCTGTATACATTACACTTGGTCCATTCATCTAAGTCACTAATATAGATTCTAAATAGCAAGTCCCCAGTACCGATGCCATTAGTAATGGCCTGGCACACTGAAACTGACCCTTTTATTCCTATAATAAAAGGAAAATACTGCAGATGCTGGAAATCTTGAATAAAAACAAGAAATGCTGGAAATACTCAGCAGGTCTGGCAGTATCTATGCAGAGAGAAGCAGAGTTAACATTTCAGGTCAGAGACCCTTATTCCTACTTGATTTTCTGTCCAATCCTCTATCCATGCTATATTATCCTCAGCTCCACGAGCCCTTATCTTGTGCCAACAATGTTGGGGTGGCACCTTAGCAAATGCATTTTGAAGATCCAAATATACTACATCCACTGGTTCCCCTTTATCTACCCTATTAGTTACATTCTCAAATAACTCTAATAGATTTGTAAAACATGATTTCCCTTTCATAAAGCCATGTTGACTCTAACTAATCATAACAATAAAATAGCAATAGGACAGTTCTTCTAGTAAAGGAATGACACTTTCATTAGGAGCTTATCACTTCTGAGATTTTGCTGGTTAGAAGGGTTTGTGCAGAGTGGGAATTGACTGCTGAGTCCAATCTTGAGCTCATATTTCCACCGGGAATCACATGATAACCAAAATACTGGCCTGATTTTCCCCTCCCTGACCCAGGCACAGGTGCAGTGTGCGGCTCAGTTAGTTCTGGACAGCCATGTCCCCAAGAAGGTTTCTGTTCTCCAGGCACTCCATTGTCATGCTCAGGTGCTGTTGCACAAGGCCCTGTGCTTCAGTGAACAAGGCGCCTCTGTCATTAGATGCTTCATTTACATTGCTGGTGTGACCATTTTGAACGTTATTCTGAGGAGAGAAATATCAGCAGAGGGCATGTTACATTAAAAGAGTTCAACACTTTGGACAAGTGTGCAAAGGAGCTGTTCAAGAGAACAGACCGATTAAATTACACCCAACCTCCTGGGCACCATTGGCAGCTGGAAAAGGTGTCACAGGAGCTGCAGGATGTTGCAGTGCAGAGTATAGATAGGAGGCTTATAGGTGAGGCAATTGGCAAGAGCTGTACAGTCCACAGGACCTGTACAGTTTCAGGCACCAGACAAATAGAAAAATGACAACTCGTCCCAATATTAAAAGGTAAGAATTGGTGAGGACTGTGGTTAACACTGAGCTGAAGATAATGGGAATCAGATCAGACAGGAGGAGGTTGGAAATGTCCATATTCTTCAAGATCATTCTGAAAAAGAGAGGAGCCACAGATGGAGATAATATTCCTTGACGTGATCAAGCTAGATCCAGCAGTGGCAAAACTGGATAATGGAAGCAGAAATATTGTGATGGGGGAAGGCCAGAGGACATAGTTAGAAAGCCCGACAATAATTCCCTCCTCCCCGCTTGGTGGATAGGAGGGTAGAAAGATGTGTATGTTGAGGGAGCCAAGGAAATCCAAGATACACTCTCCACGATGGAATCGACTTACGGCCAGGTCAAGAGGTGGTTTGAAAAGTTTAAACACTCATGGAGATTGAGCATTTATGTAGTGCCTTTATCATCCCAAGATTCTTCTCAGGAACATTTTTCAACAAAAATGTGTGCACCAAGTCACATAAGGAGATATTGAGTCAGGTGACCAAAAGCTTGGTCAAAAAATAAAATTTTAAGGAATGTCTTGAAAAGAGGAAGGGTAGAGAAGTTTCAGGAGGGAATTCTAGAGTTTACGGTGGCTGAAGGCATGGTCATCAATGATGGAACGATTAAAATCATGGATTTACAAGAGACGAGAATTGGACGAACCCAGAGGTCTCAGGGTTGTAAGGCTGGAGACGGTTACACAGTTAGGGAGGGTTGTGGCCATGGAGGGATTTGAACATGAGGATGAATGAGGATGAATGCATGAGTGTCAGTGAGTACAGAGGTGATGGCTGAACGAGACTTGGCAAGAATTAGGATACTGGCAGCAGAGTTTTAGATGAGCTGAAGTTTACGGAAGATGCAAGGTGGGAGGTTGGCCAGGAGAGTGTTGGAATAGTCGAGTCTAGAGATAACAAAGATACGGATGACAGTTTCAGCAGCTGATAGGCTGAGGTAGGGAGGGTGGGGGGAAATTTCACAGAAGTGGAAGTAGGCAGTCTTAGTGATGGAAAAGATTTGTGATCGGCAGCTCAGCTGAGGCTCAAATCAGGCATCAAGGTTGTGAACAGTCTGGTTAAGCCTCAGATAGTGGCCAGAGTGTGGGATGGAGTCAGTGGCTGGGAACAGAGCAAGGATCAGTGGGTGGAGAAAAGTCATAGAGGACATAAGGGGATTTTAGGTGCAGGCTGGTAAGTTGTTTGATGCAGAGATTAGCTGAATGTGATAGAATAAGTGGCACATACCTGTTGCTCAGCAGCTAGAGGATGACAACAATCTGCAAGTGACTGGATAATGCTGCAGAAGCATCCCCCATAGCACAAAGTGTAGCTCTGCACACAACATTATCACAACACAAAATATAATAAAACTAGAGTCAACAATGGGAATTGGGCACATTCTAGAATTCACCATCTTTATCGCTATTAGATTACGAAAATCCCAATTACCGTAAGAAAAAGAAAAAGAATTGTGATTACCAATCCAACTACTGCTCCAGTTGGGTATCCAGGATCTAGAGAATGAATGAACAGACCAGGACACACGAACAAAATAACAGCAGAGACATTCAGTACCTAGTGTTTCAGAACCACCACGGCACAAAAAGATCCCTGGTCAATTCTAGTCCTGGAGGGATGGGGGAGGTTAGATATCAATACTCACACATACACCCAGCTATCCCACAGCTACACACACAGACACAGACACAGACACAGACACACACACACAGACACACACACAGACACACACGATTTCTAATAGGTAACTGGACACTGACCAGCAACAGCCTCTCTGCAATTAAATTACACCAAGAGTTTCCACACAGATTTCTAGAAACACTAGTGCTAGTGAGAAGTGAGAATCCTCAGTGTTCTGCCTCTGAGAGAAAGGAAGGTGAGTCTTAGAAGCCAAAATAACAGAAATAACAGTTCCAGCTAGTTTAAGGGGCAGCTCCAGGTAACATGCCATTTTCAACAATTTGTGCACATAGAACGCCAGATCCCTCTGCTCCTGCACCTCCTTTAGAATTGCACTCCTTTTTTTATATTGTATCTCTTCGTTCTTCCGAACAAAATTTACAATTTCACACTTCTCTGCATTAAATTTCATCTGCCATTTGTCTGCCCATTCCACCAGCCTGTCTGTCTTCTTGAAGTCTATTACTATCCTTAGAGTTCACAATACTTCCAAATTTTTTGTCATCTGCAACTTGTAAAATTGTGTCCTACACACCCAAGTCTAGGTAATTAATATATATCAAGAAAAGCAGTGGTCCTAGTACCAACCCCTGGGGAACCCCATCGTTATCTTCCATTAGTCCAAGAAACAACCATTCCACAACTACTCTCTGTTTCCTCTCACTCAGAATCTTCGTATCCATGCTGCCACTGTCCCTTTTATTCTATGGGCTTCAACATTGCTCACAAGTTTATTATGTGGCACTTTACCAAATGCCTTTTGAAAGTCCATATACAACACATCAATCATGTTACCCTAATCAACCATCTCTGTTAAATCATCAAAAAACTCAATCAAGTTAATTAAACACAATTTGCCTTTAAAAAATCTGAGCTTAATCCGCATTTGCACAAGTGAGTGTTAATTTTGTCCCAGATTATTGTTTCGAAAAGCTTTCCCATCACAGAGGTTAAACTGACTGGCCTGTAATTGCTGGGTTTATCCTTACACCCTTCTTGAACAAATGTGTAACATTTGCAATTATCCAGTCCTCTGGCACCACTCTGATATCAAAGGAGGATTGGAAGATTATGACCAGTGTTTCAACAATTTCCACCTTAACTTGCCTCAATATCCTCAGATGTAACCCATCTGGTCCTGGTGACTTATGAACTTTAAGTACAAGTAGCTTTTCTAATACCTCCTTTTTATCAATTTTTATCAAAATCTCAACTACCTCCATACAAGGCATACTGCACCTCGAGCCTGCACCACCATTCAATAAGATCATGGCTGATCTGCATCAACTCCACTTTCCCACCCTATCCCCTTATCCCTTGATTCACTTAATGTCCAAACATCTATCGATCTCAGTATTGAATTTATTCAATGACTGAGCACCCACAGGTTGAGCATCACAAATGTAATTGTTATGACCCGGTGAGAAATCGATCTAGGGTGAACCATGTTCATTCTGACAATTGGAATTTGTTTCTGCTTATTTAGATTAGAGATACAGCACTGAAACAGGCCCTTCGGCCCACCGAGTCTGTGCCGACCATCAACCACCCACTTATACTAATCCTACACTATTCCCATATTCCTACCAAACATCCCCACCTGTCCCTATATTTCCCTACCACCTACCTATACTAGTGACAATTTATAATGGCCAATTTACCTACCAACCTGCAAGTCTTTTGGCTTGTGGGAGGAAACCGGAGCACCCGGAGGAAACCCACGCAGACACAGGGAGAACTTGCAAACTCCACACAGGCAGTACCCGGAATCGAACCCGGGTCCCTGGAGCTGTGAGGCTGCGGTGCTAACCACTGCGCCACTGTGCCGCCCATTATTATGTTAATAACCTCAACTGGAATTTAATATTCTGGATAAATGTCAAATAAATCAGCTTTGTTTTAAACATATATTGTTGTACACATGCAAATAGAGACAGAAAAGAGCAGAAGAAATAAAAGTGGAAAAGTTTGAGGCAATATCTGAAGATGGTTTTTGTTACTGTTCTTTGAGCTCGCTGTAGAGTCCTTGATTGAAGGTAGATCTTGCTTCTCATTGGGGCCCAGTATTCTTCTTAAACCTTGTTCAATGTAGGAGACTTTTCTCTCTTGAGGTTCATGTCCTCAGTGGATTTGGAGCTCCATGAGAAAGAGATGGGTGCAGAATGGAGAGGTCTTCTCAGTCCAGGAGCAAACAGTCTCTCTGAGTTCAAAAACTGTCTGTGCACAATTCAAAAACTCCCAAGTTGGCCAGCAGGTTATTCACATGATCAACTGGTTTAACCACTTCTTTGTTTGTGGATTCTCGTGTCCTAGCAGATCCTGGAATGTCTCTTCTTACACACAATACCTGGTGATCATAGTCCATTTTAGGTTAAGTAGATAAGGGAAGTAACCTGTCTTGTCTCCATTGCTATACAAATGTCCTCCATCTAAGTGTCTGGCAGCCCTTGTAACAGCCCTTCTCTTCTTCCCAGCAACAATTTGAAATTTAATGTCCATATGGCAAAATTAATATGCCTCATTCTTGGCAGGTGGGAGCCCAGCATGAACACATTCACAAAATTACAGGTGAGTTCTTCACAATATTGCTGATGTACATGTGTTCAGAACATTGCATGTTTGAGAATAAAGTTAAGGGGATTTTATACAGTCATTTGGATCTGCTTATGAGACACATTAAATACTTTAGCTGTTATTGGGATGGCCCAGCCTAATGCTGTGGAGACATGATTTCAAATCCCACCACGGCAGCTGGGGGAATTTAAATTCAATTAATTTATAAAAATCTGGAATAAAATGTGAGTCTCATTAATAAAGATTATTGAACTACCAGATTGTCGTGAAAACCTACCTGGTTCACTCATATATCCTTTTGGGAAGGAAAGCTGTCATCCTTACCCAGTATGGCCTCAGTATGACTCCAGTTCCAGAGCAGTGTGGTTGACTCTTAATTGCCCTCTGAGTGTAACCTCATGGTCCAACATATCCCTCACTCTACCATTATTATCAAGCCAGGGGAGCAACCCAGTTCAATGAGGAGTGTAGGAGAGCATGCCAGGAGCAGCACCAGGCATACCTAAAAGTCAGATGTCAACCATTGAAGCTACAACACAGAATTACATGCATAGAAACTTGCCAAAGCTCCTTCGGCAGCACCTTCTGAACCTGTGACCTCTACCACCTAGAAGGTCACAGCAGCAGACGCATGGAAACGCCACCACCTGCAAGTTCCTCGCCAAATCACACACCATCCTGACTTGGAACAATATCGCCGTTCCTTCACTGTCGCTTAGTCAAAATCCTAGAACTCCCTTCCTGCCAGCATTGTAGGTGTAACTACATCATATGGACTGCAGCTCACCACCACATTCTCAAAGGCAATTAGGGATGGGCGATAAATGCTGTCTTGCCAGTGACACTCACGTCCCAAGAGCAAATTTTAAAAAGTGGAAGCAGCATGCGATAGGCAAAGTTAAACAATTCGACAACCAACGGATCAGATCAAAGCTCTGCAGTCCTGCTACATCCAGTGGTGAATAATTAAACAACTAAGTGGAGGAGAAGGCTCCACAAACATCCCCAACGTCAATGACGGGGGAGCCCAGCGCGCCAGTGCAAAAGACAAGTCTGAATCATTTGCAACCACCTTCAGCCAGAAATTTCGAGTAGATGGTCCATCTCAGCCTCATCCTGAGGTCCCCACTATTATAGATGCCAGTCTTCACTCAATTCGATTCATTCCACGTGATATAATGAAATGGCTAAAGACACTGGATACCGCAAAAGCTATGGGCTTTGACAACATACCAGCTGTAATACTGAAGACTTGTATACAAAATTATCAGGGGCATAGATAGGGTAGATAGGAAGAAACTTTTTCCCTTAGCAGAGGTGTCAATAACCAGGGGGCACAGATTTAATGTAAGGGGCAGGAGGTTTAGAGGGGATTTGAGAAAAAAAAAATTCACCCAGAGGGTTGTTGGAGTCTGGAACACACTACCTGAAGGGGTGGTAGAGGCAGGAACCCTCACAACATTTAAGAAGTGTTCAGATGAGCACTTGAAACGTCATAGCATACAAGGCTACGGGCCAAGTGGTGGAAAATGGGATTCGAATAGATAGGTGCTTGATGGCCAGCATGGACACGATGGGCCGAAGGGCCTGTTTCTGTGCTGTATAATTCTATGACTCTATGAGAACTAGCCGCAGCATTAGCCAAGCTGTTCTAGTACAGCTACAAAACTGGCATCTATCCAACAATGTGGAAAATGCCCAGCTATATCCTGTCCACAAAAAGCAGGACAAATCCAATCCAGTTAATTACCACCCCAACAGTCTACTGTCAATCATTAGCAAGGTGATGGAAGGTGTCATTGACGGTGCTATAAAGCGGCACCTACCTATCAATAACCTGCTCATCAATGCTCAGTTTGGGTTCCACCACAGCCACTCAGCTCCAGACCTTTTTACGACCTTGGTCCAAACATGGATAAAAGAGCTGAATTCCAGACGTGAGGTGAGAGTGACTTCCCTTGACATTAAGACAACATTTCATTGAGTGGCACCAAGGAGCCCTAGCAAAATTGAAATCGATGGGAATCAGAGGGAAAACTCTCCCCGGTTGGAGTCATACCTAGCACAAAGAGGTGGTTATGGTTATTGGAAGTCAATCATCTCAGACCCAGAATATTGTTGCAGGGTAGTGTTTTAGGCCCAACCATCTGCAGCTGCTTCATCAATGTCTTACCCTCCGTCATCAGGTCAGAAATGGGATGTTTGCTCATGACTGCACAATGTTCAGTACTACTGGCAACTCCTCAGATACTGAAGCAGTCCTTGCCTGCATGCAGCAAGACCTAGTCAACATTCAGGCTTGGGCTGATAATTGGCAAGTAACATTTGCACTACACAAATGCCAGGCAATAAGCATCTCCAGCAAGAAAGCATCTTCCTCTGACATTCAACAGCATTACAATCTCTGAATCTCCCACCATCAACACGTCGGGATTACATTGCCCAGAAACTTAACTGGTCCAGCCATATAAAGATTGTAGCTAGAACAGCAGATCAGAGGCTGGGAATTCTGCGGAGAGTAACTCACCTCCTGACTCTCCAAAGCCTGTCCATCATCTACAAGGCACAAACCAGGAGTGTGATAGAATACTCTCCACTTGCCTGGATGGGTGCAACTCCAGCAACGCGCTAAAAGCTCAACACCATTCAGGACAAAGCAGCCCACGTGATCGGCACCTCATCCACCGCCTTGAACAGTCACTCCCTCCACCCCAGGCACACAGTGGCAGCAGTGTGTACCATCTACAAGATGCACTGGAGCAAGAGCAACACACCAATGGCTCCTTTGACAGCAACTTCCAAACCCGCGACCTCTACAACCTAGAAGGAGAAGGGCAGCAGAACACCACTACCTGCAAGTTCGTCTCCAAGCCACACACCATCCTGACTTGGAACTATATCGTCGTTCCTTCACTGTTGCCGAATCAAACCCTGGATCTTCCTCCCGAACAGCACTGTGGGAGTACCGACACCACATGGACTCCAGTGGTTCAAGAAGGCAGCTCACCACCACAGTAATTAGGGATGGACAACAAATGCTGGTCTTGCCAGCGACGCCCATGTCCCATGTACAAATAATTGGAAAAATTTGCTCGTGTTGAACTTTCTTTTGGGGTCTTTCCTGACAGTAACAGAATATTGCTTTCCCAATCTTCTGGAAAATAGGTGATGGAGTGAGTCTGAAGAGTCCTGGACAAACCAAAATGGTGGTGGTTATTTGGCTGGTGGTGGTGATGGTGGTGATGATTAAGCTGGTGGTGGTGATGATGAAGTCACATTTACCATGTACACATGAGGAAACCCAGAACACCAACAGGTGAGTAAAAAGTAGAAATGTGTCTTGGATTTGGGGGTGATCTTGAAGAGGGGCAGGCTGAACAAGGTCTGTTATCTGACAGAGACTAACAATGGCTGACACATTTCTTGGTTACTGTCTGGGAACCATATTTTGAATGCATTCTCTACCTTTGTCACACTCCCATTTCTGGGGAAGCTCCTCTAAGCAGTCTCACACACTCCTGTACCTGCGGAGGTCCCTCTAATCCCTCACACATTCTCCTGTTTCTGGGGAGGCTCCTCTAACCCCTCTCGCAATCCTGCATCCAAGGAAACCCCTCTGGCCCCATCACACACACTGTCACACTGGTATCTGGGAAGGTCCCACTAACCCCTCTCTCACATTCCTGTATCTGGGACTCTTTTCTCTAGAAAAGAAAAGGATGAAGGGTGACCTGATAGAGATCTTA
This sequence comes from Heterodontus francisci, assembly GCF_036365525.1. Lineage (NCBI taxonomy): Eukaryota > Metazoa > Chordata > Chondrichthyes > Heterodontiformes > Heterodontidae > Heterodontus > Heterodontus francisci. The sequence goes on along the minus strand of NC_090392.1, from coordinate 53,343,992 downwards.
AAAATTATGAATCAGTTCAATATGGCCGACATAGAGAAGATGTTTTCACACTTTGACACCTTGCACATAACTGATATTAATTTTCTACCACTGACGGCTGTGTCTTCAGCTGCCCAGGCCCTAAGCTCTGGAATTGCTTCCCTAATTCTCACTGCCTCCCTCTCCTGTGTTAATACGCTCCTTGAAATCAACCTCTTTGACCAAGCATTTGGTCACTTGTCTTAACTTCTCCTTATGTGGCTCAGAGTCAAATTATGTCTGTTAACATTCCTATGACATGCCTTGGGGTCTCAGAAGGATTCTGTTCAATCTACCTGACACTACTGCAGCCCAAATAAAAGAAGAATATTAACAAGGCCTTCAAAGAAACTATCTGTGTTGATGTTAACCCAGCTCCTGCACACTGACTCAGTAACACCTCCCCTGAAGCATCCTGTATTACTGACTGCGTCTCTACTGATGTTAATCCAGTTCCCTCACACTGTCATTCATTAACCTTCCCCCAGTACCCTGTGTTACTGACTTTATTTCTACTGATGTTAATCCAGCTCCCTCACACTGTCATTCAGTTGCCTTTCCCCCACAATTCTTGTCACCAGGTATAAGAGCAGTTCAGGAGGAGGAGGTGGAAAATGAGGAGGAGGGGGCCTTCTGGCCTGGCTGACCTTGATTGCCTCATCTGACTGCAGTACTAGTGTAAAACCTCGCTCCTGGAGTTTACAGGTTTATGATTCTTCTACTTGTGATTTATGAGAAATTACAAGAACAAATTCCTTCGTAAGATTTTATTGTGTCTTCAAGACAGATTCAAAACCACCACTATCACACAATCTAAAATTAATTATAAAAACTGCAATGTGAGCAGTCCACCAGTAATGTTAGAAGAGATAACCATACATATAACCACCAATGGTTGTTCATTGCAGGTCCTCCTGGTGAGATGACTGGCAAAGTCACCACTTTATGGCTGCAGCAATGAGGGTCCTTTATCAACCATTTTTTTCTACATTTTTCCAATAGCAGACAGGATGTTACACTGACAGGGCCTCACTGTCCAATAAAAGTCTTTCGTAATATAAATTATCTAATGGAATGTCAAGTTCTTTTTTTGAACCATGGATTTAGAGCCCGCCCTGACATTATCCATGCTCCACAAGCTTCAAGAGCTTTCACACATGCCTGTTGTTTTAGCCCTATTTTATGACCGTGGGCCTCTCAGCCAACTATACCATGGCCTCCAAAGTCTGCCATAGTCCAATTATTCTTGTTTATCTGTGAAAAATCAGCTGCAGCTCTTAGCAGGTTTTGTTTTACTTCAAAACGTCGTTAGGGCTTGCAAAGCAGGCTGGCATAAAATGTGTTAAGTTTTTAAATTCAGTTACGTTATATCAAACCTGCATTCTTACACCACTACCACACAATCTAAAATTAGTTCTAAAAACACTACAATGTAAGCAGTACACCAACAGTACTTCTTTAAATACAGGATTTCGAGTTATTCTTTCACCAAAGACTTTAACAGAATCAAAACTTCACACTCTGGAAAAGCTGTCCACATGTAAAAACGAGCCAAGGTATATAAATACAAATTTTGTCACGAGTCTGGCCTTGTGACTTGTTTATAATTACAGAATATGAAAATCTAATTGGGAATTATTTTCTCCTGAGTTAAAAGGCAGGTTTACATCTGATGGACTCAATATTACTCGAGTAATAAACACTCTAATTCCTTGAAATCTGCCTGTTATAATTTTAGCATCCGTCATCAAAGAAAACAGCTTCCTAACTACCAATCTTATTTCATGACAAAATCCTTGTTTAGGATTGAAGTTTCATAGCAACATTCTAAGTGCTCCTTCCTTGAGTCTAAGTTTGTGCAGTGGCATGCCCATTGGAGTTAGACCATGTCGAAACTCTGGAGTGCATAGATTGTTATCATCTTTTTTATCTATGGAATCAACGCTGATATATTCTTTTAACTCACATGACAGCTTTTCTAAAACTTTTTCATTCAAATCTGGTGAATTTTCATTTTTAGCACAAAGAATATCTTTCGAATAATAAGTTGTATCAAATAATTGTCCCCACCATTTTGCTGCACTTAACCAATTCCATCATCTCATCCACCCCTCCCATGCCATCTTCATTCCATGCCATTCTATTGTTCCCATGCCATCCCTCTCATTCCATCCCCATCCCATTTCTTCTATCGTTCCCGTGGCATCCCCATCCCACTTTTGCCATCCCTATCCCTCCCATCAATCCCATCCCTCATGGAAACAATCTCTCCAGCAGGGTAACTTTGTAGTTGGGGTCCCCTTACTTTCTGCTATTTTTGTTCCCCACCAACCCCCCAGCCCTGCTGTCACCACCGCCACCAACCATTGGCAGCTGCATGTGTGTCAGGTGCTCCAGTCCTCTGTGCACCCCACGTGTTTCGTGTGTGCCAGGCACCACCCACCAAATAATCCCACCAGCAAACGTGCCCCTTAAGCTGACCAATCAAAACAGTTCGGATAGACAAAAAACGAGTATTATTACAGATTCCAGGTGGTTGTCTGCGCATAATTGAGGACACATGCTGAATAGGCTGAGTGCAGAGGGGCTCTCTACCAGTCAAAAAGGAATGATTACCTTAAATTCTCTTAATTCTTGGGGCCTTCAGGAGGCCCTGAATGGAGCCACCCTCCTGTTCTCAGCAGGCACAGAATTCGCTGGTCTATCGGGGTGTGAGCTGGGTGGAATTCCCAACGTAGCCAGAAAAGTACCCAAACCACACCCACAAAGTTCAATTTTGATGCAATGGAGGTGGACCCAAGAAGCTGAGAAAGTTGGCAGGTCTCGGTTCAGTCCTAAATTGCGCTTTTCCCAACACCCCCCCCCCCCCACCCACCCACCACCTACTAGAATTGAACCATGGTTCTGTCTCCCTCACCCCACAAACTGGGATCTGTAATATCTGCCAAATCCGGTAGGAAGTAGTGCAGACAGATGTCAAAGTAGTGCTCATAGGAAAAACTAAAACCGTATCATTTAATTTTTGGCTAAGGGAATTAAAAGCCAGGGAGAATTAACCATGCTTTTATACAGAGATATCATTTTAATTTCTCAGCTCTCAGTGCAATACTTCACTACAATTAATTGAAAGTTCAATGAAGGATTGCCAGAGGTAAAGTAACGATGGAGGTGGTGTCTAGTTGGGTTGGAGCCAATATGCAATCCCAAATCATCCAGGGAGATCCGACAAAGTCCTTTGATTATCTGTTACTCAATAAAACCTCTCTGTTGCCCAGCGATCTTCCCGGAGGCGGGATAGGCCGATGACAGCTTTCCCGCCCAGAGGCCAATTGAGTCTCTTAAGTGGCCAATTAAGGACCGATTAGGGCCTCTTCCCGCCGTCACTGGGATCTTACCACGGTGGGGGGGGGCCTCCATCGTGCAGGGAGGACACCTTGTAAAACGAGGCACCCTCCTTGTGGGTTTGGGGGTACCCCCCAGTGTGCACAATTTGTGGCCCACGGAGGAAACCCACCGGGAACAACTTTACCCCCCGGAACTCCCCCTCCCTCTGGACTGAACGACCACACCCCCCCCCAACCCTATCGCCAGGGCCTTCGGACTGGCCCCAGCAACTCTGTCTCACCTACTTCTGTTCCAGGGTTCCAGCCACTGGGCCTACGTCCGAGGCCTCTGCAGTACCGACAGTGGCCACCGCTCCCGGTGGTGCTGCCGATACTGTTGAGCTTCTGGCCCTGTGATTGGCCGGCAGCTCATGGAGGCAGGATCCCCATCTTTAGAGGGACAGGGATCCTGTCTCCAGATTTTTGATTTAAAAAGACTAGAGGATCGCTCCAGGGGCATGAAAAGTCAGAGGTGGGTATCCCTCCACCTTTTCGGCCTGGCACTAGGAGCCCCGTCTTCAGCACAAAATCCAGCCTGTCATCTTCTATATTTGGAAGATTTTTTTTTCCTTCTTGAAGGGGAGAAATTTGCAGGGCTATGAGGAAAGGGCACATGAATGGAACTAATTGGCTATCTCTTTTAAAGAGCTAGCATAATGTATGAATCATCTTTTTTGGGTTGTATCATTTAATGTTCTATTCATGTCAAATGGATGATGCTGTGTTGTAGAGGCTGAGTTGATAAGCACTCTGTTTATGATGGTGAATTAAAAAAAAATAAAGAAATGCAATGGCACAAAAGCTGACTAGAAAATAATTTGCATATTCTTGCATCCGAATGTACAGATATAGATTACATGGATATAAACTTTTATGAGAAAATGGTTTAGATTCTTCATTCAACAATCATATCAACCTGCATTCACAAAGTGAATTTAATGTAAGAAAACTTCCCAAAGTGTTTTATAGGAGCCCAACTAGAAAAAAAATTGACGCCAAATCCCAAAGAAGTAGATATGAGGATGATTGACTAAAAACTTGATCACAAAATATTAAGGGGAATCTTAAAGAAGAAAAAGGTGGAAAGGTTTAGCGAAGAGCCTGTAGCCACAGCTGCCAATGCTGGGGCAAAAACAGTGGGGGATGCACAAGAGACCAGCTTTGGAAGAACACAGAGTTCTTGGAGGGCTATAGGCCTAGGGGAGGTTACAGAGATGGGGAGGGGCTAAGCCATGGAGGGATTTGAACATGAGAAAAATAATTTTAAAATTGAGGCAGTTTGGATCAGGAGCCAGTGTAGGTCAGTGAACACAGGAATGGATGGATGATCGGGACTTGGTATGAGTTAGGATATGGGTAACAGAAGTTGAAGTTTATGGAGTGTGGATGATGGAAGATCGGCCAGGGGAGCATTGGGATACCTGACTGTTGAAGTGAGAAAAAAACATGGATAAGTATTTCAGCAGCAGATGGTCTTGGGCATGGGTGAGGACAGGTGATGTTGCAGAGCTGGAAGCAGGCAGTCATTGCAATGGGGAGGATATGGAGTCAGAAGCTCAGCTCAGGGTCAGATAGGACACCAGGGTTGCACATAGTCTAGTTCAACCTAAGACAGTGGCAAGGGAGGGGGATGGAATTGGTGGCTGGGGAAGAGCTTGGGGTGGGGGATATAGACAATAGCTGCAGTCTTTCCCATGTTTAATTATTAGAATTTGTGGCTTATCCAGGACTGGATCGTGAACAAGTGATCAGACATCGCAGGGTCATAGTGGTTCCTCGAATTCAAGCAGACTGGCTTGAGAAATGCAACAGAAGTCATTTTGACAGCCCTTTACCCTCCAGGCCTGTTGTTACTTCCAAGATTTCCTGCTGAAAGTGCTGGGTCAGCAAATTACCCGTATATGGGCAGGCATATTGTAATAATATGCAAATAATGAAAAGACATCTTCCAACATAGGTGTTTCATAGCAACATAGGCACAAAGGACACCTATTAAATGGCTCAGATGCCTGTGGAATTGTTTACTGAGCAATCAATTTCATAGACTTTGGCACCAAATTTTTTTTTTAAGTTATCCAAATTTACACTGGCAATTCTTTGACGGTCTGCAGCACAAAGGCCTCTGAGGCCCGCTTGGCCTAGGTAGGCTTATTAGCAGAGGCTGGGGAGTGAAACGTGATACAGGAATAAGCTCAGTGCACACAGAACAGTACCTGAGCAAGATAAATTGCCATAGAACAGTGGCCAAACGAGAATCAATGCCATATAGAAGGGCAGGACGTGGGGGAAAAGAGAAAAAAGTATGATGACAGAATTGATAAGGTTGCTGTGGTAGTGATGATGTATCATAAGGTTCTTGAAGTGTGAAAAAGCTCCAATAGGATTTACAGTAGACCTTTTTAAATTTAACAGTTGTACATCATGGGTTGTTATGGGGAAAATTCAAATCCACCAGTGGCTGGATGCAGTTGAAGTTCTCAATGAGCTGCGCAGGGAACTGAATGAGCAGAGCTGTAACCTTCCATGACGCACACAAGGTCCCAGAGTGGTAGACAGAGGCGTAAAGGAACAAATGCTTACCTTTCTGTAAGACGAGTTGCAGTACAAGAAACCTCACTCAGTCAAGCACAAAATAAATCATTATTTTTTTATTTTATTTTTTATTTCCAAAATATACTTTATTCATAAAAATCTGTAAAAATTACATTCCCAAACAGTTTAAAACAGCATCAAGTCAAAGAATACAGACTGTGTAAAGGTGATCAGTTACCTTCTATACAATCATGAGTTGCCTCACAACCCTTCCATTTCATTGTCATGCCATATACATTTTTACATTTACAGCACACAAAATTGCTCTGATGCAGTTCGAGGGGTTTCCCATGGATCCAGCCCCTCAGTTCAGCTTGGTGGGGGGACCTTACACTGTGGTCTTTCCCCATTGAGCCTTTGCTGCGGCTGCCCCAAGCTTTAGTGCGTCCCTCAGCACGGAGACCTGGACCTTGGAATGTGCCAGTCTGCAACATTCGGTCGTGGACAACTCTTTGCGCTGGAAGACCAGCAAGTTTCGGGCAGACCAAAGGGCGTCTTTCACCGAATTGATAGTCCTCCAGCAGCAGTTGATGTTTGTTTCGGTGTGCGTCCCTGGGAACAGCCCGTAGAGCACAGACTCCTGTGTTACAGAGCTGCTTGGGATGAACCTCGACAAAAACCACTGCATCTCTTTCCACACCTGCTTTGCAAAGACACATTCCAGGAGGAGGTGGGCGACCGTCTCTTCCCCACCACAGCCAAAGCGGAGGCACTGTGCGGAGGGGGCGAGACTTCGAGTGTGCATGAAGGATCTGACGGGAAGGGCTCTTACCACCAGCCAAGCTACGTCTTGGTGCTTGTTTGAAAGTTCTGGTGATGAGGCATTCCGCCAAATGACTTTGACGGTCTGCTCGGGGAACCATCCGACAGGATCCACCGTCTCCTTTTCCCGTAGGGCCTTGAGGACATTCCGTGCAGACCACTGCCTGATGGACCGGTGGTCAAAGGTGTTTTCCCGCAGAAACTGCTCCACGAAGGATAGGTGGTACGGCACGGCCCAACTGCATGGAGCGTTCCGCGGCAATGTGCCCAGGCCCATCCTTCGCAACACCGGGGACAGATAGAACCTCAGCACGCAGTGACACTTGGAGTTTGCGTACTGGAGATCTACACACAGCTTGATGCAGCCGCACACGAAGGTGGTCATCAGGATGAGGGCCACGTTGGGTACATTTTTCCCGCCCTTGTCCAGAGCTATCGGTCACAGTAAATTGGTGAATTTGAAGGCCAGGTAGCCTCCTTGAGTGAATTTGCTTTAGAAGGTTATGTGCACCATATCAAGGTGATGCTAATTATTGAAAGATCACACAGAATTTACAGAATAGAAATAGGACATTCAGCTCAACATCAATCAACACAGCTGTGGAGTCAGGGTTGGGGAGCACTCCCACTCCTCCTGGCTCCACAGAAAGGGATTCCTTTGAAAAACTTAACCTGTCCCGGCCGTCATTAACTCATTTTCCAAGGGATCCTTTCAACAAGCGTTAGGCCCCTCATTAACTTACCTAAGGAGCCTAATGCCTCTTTTAGAACAACAGCCCAGGAGATCTAAAAGCTGGTCCCCATGAATTAACTGTTGGACCAACACTTGCACAAATTTGGTGCAGGGGTCCCACTGTTAAATCAGTATGCTTTGCACACATTTTATACCTGAAAAACAGGCACAATACATACCAAATTCTACTTGGTTGTGGCTTGAGCAATATGACTGTAATCTGCTCAGGTACCTGATAAGCCTGCATAGCATAAAGATTTATAACCGTAGTGACTTTCACAGACACACACAGATCAGTGTAAACATCTGCTAGTTATTTTTCATAATCTGGAGCTAGCCTTGCCAAGCCTGTGTTATTACTATTATTGGTTAACCTAAACCTTCTTGCATGCTATTCCTAAGATAGCTGAGATAACTTATTCTTATTCTCCTAGTCTTTTCCTCTGCAGTCAAACCTCCTCATACATTAAATGCAACTACAACAAGGAAAGACAACGAACTAATAATTTAGTGCTCTCTGTTCAAACTGGACTTAGTGTTCAACAACAATACCATGCATTTATGTAGTGTCTTTAAAGTAATACATCCCAAGATGTTGAGTTCATGCAGTAAATGATTTCAAAAACAGGAACATGGCAGTCTAACTAATATTAGCTCATCACATCCACGCTCCTGAGGATTCTGTGTATTTGGTCTGATGAGGAGTCAGCAGGAGTAAAGGCCTGCTCAGGTCAGGAAATAAAAACCCGACCCGAACCCAAAAGAACCACATTGGATCCGAGCCTGGCCCAAGCCTGGGTCCCTCCACTTTTTCCCGCGCCCGACTCGACCACCAGAATGGTTACCTACCTTGATCCATAGTGCACTCACTCACTGTACCACTTTTGGATTAAGGAAGCTGCAGCATGAGCATGATGACGTCATTGAGACGCTCACTTGCTCACTGCGCAAACTCAGAGTTCCCCTCCTTGACGTCCCGGACTACAGCTCAGGTACTTTTCCCAACTTCTACACTCTCCACTCCAGCACAGCAAAATGCAAGAATTCCTGTGTGCGTCCGTCCTGGGCCCGACACGAACCGGCCCGACCCAGACCCAGCCAGACCCGACCCGAACCTGAAAGCCGCACCCGGAGGAGCGACCTGACCCGGACCCGACATGGGCAGCATGCCTTTAAGCAGGAGGGATCAATTCACAGAGAAGCGATAATCTAAAAGACAATTTAAATTCCAGGGAAAGATTTTTCATTCTATCAGCGATTGTCACATTAGGGGCTCCTACCCCCAGTGGTACATATCTTGATTAGTTCCTTCCTGCAAGTCATCCACTAATAAACTTTGTAACAATAAATACAGAGTTTGTGCAACAGCATTCGACTGAATTTCCTCTGAACATGGACTTGCTCATTCACTGACCCAATTTCCATAAGTTATCCAAATACACAGTGTCTCACTGTTTATCAGACTGTGTGAAAGTCAAAACCACGAACCGGGTGCCCATTCAATCACAGCTATGCTGTCAAACAGAATATTGCATTACATATAAGGCTGAATGCTTTCCAGGAAAGTGCAAAGCTGATTTTTAAAACAAAGACCATCAGAGGCTGTCTTGGGTCTTGCCCCTAAAATTACACAATATTGTCACTTTTTCCTTTTTATAACTTCTGCACTTTGCACCATACCTCAAGCACATAAATAGGTAAATGCAACTTCTGAACTAGCTACTGGGAACAGCACGAGGGAGTATCCGAATTAATCATTAGTTGTGGTTGTTGGAGGCCAATTATCTCACCCTCAGGGCATCGCTTCAGGAGGTGCCGGAAGCATCCAGAGTGGGTAGATCATGACATCAAATAGCGTGTGACAACATGCATTCAGCTGCACAAGGGATCTCCCCCCACTCCCCCCACCACAAGCCCTACCCACGACCCCCACCATCCCCCTCCACGAGCATTATTTAAAGGGATAACAGGGGACTTCCAGGTGAGGTGCTTTTGACTTTCTATTGCTGCTGCAGAGTGAGTGCAAGTACTGTGAGTGTTGTTGAAGGAGTTTGACAAAATTTTTGGATTTAGAAGGAAATGGTACTGGACTTTGACAAGGAGGTCAGAGGAGTTTGAAGGCTTGTCAGTAGAAAGCCTGTTACCACTAATGGAGGCTATTGTTGCAGCATAACAGGGAACTGAAGCCCAGACCGCAGAGAGGCAAAGCTATGAGTAGAGGGAGGAGGAGGAGGAAAAGGGCTCTCAGTAGATGGCCATACTTACCAAGGGTCATCAGAGACTTCCCCTACCTCCACCTCAGCCACAAGCAGTGTCTGAGGTGGCTACATTTCACCAAAGAGGTAGTCACTGAACTGTGCCATTTCCTACAACCACACAGCAGGGTGAGGAGGGCACTGCCATTGGCCATGCATATCACTATGGCCCTAAATTTCTATGCCAGCAGATCCTTCCAGGTCTAAAGAGGCGGCATCGTCAACGTATCATAGTTTTCCATGCATCGTTGCATCAGGGAGGTAACAGAGGCCCTGTATGCCAGGGAGAGGGGACTTCATAGTTTTCTCTCTTACCAAACAAATCACCTATCAGACACTGCATCACAGCTCTGTCTGCAGGTGCTGTCATGGAGTCGGCTACTTTCCGTGCTGGAAAGAATGGGCTCCAAGCTCCGTGTGAAGCCATGTTCCAAGTTGGAGCCGGATTCTTCCATGCTCATTGACAGTGAAAGCATGCTCTATGGCAGGCATGCCAATGCACCCTGAGATGGGTTCAAAGGCAGGGAGGGGGGGGGGGGGGGGGGGGGAGGGCCATAGAATTGTGACACGAGATGGGGGAAGGAGAACCTGTCGCCTGCCTGTCGAAACGCAATTTTATCATGGGCGGGATAGGCCGATGTCAGCCATCCTGCCCAGAGGCCAATTGAGGCCCCTTTTAAGAGCCTCTTCCTGCCACCATTGGGATTTACCAGCGTCAGTGGTGGGCCTCCGCCATGCCAAGAGGTCACCCAGTGAAACAAGATGACCTCACCTGTGGGATTGACAGGGGAGACCCTTCTCGGTGCGCTATCTATGGCCTACGGAGGGCCCCTGCTGGGAAAACCTTCAACTCTTGAACCCTCCCCCCCCCTCTTGCCCGCACTTAAAGCCCACCATCATTCCAACCCCCTCCCCTGGGCCTTCCGCACTGACCACAGTGACCCTGCCTTTACATAACTATGGTCTAGGTCTCCAGCACTGGGCCTGGGCCCAAGGCCACCCACAGTGGCCACTGCTCCTGGTGGCACTGTCAATAATGCGGATCTGCCAGCCCTGTGATTGGCCCAGCAGATCTTGGAGGCGAGATCCCCATCTTTAAAGGGATGTGGATCCTGGTATCAGGCTGTTAATTGGCCTGGCGCTGCAGAATTGCTCTAGGGTTGGCTCCAGCTGGCAGAGGCAGGATTCCCCTTGCCTTTTCAGCCAGGCACCAGGTACCCCATTGTGGGCACAAAATCCAGTCCAGCAACTCTGTGTACATGTCCATTAGCAATCTCCATCAAAGTCCTCATCTGAGTCCTCTGTAACTTGTCTGTTGCCTTGCCCTCCAGTGAGTTGGCACATGCGCGACCTTCTCCCCCATCCTTGCTGCAGCCCACTCATGCCTGAAGACTCAGCCTGTGCTAATCTTGAGTCTAGACTACCCTCTAAAGTACTCGCCATGCCAGTATCTGAGCTGGTGGCTGTGAAGCCAGATCAAGTGACTGTGCTTCTTCACAAGACGTCTGCTGCTGTTCACGCCCTTCATGGTGAGGCTACACTAGTTGGTAAGTGGCAGATCTTGGGTAACTGAAAGCAAAAATTTAGAAGTGGAGGGTTGGGGTAAGGGACATAGGATGGGGTAGGGTGGAAAGTAAGAGGTCCATGGTCACACCATCTGTAGCTTGCACTTCATGCCAGATAATAGGATGAGGGTGAAGTGGGATTTGAGAAGGAGAATAAGGCAGGAACATACCACCATTCTAAATGTTCTTGGTGCTGAATACAATGACCTCAGTCACTGCCGGCCCTGTAACATGGAGTGCTATCACCTCCAGAGGGCTCCGGAGATGCAGGCATGCCTGTCCTCTGTGGTTCTCTACTCGTCCCTCCTGTTATGTGAGACCTTCTCCTATAAGAGAAAGGGAAAGATGTCAGTGAGTGTGTTGCAAATTGTGTTTGGGTGCTGTGCATGCTATCGCTGAATTGCTGGAAGTATGTGGAAGCTACAAGTGCTGGATGTGAGTCTGGCAGCACTCATAATTCTGTGAGGGTGAGGTGGAGCATCTGAATGTTAGGCATGAGTTCTAATTGCTGATGAGTGAATGATGGGGCTCGGAGCATTGAGCTGCATGAGAGATTCATGGTGCAGGAGGTAAATATCATTTGAAGATGCATTCACTGAGCTTGACATTCATATGAGGTCATTGTATTTTGTCCAGCACTGTAGCCAGGTCCACGGGGCCAGGCTCCAGGAATTGACCTCCCTGGAATTTTTCCCATTCTTTTCTCAAGGTATGCAGTGAGGGCCCTGTGACCCCGTGTGGAAACATGACCTTTATCTTCCCCTCGACCTCCTGGACTTTAACCTCCAGCACTGCATCAGAGAATCTAGGAGCCCTCACTCTGGCTTGTTACTCCATTGGCAGTCTCCTTCCTTCCCTCAAATACTTTCTAGCACAGTTCCATCAGCTGCTGAAGCACGAGTGCACCTCTCCTTTAAGAATGCAAGGTTTCCTTTAAGAAGTGCATGGTGTGCTAGCCACACACGTCCAGTCAGCAACGTGTTTCACATTGGTGTCAGGCAAGTCTGCACAAATACCTGCGGGTAGGAGTGTCCCAGAGAACAAAGGGGAGATTAACAAAGACTCCTCCCCCACAGTCAGAGAAAAAGGGAACCACCCATCCCCTGAAATCAAAAGTCTTTGCATGTCTCAGAGAGTTCAGGACAGACCGCCCACTACTAACTCTGAGGGAAAAAAAGGAGAAATTAAAACAGCTATGGCACCCAGAAAAGACCATAGGCTTTAAGACTGGTGAATGAATGGAAATGAATGAGAGAAATGCATGTTTTTTCTTTCTGTGTCTTATATTTCTCTCAAACCCTGTAATGAAATGTGCCGTTTTTCTTCAAATCGCATTTCATTCCCCTGGGTATGGAGGTATCGGGCAAGCCCCCACCTGCCAAGAATGAGGAAAATTAATTTTGCCACATGAACATTGATTTTAAACTGCTGATGGTGAAGAAAGAACTTGCTTTAAAAAACAATTGGAGACTTTGGCTGGAGAGAGACATTAGCATATCATCAGACAAGTACTTCAAAGGACAAAGGAGCTATTCCTGCTCCAATTTAATCCACAATGGACTTTTGATTGAAGCATTCCAGGTTAACTACTAAGATGGCCGAATACACAAACAGATGTGGTTGGGCCAGTTTGGTCACATGACTGACTGACTGTTGGTGTGCTTTGAATTTGAACTTCCAACAAGGAATTTGAAATCAGAAAGCTGTTTTCTCCTGGACTGAGAACAATTCTCTCCTGTCTGTTCTCATTTCGCTCACACCAGCATCATAAACCATTGAAGACATATGAACACTAAGAGAGAAAAGTCTCCTACAGTGAACAAGGTTTAAGAAGAATACTGGGCCCCAACGAAAAGTAACAGCTGTCTACAATCAAAGATTCACAAAGGAGGAGCTCAAAACACAGTGTGTTTAAAAATAATACCCTGTTACAATAAGACCAGGTGAAGATAGTAACAGACCCCTAGACACCTTTCGCACCTGGTCATAATATTGGGTTGTACAATCATGTTGATGACCAGGCAGCACAAAGTTTGCATGCTGCCTGCCGCAACTCAAGCAGGCGCGGGGTAATTCTGCATCATGATCACTACATCCTGATCAAACTTTAGCCCTATGCCTCCTAACCGTTTAATTTACAAACTTGGAGATACAATTCTTATTCTTTCATCCATGTCATTATTATATATGGCGAAAAGCTGGGGAACATCCTCATTCCAATCAGAGTACAATCAGCCTTACCAGACGTCCGGGGCAGTGGCAGTCAATGGCGGACCTGCGAGGAATTGGGACCGAGTGGAGCTATATAAATAAAGAGCGGGGCTCGAGGCCCTCACTTACCAGACGTCTGGGGCAGTGGCAGACTCCCTGATTGTGTCGGCACGTGCTCTGTTTTATAAGTGGGGTAAAAAAAAAACTAACAGTGACATCACTTGAATTCAGTGGGCTGATTGGTCAGTGGGTGTCAGCTGTTGTTGCCTGTGGATAGCTGAGATAGACCAGAGTTTAAAAAAAAGGTTCTTTTTAAAATAAAGTCCTATGATAGCAACCTGTAATTTATTAGTGATTACTAGCTGAAATAGTGTGCTGTGCTGCTTGCACAGTATGAAGCTGTGAGTTGAGTGTGGGGGATTTTGCTGGCTGGGGGGGGTTGATGCTCTTTGGCCGCTTTCTTTTCTGCCTTTTCAGCCTCAACGGTACAGGGGATAAAGCTGATTGCAAATAACTGGTAAGTTATTACACTACCTAAATTTAATTGTAAAGCTAAGTAATGGCAGAGCAGCTCGGCCAAGTGGAAAGTGCCTCCTGTGGTGTGTGGGAAGTCGTGGACGTACCAACATGACCTTGACCAACATGTCGGCAGGAAGTGTCTCCAGCTGCAGAAGCTTGAGCTATGGGTTTCGGAGCTCGAGCAGTAGCTGGAGTCACAGTGGTGCATCCGCGAGGTGGAGGACTTTGTGGATAGCACGTTTCAGGAGGGAGTAAACCCAGTGCCTAAGCAAGCACAGTCAGAGAGGGACTGGATAGCTGCCAGACAGACAAGAAGGTCAGGGCAGGGAGTGCAGGATTCCCCGGAGGGCATCCACTTTCTAACCAGTATTCCGTTCTGAGTACCGATGGGAAGAAGGGATCCTCTGTAGATTGCAGTGAGAATCATGACCGAAACTTCATGGGTGACTCAGCTGTGCTGGGAGGGAGGAAAAAGGACAAGAGAGCAATAGTGGTAGGGGATTCTATGGTTAGAGGAACAGACTGGCATTTTTGTGGTCGCAGACATGATTCCAGGATGGTATGTTGCCTCCTTGGTCCAATGGTCATGGATATTACCGAGCGTCTACAGAACATTCTGGAGGGCGAGGGTGTATAGCTGGAGGCCGTGGTCCACTTTGGTACTGACGATTTGGCAAGAAAGAGGGATAGGGTCCAGCAAGCTGAGTTTAGGGAGTTGGGAAAAAGATTAGCAAGCAGGATAACAAGGGTAATAATCTCCGGATTACTCCCAAGGCCACGTGCTAGTGAGTTTAGTAATAGGAAAAGACACAAGACGAATGCGTGGCTGAAGAGATGGTGCAGGAGGGAGTGCTTCAAATTTCTGGGGCATTGGGACTTGTATAAGCTGGATGGTCTGCACCTGAACAGGACTGGGACAAATATCCTTGCAGGAAGGTTTGCTAGTGCTGTTGGGGATGGTTTAAATTAGATTGGCAGGGGAATGGGAACCTGAGCATAGGTTTAGGACAATTTCAGGGCAGGGAACGGGACGTGGAAAATTAGCAAAATTGGTGAGTGACTCTGAAAGACAGAAGAAGAAAGGGTTAAAAAGTGTGCAACACAGGAATTTGGCAGTGTTAAAGGGTATTTATTTAAATGCAAGGAGTATAGTAAATAAAGCAGATCAGTTGAGATCACAGATAGACACATGGCAACACAATATATTTGCTGTAATGAAAACTTGGCTTAAAGAGGGGCAAGAATGGCAGCTCCACATCCCTGGATTTAGAATATTCAGGCGTGATAGAGAGGGAGATAAAAAGGGTGGGGGGGTGTTGCATTATTAGTCAAGGAATCAATAACAGCTTTGAGGAGGGATGATATGCTAAATGAATTATCAAACGAGGCCATATGGGTGGAGCTCAGAAATAAAAAGGGGGCAGCCACATTACTGGGAGTGTACTATAGATCACCAAATAGTGAGAGGGAGATAAAGGAACAAATATGTAGGCAAATTTCTGAGTGCAATAACTTTAGGGTGGTGATGGTTGGAGATTTCAACTACCCCAATATCGATTGGGATACAAACAGTGTGAAGGGCACAGAGGGGTCACAATTCTTGAACTGCATTCAAGAGAACATTTTTAGCCAGCACATAACAAGCCCAACAAGAGGGGGTGCAATTCTAGATTTTGTTTCTCGTAATGAAGCTGGGCAAGTGAATGAAGTAACAGTGGGTGACCATTTTGGAGCTAGTGACCATAATACAGTTAGTTTTAGCATAATCATGGAAAAGAACAAAGATAAAAAATGAGCAAAGGTTCTAAATTGGGAGAAGGCAAATTTTACAAAACTGAGATGTGACCTGGCGAAGGTGGACTAGATACAGCTACTTGAAGGAAAATCAGTGGCAAACGAGTGGGAAGCATTCAAGAGCAAGATACTACAGGCACAGTGTAGACATATCCCCACAAAGATAAATGGTGGTACTGCCAAATCTAGAGCTCCCTGGTTAACTTGAAACTTACAGGGTAAGTTAAAGCAAAAAAGAAAGTTTATGATGATCACAAATACCTTAATACTTTCGAAAACCTATAGGAGTTTAGAAAGTGCAGGGGTGAAGTAAAAAAAGGAAATTAGAAAAACAAAGAGAGGACATGAAAAATTATTGGCAGGTAAAATCAAGGAAAACCTGAAGATGTTTTATCTGTACATTAAGAGTAAGAGGATAACTAAGGAAAGGGTAGGGCATATCAGAGATGTACAGGGGAACTTATGCGTGGATGCAGAAGATGTGGGCAGGGTTCTTAATGAGTTTTTATCTCTGTCTTCACAAAGGAGAGGGTTGATGCAGACATTGTAGTTAAAGAGGAGGAGTGCGAAATATTAGTTAAGATAAGCATAATGTGTGAGGAAGTGCTTAAGGGTCTGACATCCCTAAAAGTGGATAAATCATCAGGACCGGATGTTTTGCATCCCAGGCTGCTAAAGGAAGCCAGAGAGGAAATAGTGGATGCGCTGAAGATCATCTTCAAATCCTTACTGGATATAGACGAGGTACCAAATGATTGGAGGCCTGCGAGCATTGTACCATTGTTTAAAAAGGATGCGAGGGATAAGCCAGGTAATTATAGGCCAGTCAGTCTGACCTTGGTGGTGGGTAAATTGTTAGTTTATCCAGTCCCTCAGAATAGATTCTGTCACTTAGAAGGGCACAGATTAATCAGGGATAGTCAGCATGGATTTGTTAAGGGAAAGTCATGTCTTACTAACTTGATTGAGTTTTTTGAGGAAGTAACAAGGAGGATTGATGAAGATAGTGCAGTGGATGTGGTTTATATGGCATTTAGTAAGGCATTTGACAAGGTCCCGCATGGCAGACTGGTCAATAAAATGAAAGCCCATGGGATACAGGGAAACGTGGCAGGTTGGATCCAGAATTGGCTCAGAGACAGGAAACAAAGGGTAGTAGTCGATGTATGTTTTTGTGAATGGAAAGCTGTTTCCAGTGGCATTCCACAGGGCTCAGTGTTGGGTCCCTTGCTGTTTGTGGTATATATTGATGATTTGGACTTAAATGTGGGTGGCATGATTAGAAAATTTGCTGATGACACAAAAGTTGGCCGTGTAGTTACTAGTGAGGAGGAGAGTTGTGGACTCCAGAATGATATCAATGGTTTGGTTGAGTGGGCGGAAAAGTGGCAAATGGAAGTCAATCTTGAGAAGTGTGAAGTGATGCATTTGGGGAGGGCAAATAAAGCGAAGGAATATACCATAAACGGGAGGATATTAAGAGGGGGAGAAAAAGTGAGAGACCTTGGCGTGCATGTCCACAGGTCCCTAAAGGTGGCAGGACAGGTAGATAGAGTGGTGAAGAAGGCATATGGATTGCTTTCCTTTATTGGCCGAGGTATAGAGTACAAAAGCAAGGACGTGATGCTGGAGCTGTATAGAGCGTTAGTTAGGCTGCAGATGGAGTATTGCGTGCAGTTCTGGTCACCACATTACAGAAAGGACATAATTGCTCCGGAGAGAGGAGGTTTACAAGAATGTTGCCAGGGCTTGAGGGTTGCAGCTATGAGGAAATATTGGATAGGTTGTGATTGTTTTCCCTGGAATTGAGGAGGCTGAGGGGTGACTTGATTGAGGTGTACAAAATGATGAGGGGCCTAGATAGAGTGGACAGGAAGGGCCTGTTTCCCCTGGCGGGGTAGTCGGTTACCAGGGGTCACAGATTTAAGGTGATTGGTAGAAGGATTAGAGGGGACCTGAGGAGAAACTTTTTCACCCAGAGGGTGGTGGGTGACTGGAATTCACTGCCAGAATCAGTGGCGGAGGCAGAGACCCTCAATTCTTTTAAAAGGTACTTGGACATGCACCTAAGGTGCTGTAACCTGCGGGGCTATGGACTAGTTGCTGGAAGATGGGATTAGTTTGGGTGGATAGCTTATTTGATGGGCGTGGACACGATGGGCTGAATGGCCTCCTTCTGCGCTGCATTGTTTCTATGTTCTACATTCCTTTATCCCTACTTTCTGTCTCCTACCTCCCAAATAATTACCAGCCTGTGTCACAAGGTTACCTCCAATTCTGTCTGCTTTCATTACAAATTTCTTTACACAGAGGTTTGTTTGCCACAGGAGTGAGTCAGAGGTTGTTGCAACATTTAAGGGAAAATGATATAAATATTTGAAATAGAACGAGGGCTATGGGGAAGAGAACAATACAGTGGGGGTTAATTTTGAATTGCTATACCAAAGAGCAAGCAAAGACACAATGGACTGTATGACCTTCCTTGTGTTGTAAACTTCTTTCTTTGACAGTGCTATCAAGATTAATATTTCATCACACTGATAGCTGTGGCCGCAATCTGTGCCCCACCATTTCATACCACAGCAAACTGGAGCATTTATATATTGCAAAATAACCTTTAAAATTATAATTATGCTTGTTTATACTGATTAAATTTTCCAGCCCTCCTCCTCCTTCAGCCCTACCCATTCCAGTGCACTTTCATTACTGGTAATGGAAACATTATAGATGTGCATTGAAAATTTGTTCTGTAACTAGGCTAGAGACACAGTGGGAGAAAATTAGAGGATGTCTTTCCACCTGCTGCCCCGTTAGACTCTACACTAATTTCAGCTGCATTATACCATAGAGACTTATTAGAGTTTCTCTGCTACATGCTGCTATTAACTCTGTGGAAGTATCTGCCTCTGCCTTGTGTGATTCGGGTTGTGAGTTCATTAATGTGCTATTTTTAGCTGCTTCCTTCAAAAAGCACCTAAGGCAGGTCGAGAGATACTGAGCTGTTGCCTGTGTATGTCAGTAAACAAATACATCAAGTTTATGCATTCATTGATAAGCATAAACCATACTAGAAATATTTGCCAGCAACGGTGCAACACATTTTTAAAATGAAGTATTCTGTTTACTCTGCACTTTGGTACAATTTAAGTCTTCAAAACCTATTATATGCGAGTGTCCCAGATATCTCTTTGGAAAGTGGAGCATTTAGCCTGCTCTACTTTCAAGGTGACATAGCAAGTAGAAGAGAGGTATATGCAACATAGAGTATGTAATAAACACTGCACATTACTGCACCTTGGTTCATTTGATAAAAGGTTAAGACTTCAAGGCCCACATAAGAACACACGAACTTGAGCATGTAATCCAGGCTGACACACTCGTGCAGTACTGAGGTAGTGCTGCATTGTTGCAAGTGTCAATTGAAAGATCCCACAGTAAGATTCTAACAACAGTAGGAAACTGGCTGGTGCCCTGGCCAGTGTTCACCCTCAATTAATAACATAACAAAATAAGAGATAGGAAGAGCAGGCCACACGGCCCCTTGAGCCATTCAATAAAGTCATGACTGAACTTCTACATCAACTTCACTCTCCCATTTTATTCTCAACTCCCTCAATTTGCTTAGTGCCGTTAAAATCTATGGATGTCAGTCTTGAATATACTCATCAACTGAGTATCCACAGCCCTCTGGTGTAGAGAATTCCAAAGATTGGCTATTGTACGAGTGACGATATTTCTGCTCATCTCAGTCCTAAATGGCTGACCCTTTATTCTGAGACTATGACCCCTAATTCTAGACTTTCCACCCCAGGGAAACAGAATCTTAGCATCTACTAAGTCAAGCCCTCTAAGAATTTTACAATTTCATTGAGAACATCTCTTAGTCTCCTAAACTCTGGAGAATAAAGCCCCATTCTACTCAATCTCTCCTCATAGGACAGCCCTCTCATCCCAGGAATCAATCTAATAAACCTTTGTTGCAACCCCCCTCTAAGGCAAGTGTTGCCCTTCTTTCCGTAAGGAGAGCAAAACTGTACACAGCACTCCGGGTGGGCTCTCAGCAAAGCCATATATAATTGCAGCAAGCCTTCGTCACTCTTAAACTCCAACCCCCTCACAATAAAGACCATTTTCCTTCCTGATTTCTTGTTGTACCTACATGTTAACTTATGTTCTCTTTCTCTTTTGGGCCTCCTTATCTCGAGAGACAATGGATACGCGCCTGGAGGCTTGCAGTTAACTGTCAGTCACTGTAAATTGGTGCATTCGCCATGGCAACACCTCTACCAATCAGAGTTCACTTGCCAACCAATTAGCACTCACTTCTCATGCAGTGTAAGTTGTTGTTTTCCCTTACATTGATTATTCTTGTGATTGCCCTGATGAGTGCAAGATGAAAAGCTTTGACAACATGTCTCTATTTTCAGCAATAGTCAAGTTCTGTACTACCAAAACACTATTTACTAGTCTTTCACCTTTTAACAAACATTCAGCTTTTCCATTCTTCCTACCAAAGTGGATAATTTCACACTTTTCCTCATTATACTCTATCTGCCACCTTCTTGCCCAATCACCCGACTAGTCTATATCCCTCTGCAGCCTCTTTGCATCTTTTTCACAGCTTACTTTCACATCTAGCTTTGTTTTGTCAGCAAACTTGGATATTTTATACTCAATCCTCCAATTTAAGTCATTGATTTAGATTGTAAATAGCTGAGATCCAAGTACTGATCCTTGTAGCACTCCACTAGTTACAGCCTGCCAAACCAAAATGACCCATTTATTCCTACTCTGTTTTCTGTCCATTAACCAATCCTCAATCCTTGCTATTACATTACCCCTAATCCCATGAGCACTAATCTTGTGTAGCACACTCTTGTATGGCACTTTATCGAATGCCTTCTGAAAATCCAAATATATTACATCCACTAGTTTCTCCTATCGATTCTGCTAGTTAAACCCTCAAAATAGATTTATCAAACACAATTTCTCTTTCATAAAACTGTGTTGACTCTATCTAATCATATTGTGATTTTCTAAGTGTTCTATTACCATGTCCTTAATAATAGATTCTTGTATTTTTCCTACTACTGATGACAGGCTAACTGTCCTTTAGTTCCCTGCTAACTTTCTCCCTCTCTTCTTGAACAGCAAGGTTAAATTTGCGACCTTCCAATCCAAGGGAACCATTCTAGAATCTAGAGAGTTCTGGAAGATCAAAACCAATGGAACCACTATATCTGCAACTACTTCTGTTGAAACCCTAGAGTGTAGGCCATCAGCTTTTAGTCCCATTAATTTCTATAGTACTTTAAAAAAAATTAATATTGCTTTTTAAGTTCCTCACTCTCATTAAACCTTTGGTTCCCACCTATTTCAGGTATGTCCTTTGTGTCTTCTACTGTGAAGATAGACACAAAATATTTGTCTAACATCTCTGCCATTTCCTTATTGCCTATTACAATTTCTCCTATCTCTACCTCTAATACACCTATGTTTACTTTTGCTAATCTCTCTTCCTTTTTACATACTTGTAAAAGCTCTTATAATCTATTTTTATATTTCTTGCTAGTTTGCACTCATATTCTGTTTTCTCTCACTTTATCAATTGCTTGGTCATCTTTTGCTAATTTTTAAAATGCTCCCAATCCTTAGGCTTACTACTGTTTTTGGCAACATTGTAAACCTTTTTCAGAACTTCTCTAGTTGGGCATGCTGTACCATTTTTCCAGTGGAGTTTTGAATCCTCTAGGGAATGCTTAGTCATTGAAATTTATTAATTTTTTAATTTAAGCGTTTGCCATTGCTTATCTACCGGCATATCTTTTAATCTAATTTCCCAACATAGCTTCAACAACTTGCCCCTCATATCTCTGTAATTAGTTGTGCTTAAGTAAGACCCTGGTTTTGGATATAACCACATCACTCTCAAATTTAACATGAAATTCTATCACATTATGATCACTTTCCCATAAGATTACCAATTAACCCTGTCTCATTATGCAGTGCTATACCTAAAATAACCTGCCCCCTGGTTGGTTCCTAAAAAAGAAAAAAGCGGGTGAAGTGGTCACCGATTGCATTGCTGTCTATGGAATGTTGCTGCTGTGTTTGTCTGCATTATAACAGTTAGTGCACACACTGCAATTCATTGTACAGTCACTACCACATGTAGAGCATTTATGCTAACACAATTTGTCCGCTATACACGATGGATGGTAAAATCAATGCAATTAAGCACTTTCTGACAGCTATGAAACTGACAAATAGGGGCATATGGAACTTGGTGTATTTTCTTACACATAATTGCTAAAAGTGCCAGCAGCTGATGGACATTTCAGGCAGTTCAATCAGCTGATTGATGTTGCTTGAGCTCTCCACTTTTTAACTGCTTCCTGTAAAAGTTTACAGCAGCCAGAAGGCCATTGGTACCTGTAAAGGAAACTTATCATTATGGTGTTCTTCAGTTTGGTATTGGGCTCCCTCAAAATCTTGTTTGAAGGTTGTTGTGGGGGCAGGGGATGTGGTGGGTTGGGGGGGGTCTCGGTGCAAGGCATACTGCCAGCTTCCTGGCACACTGCTGATTAGGATTCTGTGAACTGCTTTGACATATTTTTCTACATTAAAGGTGTTGTAAAAATGCAAGTTGTCGTTGAAGTCGAAGGGCTAAGTACATCTTCTCCTGCCTCATTTCCATTACAACACTGGGTTAATGCTGGTTCATCCAGTTCAAAAACCCACAAATCCAGGAGTAGGGTAAAGAGGGCAGAGACTCAACATAACATGTCTCCACCTTTTTTCCTCTTTGCAGTGCTTTGGAAATGACTGTAACCTAGGTGCTGCAGAAAGAATATCAGGGTCAAGAATTCATGGGCATCACTGGCTACTGATGAGAGCATGATTAAATCATGTCACTGATTTGTCTTATTCAGCAGTTAAATCAGTCATAAGAACATAAAAAATGGGAGCAGGTGTAGGCCATATGGCCCCTTGAACCTGCTCTGCCATTCAATAAGACCACGGATAAACTTCTACATCAGCTCCACTTTCCTGCCTTATCTCCATAGCTTTTAATTAATCTCAGTTTTGAATATACTCATCGACTGAGCATCCACAGCTCCCTGGGATAGAGAATGCGAAAGATTGACAATCATTTAAGTGAAGAAATTTCTCCTCATCTCAGTCCTAAATGGCTGACCCATTATCCTGAGATTATGACCTCTAGTTCTAGATTATCCAAATGGGGAAACAGCCTTTCAGCATCTACCCTGTCAAGTCCTATAGAATTTTATATGTTTCAATGAGATCATCTCTCATTCTTCTAAAACCCAGAGAATATAGGCCCATTCAATTCAATCTCTCCTCATAGGATAGCCCTTGTATTCTAGGAATCAATCTATTGAACCTTCATTCCACCCTTTCTAAGGCAAGTATCTCCATTCTTAGGTAAGAAGACCAAGGACAGAGTTTTATCTGAGTGATGGGGATCTTGATGTCCAGAAAAAGTGGCACCGAGAACCCCGCGTCACCAGTTCTGTGGGAGGCCTGCCAGATCAAGGGCCAATTAGGCATTTAAGTGGCCAGTGGCAGGCCATCCATGAGATCAAGGACCCCACAATGGAAGTCCTGCCCTCTGAGAGCTGCCAGCCAATCAGACGCCAGTAGCTCATTAACTGAGCAGCGCCACCACAGAGGCAGTGGCTGCTACCGGTAGAGCACCTACCTGAGGCCCAGGAGTGGCGCTGGACCCCAGCCACAGGTAGGTCAGGGCAGGAGAGGTCCCATGGGGGAGAGGTAGTAGGGAGATCAGTAGCAAGGGCAGGAGGGTGACTTTCAGCAGCCGCCACCCACCCCCCCTTCAAGATGTTCACAGGCCTTCCTGCCCTGGACTTAATTTTGGCGGAGGTGAGAAGGTGGTAGGATCCTCCCCCCACCACCATTCTACCTGATTATATGCTCCCCCCTGCCTCCAACCCCACCATGGGGGTGAGCATAAAATTTCCTCCCCCCCCCCCCCACAAAACTCTGCACAGTATTCCAGGTGTGTAGTCATGTGGTGGCATCAGTGGTTGTTTAGCAATATGATCCAGGAAGGATGCTAAATTCTTTTCATCCTCAGTGGGAGTCCATGGATATCTTGGAAGTAAGAGTCTCTTTTCTCTAACCCAATTTCAGCTTAGTTATTGCTTGTAATGAGCTACAACAAAGAAAACAGATAAAGGATGAAGTTCCAGGGTGATTGTAAGGTAAAACAGGTTATTTAATTCTGAATAACTCAATAGTGAGGCCATAGGTCAAATATGGTGTGTAATTTTGAACACCTATTTTGAACACATTGATCTGTTGGAGAGAGTTCAGAGAAGAGTGGTAAGAGAAAATCCAAGACTATGGGTTGAACCTGTTTCTGTTTGAAGCAGCACAACAGTGAAATTTAAAATAACTTTAGCACTATTCTACTCATTTACATCACAGTTGCAGTTACTGAGGTTTTAAAAATTCTTCTTTTTTTCTAGGTGGAACAAAATTTTCTTCAACTTATTTTCTCCTACTCATCTCCTCTCTAGCATCCCAGAGCATGTATAGTGCTGAATGATAAAGAAAGAATGATTAATCTACTTTAATCTTTTAATCTATTTTACTCACCTTTTCTCATGAATCCATTGACTTTGTACAGTTCAAAAGGCATGAGCTACCCCTCAGGTACCTTACCTAAGCCAGTCTCTGTGTATTTGGCTAGATCATGGTTATCTGCAGGCTATTCAACTTGATGGCCATCACATTCAAGTGGGTATTGTCCTCACCAAGATTTTGTCAAGATGAGTTGAGGTAAACTTTTTATTGTAGTGAGTTGTAGGGAGGATTGGAAGCTAGTAATACACAAAAGTAAAATTAAATGCAAATCCCTATTAACTGTTAATGATCAATAAAACAATTATAAAATCAACTTGTTTAAGGGCATACATGATGTTGCAGTGTAGCATTAAAATATCAAAAACCCATGAGCAGCCATGTTTGTTGTTGGCAGGGCAAACATGTTTGCCTCAGTAAAAATTTGATCAGCCTGCAATATCCACACCCAGCATTTTCCAACATAATATCACACAGAGTATGACAAGCGAGAAACAGGCCATTCAGCCGAACAATCTAGGCTGAATTTTTCTCCACAAGTCAGTCGTCTGCTTGGTCCCCATAATCTTTAATATTCCTTTTTTTCAAGCAACTATGTAACTGCCCTTTGAAAAATAGGTTAGATGTATATAATTTTTTTTACAAAATATTATAAGGATCATAAGCTGGTGGGCAACCATAAAGGCGGGGCTAAAGCGTGGCGAGTCGAAGAGACTTAGCAGTTGGCAGGAAAAAAGACAGAAGCGCAAGGAGAGAGCTAACTGTGTAACAGCCCCGACAACCAATTTTATCTGCAGCACCTGTGGAATGAGTCTGTCAGTCTAGAATTGGCCTTTATAGCAACTCCAGGCGCTGCTGCACAAACCACTGACCACCTCCAGGCGCTTACCCATTGTCTCTCAAGACAAGGAGGCCAAAGACAATAAGGATCATGCTGCTGCATACTAACTGGTGATGCTCACTTAATAGCGATCAGCTATTAAATAAGACCATGTCTTATTTTCTCTCCTCAGCCCATGGCACTGAAGCAAAAGTAGAGCCCTTACTGCTTGTCCCACTGAAATAATCAACCTCAGCACATACTTCAAATCAACCTGACAGCTGCCTCATCCATATGGCTCTGTTCTATAATGGACTGTACACTCCCAAATTGAACCATCTGGGAGACCACAGTGCAATGCTTTCTACAAGATGCATTTGAATTTTACATATACTTGCATTGCATGAACAGAGTGTTTAGATGGCTCGTCGCTCCACATGGCTTCCTGTCTCAGTTATGTTAAGTTTTGTTTATAGTGTCAGGTTGCACAATTGATCCAACTCAAATGTATCTCATGAAGTTTTGAATTTGCTTTTTTTCCCCACAGCTGGCCTTATGACGCTCCTCGCAAACAAAAGTAGGGTTCAATTGATTTTATGCTTGCAGCAAACAGTTGCGTCTAATAGAGGAGACACACACGCAAAGGAAAGAGACTTGGAGGGAAATTAAAATCACTGAAAGCCACCATCATCATTATTCAATTTTTAATCAATATATAAACTGCTTTATTCCACATTCAGCACCAAACCCTAGTAAAATAATTACATTTCAAAAACACAGCAAATAATTTAAAACAAAAATTAAATCAGCAAAATATAGTATCAGTTTTACATAAATTATGTTAAATAATTCTTTTTTTTGAGTTCAGCAAAATATTCTGCATCCATACTTATGAATCATAGGTCATGATAAGTAAAAGCTATGGGCATTCCAAACCAAGCTATTCTGGTTCATGAAATATTCAATCACCTACTACGGTATCAGTCCTCTTCATTCTTTGTCTATAGTTTGAACTCCACAACTGGGTGCTTTATTACCAAATGAGGGAGAAACATCTGTGACAGAGTAACTTTAAAAGTCCAGCATCGTGCAACAGCCATTTTTATCAGGCAGTTATATTTAAAGGCCCCTTTGTGAACAAACTTCTTGATTGGAGGAAGCAGGGAGGAGACCAAAAAAATAAGAGACAGCATGAATATTTCCATTAACTAGTCTGAAAGGCTCCTGTCTAAAAGGCTTCTGTCTAAAAGGCTCTTAAACACAATGGGGTGACCTGATCAAGATAGTTATTGTAGAGCACCTAAAGTGTAAAAGGAATCTGTCCTTATTATTTCTTTCCCTGTTTAATGATTGGAAGATTGAATGAATGAATGAGGAAGAATTGCTGCAATTAAGGTAAATTGTATTATTATATCTCAACACGCCACCTCAGATTTATCTGAAGAAACACATATAAGGAGGTCAAAATAATGATTTGAAGCATAGACATTACTTTTAATGTAAATTTGAGATATTGACTGCACTCAACTTTGGATTTAAAAAAAATGATGGTATTTTCTTACTAAACTGATTGTTCAAAGAATCTGTCTCAAAACGAAGGTCAACAATTTCACAAAAACTAGAAAGATTACCTACCTAGTTGAATGCTCTTCATTCTTCAACTAAACCTTCCACAGACTTAGCCCAGCCTACTCAATTGGTATGTAGAGGGTGCATACAATGAAGCAATTAAAGTAATTATATGAAAACAACATATTTCTCATGCTGCAGCATTAAGGAACAAATTTAAAGCTCTCACTACTATGGAGTATGTTTAGTACAAAATGAATTGCTGGAGTCCAAAGAACAAATAGTTCACCTTGGGTTTCCAACTTGTGCAACATGTTACAAGGCAGAGCTAAGAAATACCTTTGTTTCCCTTTATTTCCTATAAATATTGGATTCAATACACAGAGGCATGTTATAATTGTGTACATTGCAACTAGTTAGGATTGGATCAGTTACCAAACCATAGGGTACATTTTTATCTTCATTGGTCCTGGCACAAAGCTTGGTCTGGGCAGTTGTGTAAGGAGTTAGGTCACAGATCAGCCATGATCTCATTGAATGGCAGAACAGGCTTGAGGGGCTAAATGGTTTACTCATGTTATTTTGTTCCTACTCAAGATTCTAGTTTGCACTCCCAGCACACAGAGCTCTGTACCTTTATAAAACAAGTAGGGAGCCTGTCTACAGTTCATCCTACAACATCCATTATTTTGAATAGCATATCGAAGTTTTATTTTTCTACTTTCATTCACAACATAAAACCAACATAGAGTGACTGCACAAGGCAGGATACATCCGTGATAAACAATGGAACAATGGCCATTGATGACATGGGGATCAAAGGTATGAAGCAGAACTATAGAAGCAACATTGGAGAACACTGTAAACTCTGTAATATAACACAAGGATGTGTAGCATCTTAATATCCTAGCAAACTGTGTCAGAATGAGCAAGATTAATTTCCTGTAATTTGAGCCCTCTGCTCTCACAGGTCAAACAACACATGCTCAGCTGATAATGTATCAATTGCCCTATCACCTGTGCAGTCATTTCACATGATTACAACAACAAGTAGTTTATACAAAAGGATAAACAAGAAACTAATAGGCATGTATATATAAGGAACAGGTTTGAATTGTAGAAGTTTAGGAGATCCATTCCCAGTTTTCAGTTTACGTATTTACTTACAACCTGCTCCAATTCAATGTGGGACTATATTTATGCAAATAACTCACCACAACCATTCATTATCACCTACCATGTAATCCAGTATCTCATTACACATGTGCAAGGGAAACAGATTAGGCTTGTTTGGAACACAAGTTAATTTTTTGCAACGCTTATTTGATTAGTGAGTGGGAGGGTAGAAAAAAGACATTTTGCTAGGTTTTCAAACTCACTAGAAGCTAACATTAAAGGGAATCTAAAAGTCTTGTTTAGGAGTGGGAAAAGGAGGAGTGGAGCAGATTTGGGACCTAAAAGGGCATGGATTTACGCATAGAGGCAGGGGCATGACTGAGGAACTAAATGAGTACTTTGCATCTGTCTTTACCAAGGAAGAAGATGCTGCCAAAGACATGGTGAAAGGAAGTAGCTGAGACATTGGATGGGCTAAAAATTTATAAAGAGGAAGTATTAGATAGGCTGGCTGTACTTAAAGTTGATAAGTCACCAGGACCAGATGAGATGCATCCAAGGATGCTGAGAGAAATAAGGGTGAAAATTGCAGAGGCACTGGCCATGATCTTCCACTCTTCCTTAGATACAGGAGTGATGGTGCCAGAGGACTGGAGAATTGCAAATGTTACATTCTTGTTCAAAAAAAGGGTGTAAGGACAAGCCCAGCAACTACAAGCCAGTCAGTTTAACCTCAGTGGTGGGAAAGCTTTTAGAAATGATAATTCAGGACAAAATTAATAGTCACTTGGACAAATGTGAATTAATTAAATAAAGCCAGCATGGATGTGTTAAGGGCAAATCATGTTTAACAAACTTGCCTGAGTTTTTTGATGAGGTAACAGAGAGGGTTGATGAAAATAAAACGGTTGATGTGGTGTTCATGGGCTTCCAAAAGGCAGTTGATAAATTGCCACATAACAGGCTTGTCAGCAAAGTTAGAGACCATGGAATAAAAGGGACAGTAGCATCATTGGTATGAAATTGGCTGAGTGACAAGCAACAGTGAGTAGTTGTGAACAGTTGTTTTTGGACTGAAGGAAGGTATATAGTGGGGTTCCCCAGTGGTCGGTGTTCAATCCCCTGCTTTTCTTGATATTTATTAATGACATAGACTTGGGTGTACAGGGCACAATTTCAAAACTTATGGATGATGCAAAACTCGCAAGTATTGTAAATGGTGCGGAGGATAGTGTATACTTCAAGAGGACATAGACAAGCTGGTGGAACGGGCAGACAATGGCTGGCAGATTAAATTTAGTGCAGAAAAATGTGATGTGATTCCTTTTGGTAGGAAGAACGAGGAGAAGCAATATAAATAAAAGGGTACAATTCTAAAAGGAATGCAGGAGTAGAGGGACCTAGGGGTATATGTGCACAAATCCTCAAGGTAGTGTCCTAGGCCCAACCATCTTCAGCTGCTTCATCAATGACCTTCCTTCAATCATAAGGTCAGAAGTGGGGACGTTCGCTGATGATTGCACAATGTTCAGCACCATTCATGACTCCTCAGATACTTAAGCAGTCCGTGTAGAAATGCAGCAAGACCTGGACAATATCCAGGCTTGGGCTGATAAGTGGCAAGTAACATTCGCGCCACACAAGTGCCAGGCAATGACCATCTCCAACAAGAGAGAATCTAACCATCTCCCCTTGACATTCAATGGCATTACCATCGCTGAATCCTCCACTATCAACATCCTAGGGGCTACCATTGACCAGAAACTGAACTGGAGTAGCCATATAAACACCGTGGCTACAAGAGCAGGTCAGAGGCTAGGAATCCTGAGGCGAGTAACTCACCTCCTGACTCCCCAAAGCCTGTCCACCATCAACAAGGCACAAGTCAGGAGTGTGATGGAATACTCTCCACTTGTCTGGATGGGTGCAGCTCCAACAACACTCAAGAAGCTCGACACCATCCAGGACAAAGCAGCCCGCTTGATTGGCACCCCATCTACAAACATTCACTCCCTCCACCACCGACGCACAGTAGCAGCAGTGTGTACCATCTACAAGATGCACTGCAGCAATGCACCAAGGCTCCTTAGACAGCACCTTCCAAACCCACGACCTCTACCAACTAGAAGGACAAGGGCAGCAAATACATGGGAACACCACCACCTGCAAATTCCCCTCCAAGTCACACACCATCCTGACTTGGAACTATATCGCCATTCCTTCACTGTCGCTGGGTCAAAATCCTGGAACTCCCTTCCTAACAGCACTGTGGGTCTACCTACCCCAAATGGACTGCAGCAGTTCAAGAAGGCAGCTCACCACCACCTTCTCAAGGGCAATTAGGGATGGGCAATAAATGCTGGCATAGCCAGTGACGCCCACATCCCATGAATGAATTTTAAAAAAATCATTGAAGGTTGCAGGCTGGTTGAAAAAGTGGTTAGTATAGCATATGGGATCGTTGGCTTTATAATTAGGGACATAGAGTATAAGAACAAGGAAGCTCTGATAAACCTGTACAAAACACTGGTTCGGCCTCAACTGGAGTATTGTGTCCAGTTCTGGGCACCACACTTTAGGAAGGATGTGAAGGCATTAGAGAGGGTGCAGAAAAGATTCACAAGAATGGTTCCAGGGATGAGGAACTTCAGTAATGTGGATGGGTTGGAGGATTTGGGGTTGTTCTCCTTGGAGAAGAGAAGATTAAGAGGAGATTTGATAGAGGTGTTCAAATTCATGAGGGGTCTGGACAAAGGGGACAGGGAGAAACTATTCCCATTGGTGAAAAGATCCAGAACTAGAGGACACCAATTTAAGGTGATTGGCAAAAGAAGCAACAGCGACATGAGGAAAAACCTTTTTACGCAGTAAGTGCTTAGGATCTGCAATGTACTGCCTGAGAGTGTGGTGGAGGCAGATTCAATCGAGGCCTTTAAAAGAATAATTATCAGGAGAAAAAATTTGCAGGGCTACGGGGAAAAGGCGGGGAGCGTGACTAGGTGAATTGCTCTTGCAGAGAGCTGGCACAGACATGACTGCCTGAATGGCCGCCTTCTGTGCTATAACCAATCTATGATTCTGTGACTTGAGATAAAAGTTGCTGGTGAACTCTAACATTGATCTTTCAAAGTGCAATGTTTTCTACCCAGTAATCAACATTTCATCACATTATAGTCATCAAAAAGCCCCATGGCTTGGCCTAAGTGCATTCTGGTTGTATATATAGGGAATTATTTTGACAGTTTATATCATTATAGCTATTGAATTTGATTTGGTTAATTCTCAAGAAACCATGATCATTTCAGACCCAGATTTGCTGTTTCCCTTCATTCCACCTGTCAGCACCTATGTTCCACTCCTCCCCGTCTCTTATAAATGTAACCACCAACAATGATTTGAACAATAAATTGACAATGAGTTACTCTACTACTTAAAAATAGCCATGAGCCGATAGGAATGAATGAAAGCTTGATGAATAGTTACACATTCTGTATTACATAGAATTAGATAGAATGTACCTCACAGAAACACGCTATTCAGCCCAATCAGTCATCCACTTGAGCCTTAACCCATTCTTCCTCATCTAACTTTAGCAGTATAACCCTCTGTTCCTTTCTCTTTCATATGTCCCCTCAAATGCATCCACACGATTCGCCTCAATCGCTCCCTGTGGCAACGTGTTCCACACTCCCACCACTCTCTTGGCCTCCAAATGCCCCATTTATTTTATGGTGATTATCCTATATTGATAGCCTCTAGTTTTACTCTTCCTCCAAAGTGGAAACACACTCTCTGTGTCTACTCTCACAAAACCCTTCATACCAGATCACTGCTCAGCCTTCTCACTTCAAGAGAAAAGACATCCAGGCTATTCATCCTTTACTTATAGGTGTAACCTCGCAGTTCTGGTATCATCCTTTGTAAATCCTTTTTGCAGTGCCTGTGTATATATAGTTAAATTCTAAAAAATAAAATATATTTTAATTTTATATTTAGGAAAATTTTCAGTCTATCCATTAACCTCAGAAAACTGTCTTTGTGCAAAACAGAGTAAAGTCTCAAAGTATTCATTTGCTCGTTAAATTGTTCATAACTGCTCAGGGCAAACAGCTTGTGAGTCATATGGCCTCTGGACTTTGCCCAGATGTGAGCCTAAAGAGCTAGTCAGCTATTCAATCGAGGGAAGGGTGATAATAATACAGCCAAACCCATTCCTTTCCCCACCTGACCTCCATACATGTGGGTAGCGATCGGGAGCAGGAAACTTGGCTGCTTTTTCCATCTCTAGCTGAGAGGTGCTGACTCCAATTGTAATACTCCCACCTTTGCCCCATGTGAGTGCACCTAAAGACAGACTGTGAATCAAATCAGAGACCATGCAATATAATAAAAGCAAAATACTGCTGATGCTGAAAATCTGAAATAAAAACAGTAAGTGCTGGAAATACTCAGCAGGTCTGGCAGCATCTGTGGAGAGAGAAGCAGAGCTAATGTTTCAGGTCTGAGACCTTTCATCAGAACTGGCAAAGGTTAGAAACGTAATAGGTTTTAAACAAGTATAGCAGGGGTGGGGGGAAAGAGAACAAAAGGGAAGGTGTGTGATAGGACAGAGGGTTGGAGAGAATAACTGACCGTATTTCCAGCACTTTCTGTTTTTATTTCAGAGACCATGCAATTTGTAAGGTTTAGTTAACAGTTACCTATACCCAGCTACTAGAAGAACAGCCAGTGTAGTTTTGCAACTAACTGCTTCCCCTTTCTCCTTATTCAAGATTTTTAGAATTTGTAGGGGTTAATTCACAAAATCCTTTGTATGATCAAATTCCACCAGGACTAATAACATCCTAATTATATTTATCAATGTTACAAAATAATATTTTTCTCTGCTATTAATTATCAAGATTTGAGTGTTTACTCTATCATACTGCTGTCTCCTTCAGCATCCTGATTTTCTGCTGTTGGCGGATTGTCATTATCTTTTGTATCAGCCATTAATTTAGGTTCCTCTTTAATATCCTTTGTGCTCTTCTGACTTTCATTTACCTGATCTTGAGTGTTTTCCTCTGTTCCACTAACTCCAACTTCATAATGATGCACAGCTTCTTCTGTGACTTCATCACCAAGTTCACCATGGGCTTCAATATCAATCTCAGTGCCTTCGTTGGTTTCATCGCCAGTATCCTTTCCTGTTGCGAAACTTTCCAATTCAGTGCTACAGATGTCAACATTCGCTACATAATGAGATGTAGCCTCAAAGAAATCTTTCTGATCTAACTCAGTCCCACAGATATTCTGTCCAGCTGTCTCAGTGGTCATGTCTGGTTCCGATTTGTTGTCTTCTTTTGTGTCTGGTTGTAGTTCTGAGCCACAGATATCTACATCCATATTAAAGTTTACTTTTTCCATCAGGGAGCCCAGCTCTGCAGCACAGATGTTAACCTGTGCAGTGTCAACCTTAGCTGCACTTACATTGCCTTCCAGCCTGCTTTTAGGTTCTTCATGGCTTATCCCAGTAGCCTCTCCAAAACTGACATTTTTGTCTTCAGCAAATGTCAACTCTTCACCTGAGTTGTACTCACTTCCATCTGTACCTGGGTACTGCTCTGTAAATAAGTCGTTGTCAGCTCTGAAAAATAAATGAATCTCAATTAGACTAAGTCTAACATTCTAAATTATTTTATACTTTTATTCTCATCAGGAAATGGCATTGCTTCAACATCAAATGTGATTCCATTGACCTAATGGAATTGGGATTCAAAATCAGCCCAGATGAATGGCATTAAAAATTACATCCTGCTGTTGTTTTTAAGGGTCCTTTGTGAAATAGGTTTACACAGTCTGTCTAATTCTTAATGGAGATGGGCTGCGAAAGTGCCCCTAATTTG
This sequence comes from Heterodontus francisci, assembly GCF_036365525.1. Classification (NCBI taxonomy): domain Eukaryota; kingdom Metazoa; phylum Chordata; class Chondrichthyes; order Heterodontiformes; family Heterodontidae; genus Heterodontus; species Heterodontus francisci. The sequence goes on along the minus strand of NC_090392.1, from coordinate 53,310,142 downwards.
CAATCACACTCAAAGAGGCTGCAGGATGGCTACAGGGTGAAATTAAAACTGTTCATTTGAGGAGCATTGCTAGGACAAAAGTGGAAGCAGTTTTAACTCTCTTAAGTCATGCAGCACCTGATCTCAGAGTGCTTGATACTGGATGTCCAAAAAGCAAATGTGTTCCAGTACGAACATTCCTTACCTTGGTGAACACAAAATTCACAAAAGAAAAGGTAAACTATAATAACCCAATAAAGCTTTTCAAATTATTTAAAAATACAGCATAACAAAAATCAACAATAAAGTGAGGCTGGTGACGATTCATACTACTCCACATAGCAAGGTACTGATCAGGAAGAGAAGGGAGGGAAGTAAAATCTAGCAAGTGGCTCAAGAGCAATATGACTGGAGGCTCTTTGTGTTGTGTAATGCAAGGAAGGGGATCAAAAAGACTAAGCAGGGAAATGCCATTTTTCTCAACTAAAAATATTTTGCTGTTGAACGTCAAAATTTAAGTGGCCAATTTGACTGCTTAAATTAAGTAACCTTATTTTTAATATTAAGAACTGTGAAACTTGAACAATTTATCATTAACTATTAGATATTGAAAAGCACAGAAGTGACTGGAAGACAGTTGTTTATGAATTGTAATTGTCATGCAGGCCCCCACCTGCCAAGAATGACGCACATTAATTTCACCACATGGTCATTAAATTTCAAATTGTTGCTGGGAAGAAGAGAAGGCCTGTGACAAGGGGTTGCCAGGCCCCTGACTGGAAATACATTTTTACATATTAACAGATAGTACGTGGAACAAAGGAGCTATCCCCTGCTCCAATACAATCCACAAACAGGAGTGGTCAAACCAGTTAGTCACATGACTAACCTGCTTGGCAGTCTGGGAATTTTTTTCTGAATTGTACAGTTTTGAACTGAAAGTCTTCAGAAAGCTGATTGCTCCTGGATTGAAAAGACCTCTCCTGGCTGGCTTACCACAGCCTCTCCTGTCTGCTCCCATCTCTTTCTCATGGAACTTCAAAACCCACTGAAGACACATGAACACCAAGAGAGAAAAGTCTCTTACAGTGAACAAGATTTAAGAAGAATACTGGGCCCCAACAAAAAGCAAGATCTACCTACAATCAAGCACTCTACAGTGAGCTCGAAGACCTGTAACAAAAACTCTTCAGATATTGCCTCAAACGTTTCCACATTATTTCTTCTCATCTTTTCTGTCCCTATCTGCATGTGCGTATCGCGTATGCATGCTAGTGTGGGCGGGTCGTGTATCCGTAGGCATCAACCAAATTAGATTTTAAGTTTAATAAACTTTCACTGTTCTTCTTTAAATCTGGAAAACCTGTTGTGCTGGTTTCTTTGCCTTATAATTGGAAGGTGGTGAACAAGGATTCACCAAGGGGGGCTAAAACACAGTGTGTTTAAAAACTAAAACCTGTTACAGTAAGACCAGGTGAAGGCTGAGAGGGACCCCTAGACACCTTTCCCATCTGGTCATAACAGAAATTTGAGTGCTAGCGTCCGGAATTGACCAACAGACAAATGAGAGAAATTGGAAGTGGGGAGCCAAATTGTTCCCAAGCAAAAAAGAGCAAGTTTTCAATACACCCAGGTTTTCTTGTGGTTGTGTATGCTTGAATACTAACATATCTGCAACTGAAGCTGGTAGCTCCCCAAGCCAGGGTGAAGTAACTTGGGATAAGTTAAAAGCACTGTCTATGGAGGAGTTGAGGAAAATGGCTGTGCAGTATGGGATCACTGTACATAGCAAGGCTAGGAAGTCTGCACTCCTAAGACTAGTGGCCAACCATTTTTCCGTTGAATCTGAAGAAGCAGGAACAGGGTTAGAAGCAGACTCCAAGACAGTATTGTTAGCAAAGCTACAATTGGAACAGAGGAAACTTGAATTTGAGGAAAGGGAAAGGGAGAGAGCCTTCCAGGAGGAACATAGGAAAAAGAAAGAGAGAAGAGAGAAAGAAAATTCCAGAAGGAATGCGAAGAAAGAGAGCTGAAGTGGCTTGAATTAACTAGGGGGGGATGGAGTAACCCCAGTGAAAGCATGGCCAATATGGAGGAGCGTAATTCAGGGCTGGGTACAAAATTGTTAAAACTATTCATTTAATCCAAAAATTCAATGAGGAAGATGTGGGAGTGTTTTTTATGTCTTTTGAGAAACTGGCAAGTCAGCTAAAATGACCAGCTGATACCGGGTCTCTTTTACGACAAAGCAAGCTCACTGGAAAAGCTTATGATGTTTAATCATTTTATTTAGAGATACAGCACTGAAACAGGCCCTTCGGCCCACCGAGTCTGTGCCGACCAAGAACCACCCATTTATACTAACTCTACAATAATCCCATATTCCCTACCACCTACCTACACTAGGGGCAATTTACAATGGCCAATTTACCTATCACCTGCAAGTCTTTGGCGGTGGGAGGAAACTGGAGCACCCGGTGAAAACCCACGTGGTCACAGGGAGAACTTGCAAACTCCGCACAGGCAGTACCCAGAATTGAACCCGGGTCCCTGGAGCTGTGAGGCTGCGGTGCTAACCACTGCGCCACTGTGCTGCCCACAGATGAGAGTTCATCAAATTATGAACTGACCAAAAATGCTATCCCCGGGGCACATGAATTAGTACCCGAAGCCTATTGCCAAAAGTTTAGAACCCTCAAGAAGCAAGCTAATCAAACTTAGCTGGAGTTTGAAAGTAGTAAGCAGCTGGCTTTTGACCAGTGGCTGAGGGCTCTTAAAGTACAGCTCAGCTATGAGAATCTCAGGGAAGTAGTTCTGTTAGAGGAATTTAAAAACTCTCTCCCACTCTCAATAAAGACCCATGTCGAGGAGCAGCGGACTCAGAGAGCCCAGCAAGCGGCCGTTCTAGCTGACAAGTTTGCTTTAATTTATAAGTCGGTTTCCCAGGGGAGAACCTTTCCTAATCACCACCACAAATCCGAAAAGGACAAAGGGTGGGAAGGTGATATCTGCCCAGGCAGCCCTGGAAGAGAAAGGAAAACAGAAGACACAGGGGGTCCTCCTCCAGCCAAAAAGGAAGGTGCTGTGAGCAAGAGTGAGACCCAGAGACTTGTCTGCTTCCATTGTAATAAAGCAGGGCATTTAAAAGCTGACTGCTGGAAACTAAAGAGAAAACCGGTAGGGTTAATCAGGGCACACCCACTCAGTGAAGAAGTGAACCTGATGCAAAGCAAAACAGAACAAGCTGTGGCTTTAACTGCAGCAAGAGTGAAACCCAGGAAGCTTACGGCTGCAGGTGCAGGAAAATTTAATAGGATTCCTGAGGGTTATCAAGGTTTTGTGCCTGAAGGGAAAGTAACCCCATACCCAAGCAAGCTCATAGTAATTCTCAGGGACACAGGGGCCACTAGATCCCTTTTACTGGGAAAAGGCCTGACCTTTCCCCCACAGAGTGCAGCGAACACCAGAATGGTGGTGAATGGTATTGGAGGGCAGTGTATGCCTGTACCTGTACACCGGGTGCACCTAGAGTGTGACCTAGTTTCGGGACCGGTGACCATAGGGATTGTCCCTAGTTTGCCTATGGATGGGGTTGACCTGCTCCTAGGTAATGATCTGACGGGGGTGAAGGTGGTAGCCCCCCCAATAGTGAAAGAAAGACCACAGCAAGTCAGAAAGACAGGGCCGAGGCAGGAGACAGACCCCTGGAGTTTCCCTGAATGTGTAGTGGATCAGGCCATGATCAAACAGCTCCCCCAGAGGAGACTGCATTGGCACTGCAGGCAGATGACCATGAGGTCTGCCTGTCTGAGACTTTCTTTGGAAAGATAGGAGACCCAGGGAATGAATTAAATGGATTTTCCCTAGCTGTGGCTCAGCGAGCCGACACAGTATTGCAGAGTTAGCACAGGCTGTCCAGTCTGAAAGTGAAGCAGAGAAAGTCCCTGATTGCGAGTATTGAAAAAATGAGGTACTGATGAGGAAATGGAGTTCTCCTCACAGACCTAAGAGCAAGGGGTGGGCAGTAGTCCACCAGGTAGTGGTGTCGCAAAGGTACTGGAGGGAAATATTAAGAAGGGCCCACAAGACTACAGTGGCTGTTGACGCCAGTACACGAAAGACCAAAGCCCTCTTAAGACACAGTGCGGCACAGTGGCGCAGTGGTTAGCACCGCAGCCTCACAGCTCCAGGGACCCGGGTTCGATTCCGGGTACTGCCTGTGTGGAGTTTGCAAGTTCTCCCTGTGTCTGCGTGGGTTTTCTCCGGGTGCTCCGGTTTCCTCCCACAAGCCAAAAGACTTGCAGGTTGATAGGTAAATTGGCCATTATAAATTGTCACTAGTATAGGTAGGTGGTAGGGAAATATAGAGACAGGTGGGGATGTTTGGTAGGAATATGGGATTAGTGTAGGATTAGTATAAATGGGTGGTTGATGTTCGGCACAGACTCGGTGGGCCGAAGGGCCTGTTTCAGTGCTGTATCTCTAATCTAATCAAGACAGCAGCTTAACTGGCCAAAACTCCACAAAGAGGTGATGGAGTACTGCAGGAGTTGCCATATGTGCCAGGTTGAGGGGAAACCCCAACCTACAGTGAAACCTGCACCCCTAAGTCCTATACCAGTGTTAGGAGAACCCTCCAGAAGAGGGCTGGTGAACTGTAAGGGACCCCCGCCGAGAACAAAAGGGGACAGGCAGGCACAAGGCTAGCATAAGTTCAGAAAGGGAAGGGGAAAAAGCAACCAACAGGGCAAGTTAAAGGAAGTCCTGAAGTAGGGATGAAAACCCCTACTGTCCAGTCAACAAACCCTGAAGAATTTGAAAAGTTAGACCCCCACATCCTCCTACATAAATGCAGACACTAGAAGCACCCCACTAGAATTGCTAACAGCATTTACAGGAACCTGCAGAAACAAAGAAAGACATCTAGGGGGCAGAGAAACCATGAGGTTGATGCCTCACCTAGTTGAAGTGCCACGGGGGAGTGCAGTAGAGTCTGCACAAATACCTGCAGGCAGGAGTGTCCCAAAGAACAAAGGGGAGATTAACAAAGAATCCTCCCCCACAGAGAAAAAGGGAACACTGGGCCTCAATGAAAAGCAAGATCTACCTACAATCAAGGACTCTACTTTGAGCTCCAAGACCCGGAACAAAAGCTCTTCAGATATTGCCTCAAATTTTTCCACTTTATTTCTTCTGCTTTTTTCTGTCCCTATCTGCATGTATGTATCGCGTATGCATGCTAGCATGGGTGCGTCGTGTATCCGTAGACATTAACCAAATTAGAGTTGACGTTTAACTTTAATATAATTTCACTTTTCTTCTTTAAACCTGGGAAAACCTGTTGTGCTGGTTTCTTTGTCTTATAATTGGAAACCGGTGAACAAGGATTCACCAAGGGGGAGCTAAAAAAAGTGTTTAAAATTAAACCCTGTTCCAGAAAGACCAGGAGAAGGCTGAAAGAGAACCCTAGACCTCTTTCTCACCTGGTAGTAACATAATGCATTTACAACAATCATGGTGTGACACCCGACTGGGAACCTTATACTTAGGTGCAATGTCACTAATCAGAAACATGTTATCATTATAAAAATAATCAGGTAACTGCAATCTTTTAAAATTTTTGCAAATGATAATTGTCTCACCATTAAAGCAGAGTACCTTCATATATTAAAATAATAATCATGAAGTGTAATAGCACTAGCCTGGGTAAAGGGGGGGGGGAGCTTCACTCACACTGAATAAAAGCAGAATTTGATGGGTACTATATAATGTCAAATGCAGAGCTGTGAATTGGGTGCCGAAGCCCAACATGAGGCTGAAGAGAAGCAGAGTGAGATTATTTCCTCCAGGGGATCTAGATCTGTCTGCTTGGCTCCAAATTCAGGTCAGGCCATAACTCATGATCAAGCTGCAATTCAGTGCAGCCCCAACACTACACTTGGAATAAAGTGGGCACTGCCAGTTACATACATTTACCTATTTTTCCAGATCTTTATATAAAGCACTGATTTTATTTTTAAACTCTGATATGTTCTTTAAATAAACTCAAACTGTAAAAATAAACACTCATACAGACAAGTCCCACGCACTGACGAGTAAGATGTAATAATCATCTAATGTGTTTGGATGACTTGACAACTCAATAATAAATTATTTTACCTATTAAAAATTAGTCCTAGTTCATCAGCGTGTGCGATCTGGAGCTAAAAATAAATATACGGATATAAAAAAAAATGCAAATCTCCAATTTGGACAGTGCGACAAATTTACAGAAAGCTGATATTTACTTAGGAAACAGACACCAGATAAGAACCAAAGGTCAGGGCTGAAAGTGGACATGGCAAAGACACAAAACAGGAGGTAGCACATCAGTTGCCTGTTAAAGGCCCTGTCCAATATTCAGTTCCATTGACTTCAGTAAAACTGAATATTGCACATCTGGTATAACGGGACAAATGCTATTCCATCTGTTTTGTGTCCCTGCTGTGCCCAATTTCAGTCCTGTTCTTTTTAATTACAGTATAAATTCTAAGCTTTAAAATGATTCTGGCACAAAGTAACCTCTATTGTAGTTTTCATGCTTCCACCAATTCAGTGTCAGAATGGTGTCAGCTATTAAGGGTTTGCATACCTGCATCTGCATTTCTCCTTCCGCACATCTCACTACTAAGAGGTAAATATTTGTCTTATCCAATTCATTGATGGCTGCAACATTTGGACATGTATTAGAGTTGCACTATGTTGTATTACTGATATGGGACCAGCAATGTAGGTCCCACTACAGAAAGAGGCTATCAGAACTCAGGAAAAAGAATTCTGAGTTTTATAGTTGCCTCTCCCATTTAGGTAGTTTTATGTCAGGCACCATTCCACATTTGAAAGAGCAGACAGGCAACCTTCTTCCAGACTTCTACCAGCACTGTCTTGACCAAAGCTCTACCAAAGGTAGGCTATGGTCCAATTCTCCATCTCTATGAGGAAACACATATAATATCCCTCTGGCAACTTTTCCAATGTTATGGCAGAAAACAGGAAGTAGAAATGTGGCTTCAAACACATTTCAGTGACATGCCAGATAAAAAACACTTAATCTAAAAAATATTTCACTATTCTTCACATAATATTATCTGTAGCATAGCCTTACCTATTCTGATTTTAAGCTTCAAGTAATAGTGGAATCGAGAGAATTTCTGGTTTCTGTCTCTGATGCTAGGGCCTGACTATAAGACAGTCCCTTGTTTGCTGCTTTTTTTAATGCCTTGAATGGACGGACCAAATGCACTCGCTTCTCGATCCATGTCCTGAAATAGTTCTCTGTATCGAACAGCTGTTCCATTCTCTATCCCTTTCCTAGAAAGGCCAGGCGAGAGGTGTTTAGCTCACACTGCTTTGAACAAGATGACGCCACTGCATTCCACAATTCCTTGTTGGCCTGATGAAGGACCTAGGTGAGCAGTCTAACCATGTCATCTCGGCTCCAGCATCATGTAATAAACACAAGTCAGTGGAGTTACCATTCGAAGATTTTAGCAAAAGAGAATTCTATTCACTGGCAAATATTTTCCAAGTTTTTACCAACTTATTTCCAAATTACAATTTTGTATATATTTTTGCCTTAATAAGGATCGCACAAAGGTTATGTTTGGGACTGAGGATCAGAGAATTAGCCCTATAGAGTTATAGCCCAACTCCAAACTGCACTAGTGAGGGGTTCTGTGTTATAAGCGGGAGAAAAAACATGATTGGCATTGTGCTTTAAAATAACTGCCAAAAATAGGTTTCTGTAATATGTTTATCTGTCACAGTGCCTGGAGCACTATGATATGCATAAAGCTGCTGATACAGCCCATCAAAACAATTAAAGTTAATATTAACACAGCTGTTGCTAATATGTTTTTTTTACCTTATTTAAGACTTCACAAAATAAGGGTTCTAATAATATAGTATAATAATAATATGTGGGGACTTGTGTTTTAAATTTCTTGACTGAAAAGGGTTAATAACACTGTTTATCATCCCTAAATACTACTCAAAACTGCAATATTCCTAACAATAATGTTAAATAATGAAGACAATATAATGCTATAGGGATCATATAAATTCCTGAAGCATCAACTATCGAGTCCACAAGTATCTATGGGGTGATTGATTGTTCTGGATTAGCACAAATGTAAGGTTTCCTTATGCAGAGAGAAACAAATAACAGCAAAGCTGAAAAGGGTTACCTCTTTTAGAGGGTTACTGTCATGGTTAAGTGCTCTATAAATATATAATGCTATGGTGTGTGATGAAATCAGATTATGTTCCAGTCTGAAGGCTTAAACTTTCAAATATTTTGAATAAGAAGTATGGAAGTTTGAAGAAGTAATTGAAAAAGATTGGATTGCCGCAGCAGCTTTACTCAACAATTGGCATGGGGGTTGGGAGGGAAGGGGGCTGTTGGTAAGGAGAGAGGTAAGTAGCCCGAAATTCATCATCTGAAATGAGCGAGCTGCCTGTGGAGGTGTGTCAGCAGCTCACCTAAATGACTGAAGTGAGGCCTGAGCCCCAATTTCCAGCTGGCCTTGCACCTCCCAATTGTGGGCACACGCTGCCTGTGCAGCCCAAAAAATGACTTAGATGCATTTCTGTCCCCATCTGGTCCATCAAGCCTATCCTGCAGAGTCATGCTCCTCAAATTATTGTGATTAGTCACCCCCTACCCTTCAGCAGCCATGTAATTTCCTGGAAGAGGAAAGAAAAAGACAAACAAGACCATTCAAAGGGAAAAAATCTAGAAAATCTCTCCTCCACCCCCTAATCAAAAACTAGTCCAAGCAATCACATTGACCAGGCTTATATTACCAGGTATTTCACCTACCTTTTATAATATGTGATCTCTGCCCCAGCCAAGAAATGGTCCAACTCCACTTTGAACGTTAGTGGGACATCAGCACTCACTGCACGAGCTGGCAACTTGTTTCAAAGGTCTACCATTTTCTGAGAAAAGAACTGCCTAACATCTTACCTAATCCCATCACTATGTAACTTAATTGTGTGACTCCTGGTATTCCACAATCTATCAAATTTTAATAATCTGTCAATTAGAACACAACCTTGTACTTTAACTATTTTATGTACCTCTATCAAATCATCTGAAAGTTTACACATCTCTAAAGTGAATAGACCCAGCCTTTTAAGCCTTACTGAGTAACTAAGGCTGTTTAAGCTTGAGTCATTCTTCTGGTTTTCCATTGAACGATTTCCATAACTTCTATATCACCTTCCAAGTGAGGGGACCAAAACTGAATGCACTATTCTAAATGTGGTCTCATCAAGGTCTTGTAGAAGGACAAAATTGTGCACTATGTTTAATACTGCATAGTTTTATTAATACAAACTAATACCTTATTTGCTTTGGCTACAGCTTAACTAAGCTATTAACTCACTTAAAACGAATACTAAAATAGCACCAACAGAAATTTGTGAGTACTTACTGACCGACAAGTTAAAAAGTACCCAGACAGGGAATCAAACTCCTAAATTAAAAAGTTCAATTTTTTTTGATTAAAACATAAATACCCACTGGTAGCAAACTGTATTTTTGGACAGCAATAAATGTTACTCTGTCCAAATATTTGGGGTCCAAGATAGTGGCTTACATCTTATGGATCTGGCTTTCTATTAGGGAATTTATCATACGATTGGATGTTCATCTTCCCAGTTTTTCATATTTTGGGAAAAATGAAGTGCAACCCTCAGGAAGTTTAGAAGTTTGCCAATGTGAGTCTCTAGAGAAAGAAATAGAATTGACAAAGTGTCTTATCAAATTGATGATGGGCAAGACTGCACTTCAAAAATAGTTCATTAGCTGTAAAGTGCTCTGTGACATCCTGGGCTTGCAAAAGGCTTTATATGAAGACAAGTCTTTCCATTGCCCTGAAAGCACTATGGGAAAATGTGTGTTCTCTAATCTACGTCAGATGCATTTGTAATCATAAAGTTGATTGTTACACAAATAAAGCTGTATTAACATTCGGTTTCAATTCCTAGTTGACCAGTTTGGGGGTCTGATGAAACTTAAGATCCGTCAGGACATAAATTTGTGATTAGCATGCCAGCAAATACTGCAGCAGCAAACTATAGCCCTTATCATACATATTTTTTGTTTTACAAATAATTACATTTTCTTCATACAACACAGCTAAGCCAAACAGATTTTGTCCCTTTGCCATGCTCTTCTTTCCCACTTTTCTCCCTAAGTTACTTTAAAAATAATAAGTTCAGTGAAATGCTTTGAGACCTTTTAACATGATAAAGTGCTATGAATGCAGGGACCATTGCTGCCTTTTGAGCTTTCGTGGCATGCATGCAGGAAGTCTTGATTGAGTTCTTTAATGAAGTGACAGAGAGGGTGGATGAGGATAGTACAATTGATGTTGTGCATATGGACTTTCAAAAAGCATTTGACGAAGTACAGTGCAATACAAGTGTTAGCAAGATTAAAGCCCATGGCATTAAAGGAGTTGTGGTTGCGTGGATATGAAATTGGCTAAGGGACAGAAACCAGTGGCATAGGGTTGTTTTTCAGACTGTAGGAAAGCTTGCAGTGGTGCCCCCAGTGGTCTGTGTTGGGACTGTCAATCATTTTGATATGTATTAATGTCCATGGACTTTTGTATATATGACATAAATTCAAAGTCTGCAGATGACCCAAAACTCAGAAATGTAATAATCAATGAGAAGGACAGTAACAGACTTCAGGAGGACACAGATAGACTAGTGAAATAGGCAGACATATGGTAGATGAAATTTAACATTGAAATGTGGCATGATTCATTTTGGTACGATGAATGTGGAGAGGCAATCTAAACTAAATTTTTGCAATTATAAAGGGGGTGCGGGAATATGGAGCCAGGAATGGAGGTGTACATAAACAAGGCTTTGAAGTTAGCAGAACAGAGGGTGGCACAGTGGCACAGTGGTTAGCACTGCAGCCTCACAGTTCTAAGGACCCGGGTTCGATTCTGGGTACTGCCTGTGCAGAGTTTGCAAGTTCTCCCTGTGTCTGCGTGGGTTTTCGGCGGGTGCTCCGGTTTCCTGCCAAAAGACTTGCAGGTTGGTAGGTAAATTGGCCATAATAAATTGCCCCTAGTATAGGTAGGTGGTAGGGAAATATAGGGACAGGTGGGGATGTGGTAGGAATATGGGATTAGTGTAGGATTAGTATAAATGGGTGGTTGATGGTCGGCACAGACTCGGTGGGCTGAAGGGCCTGTTTCAGTGCTGTATCTCTAAACTAAACTAAACAAGTTGAGAAGGTTGTTAGAAAGGCATAGGGACTCTTTGGGTTTATAAATAGAGGCTCATACAGATTATAAAAACAAAAATAGTTGTGCTAATCTTTTACAAAAGAATAGTTAGGCCCCAGCTGAAGTATTATGGCTAATTCTAGGCAACACACATTAGGAAGCCTTAGAAAGGTGCAGAGCAGATTTACTAGAATAGTATGAGGGATGAAAGACTACAATTACGTGGAGAGACTCGAGAAACTGGGGTTGTTCTCCTTAAAGCAGAAAAGGTTAAGGGAGGATTTGATGATGATCAAAATCTTGAAGGATTTTGATAGAGTAAATTAGAAGAAACTTTTCCTGGTGGCAGAAGGGTCGATAACCAGTGGACACAGATTTAAGTACTGCTGAAAATAGAGACATGTTGTCGAAGCTTTTCGTCTTGCACTCGTCAGGGCAATCACAAGAATAACCAATGTAAGAGAAAACAACAACTATATTGTATGAGAAGAGAGTATTGGCAAGTGAACTATGATTGGTAGAGGCGTTGCCATGGTGAATGCACCAGCTTACGGGGACTGACAGTTAACTGTCAAGCTGTGTTTAAAATTTAAATTGGTCAAGGCATTGCCCTGAGGATGAACCAGCGAATGGATGTCACTTATTTTCTTCAGCTGAAACAGGCGCAATGTTTGTACGTATTCTTTCTCTCTGCAAAGAACAGGGCCTTGTGTATTAATATATGTAGCTTCCAGTACGCACAAATGCACCACACTGTGAGCCCTACTGACAATCTTAAATTGGTTGTCAGCATAATTCTTAGCACGCTGTGGATTATTTAGCACAGATTTAAAGTGATTGGTAAAAGAACCAGAGGTGACATGGCAAAAATTGCAGCAAATAGTTGTGATCTAGAATGCATTATCCGAATGATATGGGGCAGGATTTTCCCTGTGGGCTTCTGGACCCTGCTATCATGGTCAAATGGGGGGCAGAAGCCTCTACTGTATGGGAAACAGTAATTGGGCTGTGATTTTCCCTGAACTGGCCAATTAGTGGCCAAAGGGCAGGCTCGCTGTTCAATTAAGGATGACAGGCAGACTCTTGAAGCTGGAGGGCCAATGGGAGGCCCAGCACTCAAGAAGTAGCAAGTTGCCTTTTCAGCTAAGTGAGAGGGATGACACCTGAAAATTGAGGTGCCCTGTCTCCAATCTTTCCAACTTTGAAGCAAAATATCCCCTCAGCAGCCAGGCCACCATGGTGGAGGGGAACCCCTCCACAGGATGGTCTGTGGCTGCAGTTGTGGTCAGTCAGACAGACAGGGAAGGCCTCTAGCCTGTCTGGAGCAGTGGTCCCCCAGTCTGCCACCAGAAGGTCACCTCCAGGGACAAGTTGGCTGTCGTAGATTGAGAAACTACATTAAAAGATATGATGGTAGACAGGCAATGGCTAACATTTAAAGAATTAATTAATGGTTTACAACAAATTTAAATTCCTTTGAGGCACAAAAACCCAGCTGGAAAGGTGATCCAACCATGGCTAATGAGAGAAGTTAAATATTGTATTAGATCAAAGGAAGGGGCTTATAAAGCTACCAAAAAAGTAGTAAGCCTGAGGAATAGGAGCATTTTAGAATTCAGCAAAGGAAGTCCAAGAAACTGATAAAGAAAGAGAAAATAGAATATGAAAGTAAAATAGCGAGAAACATAAAAACAGACTGTAAATCCCAGAGTGTTGAAAGAGGTGACTGTAGAGATAGCGGATGCATTGGTGGTCATTTTCCAAAATTCTATAGATTCTGGAATGATTCATGCAGATTGGAAGGTAGAAAATTTAACCACACTATTTAAGAAAGGAGGGAGAGAGAAAACGGGGAACTACAGACCTGTTAGCCTGACATCAGTAGTAGGGAAATTGCTAGAATCTATTATAAAGGATATGATAACTGGACACTTAAAAAATAATGGTAGGATTGAGCAGAGTCAACATGGAGTTATGAAAGGGAAGTAATGGTTGACAAACCTGTTAGAATTTTTGGGGGGATGTAACTAGCAGAATAGATAAGGGGAGAAACCAGTGGATGTGGTGTATTTGGATTTTCAGAAGGCTATCAATAAGTTCCTACACAGGAGGTTAGTAAGCAAAATTAGAGCACATGGAATTGGGGGTAATATACTGGCATGGATTGAGAATTGGTTAATGAACAGAAAACAGAGAGTTGGAATAAACGGGTCATTCTCAGGTTGGCAGGCTGTGACTAGTAGGGTACCACAAGGATCAGTGCATAGGCCCCAGCTCTTCACAATCTATATCAATGATTCGGATGTGAGGATCAAATATAAAATTTCCAAGTTTGCTGATGACACAAAACTAGGTGGGAATGTGAGTTGTGAGGAGGATTTAAAGAGGCTTCAAGGGAATTTCGACAGGCTAAGTGAGTGGGCAAGAAAAAGGCAGATGGAATATAATGAGGAAAAACGTGAAGTTACCCACTTTGGTAGGAAAAACAGAAATGCAGAGTATTTCTTAAATGGTGAAAGATTGGGGAATGTTGATATCCAAACGGACCTGGTTGTAAAAGCAAAATACTACGGATGCTGGAAATCTGAAATAAAAACAGGAAGTGCTGGAAATACTCAGCGGGTCTGGCAGCATCTGTGAAGAGAGAAACGGAGTTAACATTTCAGGTCAGGGACCTGGATGTTCTTGTTCATAAGTCACTGAAAGCTAACATGCAGGGGCAGCAAGCAATTGATGACCTTTATTGCAAGAGGATTGCAAGAGGATCTGAGTACAGGAGTAAAAGAGTCCTGCTGCAATTATATAGAGACTTGGTGAGACGACACCTGGAGTATTGCATACAGTTTTGGTCCCCTCACCCAAGGAAGGATATACTTGCCATAGAGGGAGTGCAACGAAGATTCACAGACTGATCCCTGGGATAGCAGATTGTCCTATGAGGAGAGATTGAGGAGACTGGGCCTATATTCTCGAGAGTTTAGAAGAATGAGAGATAATCTCATTGAAGCATAAAAAATTCCTACAGAGCTCAACAGGATAGATGCAGGAAGGGGACACAGTCTTAGCATAAGAGGTAAGTCATTTAGGGCTGAGATGAGGAGGAATTTCTTCATTCAGAGGGTGGTGAATCTTTGGAATTCTCTACCCCAGAATGCTGTGGAGGCTCAGTCATTGAGTATATACAAGAGAGAGATTGATAGATTTCTAGATATTAAAGATATCAAGGGATATGGGGATAGTGCGGGTAAATGGCATTGAGGTACAAGATCAGCCATGATCTAGTTGAATAGCAGAGCATGCTCGAGGGGCCAAATGGCCTGCTCCTATTTTCTATGTTCCAGGCAGTTGCCCTGTTCCCCGATGTCTCTGAGGATCTGGAGGCCAAATGGGAAATTCCAGTCAGCCTCCAACAAGGCCTTAATAGGTCTTCAACAAGGTCAATGGCTACAAGCCACTTGCAGTTGAGACACCCTGCCACCACCCACATCCCGTCTCTGGGAAAATAGACCGGGGCCGGGATGGAGCTGGGGGACAGACACACTGGCGCATTGAGCCTGAAATGCAGCCTATGGTGTAAGCAGATTCAATAATAACTTTCAAAAGGGATTGGATAAATACTTGAAAAGGAAATATTTGCTGGACTATGAGGAAAGAGCAGGGAAGTGTGACTAATTGGATAGCTCTTGCAAAGAGCTAGCACAGGCACAATGGGCTGGATGGCCTCCTTCTGTGCTGTGTCATTCCATGATTCTATGAAATCAAGATAAAGCACACTCTTTAGGCTAAGTGAGGTTAAAAGGCAAGGGATAATTGGAAACTAATGTATATGGCTTCACTCAGTATGCTATATCCAAATCTGGGCATGCTTCACCCACTGTCCGTAATGAAGATTTGGGTTGAAATCTATATGGCAGTGTGGGTTTATCAAAATGCAGGCCATAAATTATTTAAAATCGGGTTAGACACAAAGACAATTTCCTCTTAAGACTTCACGATATATTCAATGAAAATTTCTTCTGTGTAATATGATTTCACACCACATAATAAACAGAGGAAGTCTTCCAAATAATTCTTTTTCACGAAGTACAAATGGCAGAAGCCCATCCAACCCATTCTTCTGTAGGATCCACTGATATCCTCCATCACAGCATCTATCTTGATAATGACTTCAGAGTTTTTCACTCCACTATTTTACCACTATTTTCTCCATTACTTTATATTTTTTGAATATCAGGGAAAGGTCACTTCTCAAAATGATGCTCTCTGTTGTTCACAACTTAATATAATGGTGACCATGAGGCACAAGAATCCCCAAAGCCTATTAGCATAAAATTTAAATTTACCTTTTGGGAATAGTTTTACTGGAGGATTTCAGATACAAACATGAATTTCTGGAATTTTAATGTGCCTGTAGCATGAAAATGGAAATTACTAAGTTCACCTTTGCAATTGTAGAAATGCTATTCTTTAAGGAAAACCTGAAGAAATCATTACCACAACACTCTTGTGCATCTGTAATTAACTGTAATTGAGTGGAAAACACAGAATCATAGAGAGTTCAGCAAAGGAGACCACCTTTTGTCCCATCATACTTACTCTTCAACAAGAATTACTTGCCCTTATCCCTTTTCCATACCCTTGGATCATTTCGATTCCTCCATATTCCTTTCAAACATTGATATAGTCTCATGCTTGAATAGATATATGTGGTAAAACATTCCATGGTGCAATAAACCTAATATCATAAAAAATATCTTAACTTGCTGCTTCTTCCTTCACCCTGAATCTATGGCTCCCTTGTGGTTAAAATGGCAATCAGTGAATCAATCTTTCATGATTTATCCTCTTAAAGCCTTTCATAATCTTGAAAACCTCTTTTAGATCTCCCTTTAACCTCTGTTCTAGTTAAAAATAACATTTCTGAATTTTTTCCCTTTACCATAACCTATATTCTTCTTGCCCCAATGTCTAAGTTATTTGCAAAATAGAAAATTAGAAAGGGCCCAAGAATCTCTTGTGTGGTACCTTGTCAAAGGCTTTTGTAAAGTCCATGCATATCGCATCCAAACAACAACCATAGCATACAAGGCCATGGACCAAGTGCAGGAAAATGGGATTAGTTTGGACGGGTGCTTGATGGTTGGTGCAGGCATGTTGGGCCAAAGGGCCTGTTTCTGTGCTGTAAAACTCTATGACTCTAATATGCCCACCCAGCAAAGCTATGCTTTTATCACTATTGATTTTCCACGTTTCAGCACCTCCCAATTGGTAACCTGCCATTTGATGTGAACAATGGATGTGAGGTAGGACTGGTGAAGTTGGTCAAATTCTTTGATGTGATAGTACTGCAGCAGAGCTTCACAATCATTGAGCAGAGTCAGGATCACAACTCTGCGCCTGATGTTAGGGATATTTGGGTAATATTTTACAGGTAGAAAATGGGTGCAACGAAGGCTAATTTTCGAAAACAATGCCCGGTACGCCACCCACACTAGGTGCCTATGG